>NC_090736.1:93041694-93341694 GCF_036898095.1 Palaemon carinicauda
ACTGGATCCCCAGTCACATCGGGATACCAGGGAATGAAAAGGCTGATGAGCTAGCCAAAAGCACCAAACACATTCACAATGTACAGGTGCACATACAGCCTGCACTGCAACAAATCAAAAGCAAAATAAAGACACAGCTCAAGAACAACCTAATCAAGGAACTACATATGAGGATAGAGAATGGCTCTCCCTCTGCAACATGGTACAAATGGGCATCGGAACTAGAACCCCCTCCCATAGACAGATACACCCCAAGAAAACTGGCAGTATGTATACACAGACTCCGGCTGGGTTACAAAGCAAACTGGGAACTCCTAGATGACATCCAGACAAGATGTGAACACTGTGATGTCATACCACAACAAGCTCTCCTGCACTACCTACTAGAATGCAGAGAAACAGCACAGCTACGAGGTGATCTACTTGTAGACATTAACACACCACATGCCATGAAAGAGGCAGCCACACTGGCAAAAGCAATTGTCGAAAGCATAGACACACATGCACAGTTGCTTTCAACACTACCTCCACCAAGGTAAGACCTCCTCATTCCATGCACCATCTCATCCCCTCATTGTAAGGCTCTATTCACATCACCCCCTTTCACTTCTCAACTAATCTACCACTTAAAATCTCTCTGCAGGGACCCTAGGGAGTAAAGGGTTGGACAACCCCACCTGCACAATTTTTCTCTAATCTTCAAAAGCCTTACACCCCCACTTTTCAAACTACCATTATCCGAGAAATGATGGCCCTCTACCACTACCACCATCATCCTTACCCTATCCACATCTTTTTCTACTACTAAAAACCTTTCAAATTTCCATTAATGCAACTACCTTATAAATTTTTACAGATCACCTACGGGCCAACCAAGGGAAAGGCCCGTGCCAACAACAAGTGTTGGCTTTAATACCGCAACAACAACAACAAATAAAGTAAACTCAGTTGATCTTGGTGACGCTTGTCTCACTGTCCTTACAGTATTATTATGTTATTAATCGGAATTTGTTTGTTTGTTTATATACTTTTTGTAGATCTAATATTTTTGCTAAAGTAAATCTGTCGTATGCAAGATTATTGTATACAATTGATATAGTAAATCATATATCCATGCCTTTGTAAGTTCTGTAGTATTAAGTCAGTAAAGTATTAATAATGAGGCGAGGACTGACAGCGGTAGACAGAAGAAGAAGAAGAGCTTTGTTATTGTTTGTGGTTTGTCGATTCATTCTCGGTTCGTTTGCTCATTTGCTGCGTTCCTCTTTTAAAACTGGTGGGATTTTTATTAAAAGAATAAATATATTCGCTTTACATTGATGAATACAGAGGAGGGTAATGTTGGTGCATTAATCTATTGAAAGCTCGCGAATCTTGAATTCATTACTTGCTTTACTTTAAGGGCAAGAGATGTGTGTGGCAAAACTGGTGGGGTTTTTGTTAAAAGAATAAATATATTCGCTTTACATTGATGAATACAGAGGAGGGTAGTGGTGGTGCGTTCATCTATTGGTAAAGTTGTATTGTATTACAGGGTGTGATTTCGAACAGAAAATATATGTTTTCCTATACTATATAATGTGATTTAACCGAATTGGACTTTTCATTTCAACCGCAAACAAACAGATCCACCAATTCGACTAACTTTCAGTTGCCGAATTGGTTGCTGTTATTACGAATGAAATGAAAGTGAAAACCGGTTAAATCACGTTATTTTCTACAGGAAAACATATTTTCTGTTAAAATGATTAAATATAATGTCTTCTATTATATTTTGTTTAAATACTTAAATATAATGACTTTCAAATTCGGTGTCACTTAACTCACGTATGTACTGCCAACGGTAACATTAGCAACGTTACCAACGTTACGGTGATACACAGTGTTACTAACATTACAGTGGAATTACTAATGTTAGCAATGATACGGTATTATTATCGTGTGTATTTTAAAGAATTTTTCCATATACCCTTTACACAATATATAAAAAAGTACTAAAATGGTACAGAACCTAACAAACCCACCTAACCTAACCTAGAAGTTCCCAGGTCACAAACCCAATATAATGCCCTTTGTTATATCACTTCACTCACGTTACAGTAACGTTAGTACTGTTACGATAACATTATATATAATGATTCTTGTTTTGCCATTAGCTCGCTTTGCTCCCATGAAAATAAAACATCAAGCTCGTATGTAATGGCAAGCGGTATTGTTGAGCTGCGCTCGCTAACATTACCAACGTTAAATATAATGGTTCTTGTTCCTCATTTACGATCACAGGAAAATAAAACCACCCTCATATGCATTGGCAATTGGTAATGCTGAGCTTCGCGCTCTAACAAAATATAATAAAACTAACACATTAAAGTTAAAGAAATTAATGACTTACAGTTCTTTTATGACCGTGACGTCGTAACTTAGGGGTCACGGGGGTGTTGTGACTAAGTCTGTGGTATCTTAAGTGTTTTGCCTTAGATTAGCACTGCACTTGGAACACTGAAAAAGTTGGTATATTACATTACGTGATTTAAGAAAATTATCAACATTGGAATACACCAAAATAGTTTCAAGTATGGATTACTGAAGCGGTTACAATTTTCTAATGCTTAGTTATTCCGTAGCTGAAATACAAACCACGCTATTTAATATGGGTTATTACTTCGGCGGAGCTTAAGTGACGAGCCATTAGAGTTTTAACGAGGGTTTACTACTCCACCGCTAGTTAGCGGGGGTTAGGGAAGGGCAGCTTGCTACCCCCCCCCCTCACACACACCGGTGAATACTTCACTTGCTTTTGGCTCGGGTGATGAACAGACGTGTCTGCTCTCACCCTCGCTTTGACTGCCATCAATCTGTTTTGCTTTTTCTTTCTACAGAGTGTGTGAAGTTGGCCTCTATTAATATGCGTACGTGTCCTGGTTTACCTGACCGCCCTTGTGGGACCTTTATGTCGGCGGTAGACACAGATCCTCACACCTTGTGTCCTCATTGTAGGGGCCAACGGTGTGAAAAGGGTAATGTATGCGGTGAGTGTAGGGAGTGGTCTACCTCCCAGTGGGAGAGGTTTGCCCGGCGCCGGAAGAAGAAGTCCAAAAGGGATTTGTTCCGTAACCGAAATACAAACCACGCTATTTACATAGGGTATTGCTTTCGGTGTAGCTGAAATGGCGAGCCATTAGATTTTAAACAAGGGTTAACTAGCGCAGGGGTAGGGGACGGGTAGCTAGCTACCCCTCCCCCCTCACACACTGGTGAACTGATTCACTTCGCTTATGGCTCGGACGATGAACAGATGTCTCTGTTCCCGTCCTCGCATGGCAGCCATTTATTGTTTTGTCTTTACTTAATTACTTACTTTCTTTACTCATGTATATATGTAAACATATTTTTATGTTTATGAATATATTTGAGTATAGAAATCAGTAAGTTTCCTTTTCAGTGTTCATGCTGTGTGTGTGTGTACGATATCACCGTGTGGCCGCCGGCAGTCAGGCCACTACGATGTATTTTCATGGGCCGCGATCTCTTCATTGGTCCTTCGGTCGCCTCCTTCCACGGGCGCCGTGGGGAGTCGTCATCGCTGGACTTATTATTCTGTTCTCCTCTTTTCCTACGGGGAAGGTGGGGTTCAGCGTAGGATTGCGAGAGTGTTGTTTGACTACGATCTCTCTCTCTCTCTCTCTGGAGGTCGTTCACCTTTTACTACGTTCTACGATAGCTCCTCCTTTCGGGTGGAGTTGTTACACAGTACTTGTTATCTCAATTATTTTTTTATTATTAAAGCTAATTGTATTTGTTAACTTTTCAGCTTTTTAGAACTTTTCCCTTCAGGGTGTTTCGTTCTTACTTTTAGTGAACATTCTTTAATGAATTGCATAATTATAACTGTTATAATTCTGTTTTTGTTACAGTTTTCGCCCTTCCCCCTTCCCGTGAGTGTAGGTGGGGTTGAGGGCTCTTGCCTGTTATGTAATTCTTGTGTTCTTTTCCCTCGGGTTTCCTCTTCGGAGTCTTCCCGGGGGAATGAATGTTAACTAATTACTTTTTATTTTCACAGTTAACGATCTGTTTTTCCGTTTGCCTAATGTGACAACGAAGCAGAGCTGTCTTGTTGGGACTCGGGGAGTCGGCTGTTGCTGCCTCCTCTATAGGACTTCGTCAGGGGCTTGTCTCCTTCTCCTGGTAGTTCTCCCGAGGCACCCGACAGCTCTTCAGTTCATGTTAGAACTCTCAGGAGGTTCGCCTCCTTGGGTGGGTAACTTCCCTTCCGAGGGAGGTTACCTGCCCAAGTTTGAGTTTCTATCCCTTTCGGGGGAAACTTCTCTTACCTTTAATAATTATAATATGTTCCTGGTCGTCCGGCGGTTTTGCTCTTGGTGCTGAGCGACCGCTTTTGTAACCTTGCTCAAGGGGCTGAGCGGTTACTTCTCGGACCATAGTTTTTGTGCGACTATGCTCTTGGTGCTGAGCGGTCTCACCTGCAGCTACGCCCAAGGGGCTGAGCAGCTGCAGGAGCGCCTCTTCGGAGGTTGGCTCCTAGGTCACTGGCTGACCCTTCGGCCCTTGGGCTCCATCTTCAGTCTCTTCTACGAAGTTTTCCTCTCTCGTTCGCGAGAGAGGACACTCATAGAGACTCCTCTTCGGAGGACTCCTTCTGCTGTTGTTGCTGAAGGCTCAGTCCCCTTCGGGGGACAGCTGAGCCCTACGGTCTCTCCTGCGAGTGTTTCTTCCCGGGGGGGGGGGGGAGTTCACCACAGAGACTCCTCTTCGGAGGTCTCCTTCTGCCGTTGTTGCTGTTGTTGCTGAGGGCTCAGTCCCCTTCGGGGGCAGCTGATGCCACGGTCTCTCCTGCGAGTGCTTTTTCCCCTGGGGGAGTTCACTACAGAGACTCCTCTTCGGAGGTCTGATGATGGTGCTCCTGCCTCTGGTTGTCTTCATCTTCACCCTCCCCGCAGAGGATCCTCCTGCCAGATCTTCTCCTGGACACAGATGCACTGTGGGCGCCTACGTACCTCGTTTCCTACGAGCACCGGTCCCTTTGGGGCTAAGGGCTTACTCCACATTGTGGGTAAGTCCCTTAAGTGCCAGGTTTTACCTGCGCGCCTATGTTTTCCTGCGCGCGAGCGCTCTTGCGCTCTCCTGCTGTGTTCCAGACTTCTCTCCTGCAATCTCCTTTAGTTGAGTCTCGCCGTAGATCTCCTGATCGTCAGCGCTCGCCTGCGCCTCGGAGTCCTTCTGTGCACCAGCCCTCTTCGGCTCGCCAGCGCACTTTTGGACGCCCTTTCCTGCTACTCGCCTTGGGCGCCAACGGTCTCCTGTACGCCCACGATCACCTGCGCGCCAGCACACATCTGCGCTCCCTTTTCTAATGCGCGCCAACGTTCGCCCTCGCGCCCACGATCTTTGGATCTAGGCACAGGCAAGGAGATTGTTCCTTCTTTTACACCCTCGTTCGCCTGCTCGCCAGCGCACATCTGCTCGCCCTTTTCCTGATGTGCGCAAGGCGCACCAGCGTTCTCCACGAGCTTCCAGATGTGGGTGGAGGCGAAAGTCTTGATTCCTTCACCTCCTCGCCGACGATCTTCTGTGCTCTAGATTTGACCGAATCTCTGAGCACCCGCGCGCCCACGAGAAGTCTTCTGTTCTCGCCCACGAGCGTTCGCTATTATGCGCAACCTCACCATATGGTTCTTCCCCTCGCTGATATCTTCTGGCCGCGCAACCGCGCTTCATCGATCTCCTACGCGCCGCCGATCTCCTAGTGATCGCGCGCGATTCTTCGCCTGCCCGCTAGCGTTTTCAACGCGCCAATGCGCCCACGCTTCAGATCGCCGTACGCGGCCACGCGTTGGCTCTCCTGTACGCGATCGGTCGCTACACACCATCGCTCGCCAATGCGCTATCGCTCGCCGACGCGCCATCTCCCGCAATGAACCATCGCTCGCCAATCGCGCCAACGCGCCATTGCTCACTTACGCGTTTTTCAGTCTTCCGACCGCGCCCACGCGTCCTCACGCGTATGCGCACACATGTTCGCCCGCGAGCGAACCAACGATTGTACCATCGTGCGAGCGCCAAGGGCGATTTCGACCGCGATTCCCGTCGGGTTTTCGCAACACGGGCAACCTGGCGAGTGTTTCTGGAGCGAATACTTTCAGATCATCATAGTCACGATCTTCACCTCGTAAGCGCAGAGCATGACATGTATAAACCATGAAGAATCTTCAGAAGAGTCTAGGTAACATTCTTCTCCCTCTTCAGGATCGCCCTATTCCCTTCCCTCCAACGGTGGCTGCTGACTCTGCCTCTGTCAGTCGTCCACAGCGGGAATACTTCGAGATCATGGGGTAGCCTGATTTAGCTCTTCCTCTCCACCATTCCGTGCAACGGACCTTCCGGGGTCTTTCCCTCGAGAAAATCTCCGCCGGGCAGGTGACACTTTCATCTTCGGGAATCTTGAACCAAGAGGAAGCCGCGAAGGGTGCCAGGCAGGCCACCTCGTGGCTGATCGTCGAGCTTAAGTCTCTGGCCATCTGGTCGCGACCCGAGGTTTTATACAAGGTAGCTCCGGGAAGGTTATGGAACTTTCCTCCTCTCGGACACATGCACCTTTCGTTTCCCGACACCAATCGTCGAACTTGGGGACAAACTCAATGTTGAAGCATTGAGATGCAGTGACCGAGAGGCTTTCTCTCGTTGGTCCCTTCCGTGGATTTCAGCAACCCAGACTCTCTCTTCCATCCTTGGAAGGGGCTTGTTTCAGTCCAAGGACAAGGAACGAGCAACTGAGAGGTGGGGAGAATCGTATCACGATTCGCTCCTCCAAGGCGCTTATTTCCAGTCCCTACAAGCCTCCAGCGCCTCAACTTCTACAGCCTCGTTCAGCCTAGGACATCAGAACCGGCACGGGCAGCTAGACAAGGTGTCTATGCAGCCTCCCCCTCCCGTCGGGGACGAAGG
This sequence comes from Palaemon carinicauda, assembly GCF_036898095.1. Classification (NCBI taxonomy): domain Eukaryota; kingdom Metazoa; phylum Arthropoda; class Malacostraca; order Decapoda; family Palaemonidae; genus Palaemon; species Palaemon carinicauda. Next base: position 93,048,658 of record NC_090736.1, read on the forward strand.
GCGAGGAGCCCTTCTGGGAGGGCAATTATCTTAGAGGGGGCGGCCTAGGCCCCAAATGCTAGGATTGGCAACCCCTACCTGCATCCCCCAGTGGGGGGGATGCCTGGATTTGCGCCTTCAAGTGGCCGCAACTCGGGGCCGATTCCTGAACGATCTCCATGATCAGCCATGGGTTTCGTGTCCCATTTCGTAGCATCTCTTCCTCCCCTGTCAGCGAATCCGGTGTCGCTGAGCCCCTATGCCATGGGATCGGCAAAGGGGCTAGCCCCTCGGGCAGAGGGCGAGACCATGCTCTAGAAGGATGCTCTCCAAGGTTCTTGGGGCTCCTCCCAAGGTTCTTCAAACGACTCTTTCTTGAAGAAGCGCCTGAAGGCTGGCGACCCGCCATCGTCCTCATAGCCCTGAACAAGTTTGTCGTACAAACTTCGGTCAGTATGATACAACAGTTTCGATCAGACTTGTAGGAAAACCACAAGACTTCACGTGCATACTGGATCCGAGAGACAGGTACTTCCAGATCCCAGTCCATCCATCTTTACAGGAAGTACTTGGAATTCAGCCTAGGCAACAGATATACTGTACCAGTTCAAGGTGCGGTGCTTCGATCTTTCCTCAGCTCCGCCGGCATTCACCAGGAAGTTCATCCTGAACCTTCATGTCCACACAGGAGTGGCATCCGCCTCCTTCGCTTTCTGGATGACTGGTTACCCAGGCGGTTTCGGTATCGACCCTTCTTCGACGCCGAAACAAGCCTCTGGGACTTTGCCAAGATCTAAGGATCATGGTAATCTCGAGAAGTTTTCTCTGTTTCCATCGCAACAACTGGTATATCTAGGCTTAATTTTAGTCTCCAATCTCCGTTAAGCCTTCCCTTCAGATGACAGGATAGCAAGGCGGAGGAGAGTAGGAGAACCTTTCCTCAGGCGAGGAGAGTCTCCAGCCCTTTTCTGGTTACGCCTCCTAGGTCACCTTCCTCCTTGACCCCTCTAGTCCCTAACACTCACCTTGGAATGAGTCTCCTGCTTTGGCGACTCAAGTCCCGGTGGAATCAAGACCACGATTCCCCAGACATTCTGGTCCTATGGGACCTGCCGAACGAGGGATCCTGCAGTGGTGGTTGACCTACGAAGCTTTTGCTAAAGAGTGGATCTTCTCGTCCCTCCTCCGCATTTGATGCTGTCCTCGGACGCGTCAAAAAAAGGGGGGGGCCACGTTCTGAACCAAAGGGTCTCAAGCCTATGGCCAGAGCTAGAAGGGTACCTCCACATCAATTGGCTAGGGTTGAAGGTCATTTTCTGGCCATCAACAGTCCCAACAGGCCCCGGCGAGTCACTCCGTGAGCGACAGCACCACAGTAGTTGCTTTTCATCAAGCGGGGAGGTACTTTTTTTTCATAACAGTCTCCCATCCTTCAGTAGAGATACTGAGATGAGCCGAAGTCCGCTCAATACTTCTATCGGCTCGCTTCATTCCGGACAAGGAATGTGCTCTCCGACAGTCGGAACAGGGCATCGCAGGTAGAGAGTACCGAGTGGTCTTTGGAACCCCGAGTAGCCAGCAAGCTCGGACCTTGTGGTCCTGTTCGCGACGACCTTGAATTTCAAGCTGTCGCTGTACTTCTCCCCAGCCCCGAACTCCAAGGCACCCTGCCGAGATGTCTTCCCACATCAGTGGGACAACATCAACGTCTACGCCTTGCCATTGTTGGGTCTGTGGAGAAAGGGGGCTCAACAAGACCAGACTTTCGGTCAACCTGTCGGTGACTCTGATAGCTCCTCTACGGCATCAGGCAGAGTGGTTTTCGAAACTTCTGCATCCCTTGATGGAACTCCCGAGAGAGTTTTCCCCACAACAAGGGCTATAGCAACCACACCACTACATCTACCACAAGCCGTAGCTCCACTTCGGCTCCATGCCTGGAGTCCATCCAGCATCTCCTCACTGAGAGAGGTGTTCCGCGACAGGTCGCGGAGCGGATGTCTTGACACCTGCGAAGTCATCCGCAGGGGTCCACCAGGCGAGGTGTAGAGTCCTCTTTGGTTGGTGTTGTGGGAGAGGTATCTCTCCCCTCGATGCCACTATTCCAGCGTTAGCGGAGTTATTGTCCATCTGCGGGAGGAATTGCGCCTTTTGCTCTCGGCGGTAAAGCCTATCGCTCAGCCTCAAGCCTGGCCTTCCGGCTCTAAGGTTAGACAATTCCTCCTCTCTGGATCTTTCTTCGCTCATACGAAGCTACGAACTTACCTGCACCCAGTCGGAAGTGAGACCTCCTCCATGGTACATGGCTCGGGTTCTTAGGGATCTTAAGGCTTCTCCCTGTGAGCCAGTACGCTAGTCATCTGACAGGCACCTGACTTAGAAGACGGTGCTCCGGCTCGCTCTGGCTTCGGCCAAGCGTATCAGCGTACTTCATGGTCTCTCGTACGACTTCGCCCATTCAAGAGGATAGGGAGAGGTAACGTTTGGGTTCGTCCCTGAGTCGGTTTCTAGACTCAAGATTTTGGAGTCCTAAAACTTCGGTTCGACTCCTTCAGGATTTCGAGTCTCCGCTCTGTAACAGATGACCCAGGCCTTCTCCTACTATGCCCAGCAAGGAGTCGGAGGTGTTATCTTAAAGAACAGCTGCAGTTCGTCCTCACGTGCAGCCCTGTTGGGGAGCACAGGAAGGACGAAGAGGAGGGTCACCAGGAATACCTTTGCAGCCTGGATTCTAGGACCATCCATCTCGCCCTGAATCCAGACCCTCCTCCGTCATGTAGCCTTAGAGCACTCAATGTCAGAGGCATCGCAACGTCTCTAAGAAGACTACTCTGTGACGCAGGTGCTACAAACTGGAGTCTGGAAGTGTCGGACGATCTTCACAGCTCACTACCTGCGGGACGTGACCCACAGGAGCCTCGATACGTTTTTCTATCGGCCTGTGGTGGCTACACAACAGCTGGTCTAACCTCAGGCTCCTTAATGGACAGGTAGCAGAAGGTTGGGGGCATTGTTACCCGGTGTCAGACTGCATGATTGAAAAAGGTATGTCTGGCCCTTACTTCTTTCTTCATCCTCCCCTCTCTTGGGGAAAGCAGCATCCTAGGTTCTCTGCATAGCTGACCTCAAACCTCTGTAGGTAAACCATGCTTCCTTGTGTTCCTAGTACTGTATTAAAATTATACTGTCGCGTCCCCCATACCCTGACGAGGTGGTATTGGGAAAGTCCTAGTCCAGAATTCCATCTAAAGGTCTTCAGGTCGACTGCCTAGGACAATTCACGCTTCTTCCCTCCACACACAAGCTTATGTAGGCCGCACACTCCTTGCGGAGCAAGGAACTTGCGAGGTGCAGGGACTCTTTTTCTCGAAGTGCTGCTCACTCGGATTCTGAGTCCCCGGGTAAAGCCAAAGCCAGTATGGCTGGGGACTTTCCACCCTTCCTAAGGGGTAAGTCACCCTATGTAAATAACGTGGTTTGTATTTCGGTTACGGAACAAATGACAAATTCGGAGATAATTTGTATTTTTAAATATTAAACTTAGCCGGTGAATATATAATAGCTGACGTCTCCGACGGCTCGACAGAATTAAAAAACTCGCGAGCGATCGCCATGAAGGTAGCGGGTGTGCCCACCAGCGCCGACTATCGGCCAGATACCGCATATACATGTAAACAGCTCCAGTTCTTCTCTGTCGGTTTCATCGACAAGTCGATTCCACTCGCTATTATTACCTCGAGTTTTCTACCGAATTGGTGAAGTACTTGGTTTTGGTTTTATTGCTTTCGCCGTGTTGGATTATTCAATACTATCCTCAAAAGAAATGCTTTTGAAAGGAGAGTAAAAGTGTTTAGCCCTTGCTCTTTTATCTCTGGTTTTTTCCATAGAGTAAAGATGGCCGACCCTTCCCTTAGTGTACGGAAGTGTGTTTTAGGCTTTTAGCAATTATCTTATCACGTTATAAATTGTTGTTGTTAATTATAGATTTTCCTCTATATATTTTATATCTCACCCGCCTTTATTAGGCCTCTTCGATTAGCTTTCCATTTATACTAAACATCAAGATAAATTTATGTTTTGTTTATATGCGGCCTTACCTATTCCTCCCCTAGTCCGAGAGTAGGCGGTCCTAACTTGGAAACCGAAGTTAAACAACGTTGAGCCCATTCAACTTTTATTTTCGTTAAGTTTAAATCATTTGCTCTGTAAGAGTTATGAAATGAATATTTTTTTTAGTAGATATTTTATGAAAGATTTTCTTTGAATAGTCTTCGTGCTGTTTCAAAGATGAACTAACGTTTGGTTTATTTATGCTACGCAGTTTGCGCTCTATCGTTACGATAGAGAAAGAGAGAATCACGGTTTCACTTTGCAGAAAGAGTAAATCGATTTTGACGTTTTGTTCATTCTTCTTTCAAACTGAAGTGTTTTAAATACTAATTTAAAGGAACTTGTTAATTTTCAATTTCTTAGTCCTTTCAGTTTTTTCCTTTGGTCAAATAACCTGTTTATTGACGAAGGGTGAGTGGGCATTTCTCTTCTGTGTGAAATCAAGAGAGAGAGAGAGACGGAGAGGGGGAGAGGAAGAGAGAACGTTCCGATCTTTATTCTCGTCCCAAGCGAGTAACGTTGTTCTCGATTCAGTTTTTTTACTCTCGTCCCAAGTCTCTGTACGGGGAGAAAGGATAAAACGTTTTTAGTTTTTTTTTTCTCGTCCCAAGGCACTGTACGGTGAGAGATTGAAAACGTAGTTTTTTCAATATTAAACTTAGCCGGTGATTATATAAGCTGCAGCTCTGCTGCCCGACAGAAAAACTCTACGGTCAAAATACGCCAGCGATCGCTATGCAGGTAGGGGGTGTACATCAACAGCGCCATCTGTCTAGCAGGTACTCAAGTACTCCATGTAAACACAGAATCAATTTTCTCTCTGTCGTGCCACCGGCAAGACCTACTAAATTCGCTGTTGCTTACTGGATTGGTTTTCACAGATTTTGGTGAAGTACACATTTCTAGTTATTAGCTTTCGCTTTGCAGAGGTTATCTTCAATACATCCTTGCATTCTTTTATTGATTTTTGGATTATTTGTTGACGACTTGGATAGATTTTGAATTCCCCTTTGACTAATTCAAGATGGCTGACCCTTCTCAAGTCCCTAAATACAGAAAGTGTAGTGCTAGGGACTGTTCAAGGCGTCTTCCGAAGGCCTCTATCGATCCGCACACCGTTTGTTCCAATTGTCGGGATAAAACCTGTCAATTGGAAGATCGATGTGAGGAATGCATTGGGCTTTCGGAATTCGATTTTCTCGAATTCCTGAAATATTCACGTAGGCTAGAGAGAGATAGAGTCAGGAGAAGTTCATCTCGCTCCGTTGATATTTCCTCTCCTCATGCCCCACAACCTATTCCTTCCCCTGTAGTGGTTGCTCCTGATCCCCCTTCTAGCACTCAACAACCTTCGATGGCAGATATGATGCGTGCCATCCAGGCTCTGGGTGAGAGAGTCGAGTCATTGGCGAGTGACCGTAACCAACTCATGGCAGACGTCAAGGAGTTGAAGGGTAAGAGTGCAGTGGGTAGTGACAAAGTGAGTGGTAGTGTTGTGGAAAGTGTTAGTGTTGCGCTTGAGGGTGCGTCTGTTCGTGCCTGTCGTCCTCCCAGTCTGGGACCTCTTGCAAGCTCCCAAGCCCAGGGGAGAAGCAATGTCGTACGACCAAAGGGTTCGACAGGCTTTAATCAGCGGACAGACGTTCCCTCCGTGGTTTCGGGCGTATCTTACCAAGATCGCCCCACCCACAAGAAGACGAGAGAGCCCATTTATTCCTCGTCTGCGGAAGATGTTTCTCGGAAGAAACAATGGACCAAGGTCTCACGGCCTCTTAAACGCAAGTCGGTCCCTTCCGCGCAAGTCCAACGGCCCAGCTGTAGCCACTGGGTCAGTTCGGACTCGCTGCAGTCTTCCGATGACTGCACACCTCCTAAGAGAGGCAAAGCGGTACCGCAACAGGCAGTAACACCGTCTGTTGCCGCACCTGCTACTGTAGACCCTAAGTGGTCTTTGCTGCAGACCATGCAGACGCAGTTAACGTCATTAATGCAGGACTTTCGTGCGGAGAAGGTTGACGCTGCACCACCCGTTAGCCTACAACCAACCACGGTTGTGCGTCCAGTGGACGTTGAGGCTACCTTCTCCCGCACTCCAGCTGTGCGAGGCCCGCCACCCATGCGCAGTGTACCCTGCCAGCCGCATGTTGACGTTCAGCGACGCACGGAACCCTCCGTTGACGTTCGCGAGTTACAACAACAACCTAAGTTGTTTTGTTTTGACGCGGTGCGTCAACCTCCGCAACCCAGTGTGGTTACCGCTACTCGCCCACAGCAGACTAGACAGTCAGGAGTAGACGCTTTGCGCCCCCGCGCTGCTATGGTTGTTGCCAGCTCACAGACTGGCCAACAGTTCCATGACGTTGCGTCCAGTGCAGTCACGCATGCACCCGTGCTGCCGGACTCAGCTGACCAGCCAATTCCTACTCCTTTGCCGCTTCCTCCTCAGTATTCAGACGATGGACTCTCTGATGGTGACGACGCTGCACACTTTGACGACCCGCATACGGACATCGACGAACCCAAGACCACGCCTCCCTCCTTGGACTTTAGGAAAGTTCTTGCACTGTTCAAGGAGATGTATCCTGATCAGTTTGTTTCTGCAGCTCCACGCTCTCCTCCATCTGAGTTCGCTTTAGGCACGCAGTCATCCGCGCCTGCCTTTACGAAGCTCGTCCTCGCCCGCTCGTCTAAGAGAGCTTTAAGAGTGTTGGGAGATTGGATGCAGTCCAAAAAGCACCTTGGGAAGACAGCATTCTTGTTTCCCCCTGCGAAACTCGCTTCCAGATCGAGCGTCTGGTATGCCACGGGAGAAGTTCTCGGCTTGGGAGTTCCTGCCTCTGCCCAGGGCGACTTCTCAAGTCTAGTAGACTCTCCCCGCAGGCTAGCCATGAGACGCTCCAAGATTTGTTGGACTCCTTCAGACTTAGACCATCTGATGAAAGGAGTGTTCAGAGCCTTCGAGGTTTTTAACTTTTTGGATTGGTGTTTGGGAGTGTTGAGCAGGAAGACTTCCCCTTCTGACAAGGAAACTTCCATGCTCATTATGTCCTGCATGGACAAGGCCATTCGGGACGGTTCCAGTGAGCTTGCGGCTTCGTTCGTTTCCGGGGTCCTCAAGAAACGGGAAAACCTTTGCTCCTTCTTGTCAGCTGGAGTAACACAATGTCAGAGATCGGAACTTATGTTTGCTTCTCTCTCAAAGTGCCTTTTCCCAGAGGAGTTGATCAAGGAGATTGCTGCCTCCTTGATTCAAAAAGACACGCATGACCTGGTTGCGTCATCTGCCCGCAAAGCCACCCCTTTGCCTACCGTGTCTAGACCCAGGATGGACACTCCAGCGTCCAGATTTATTCCGCCCTTTCGTGGCAGAGCCTCCAGCAGAGGAGGTGCTCGTGCCGAAGGGAGACGTGGGATTAAGAAGAAAGGTACCAAGTCCTTTAAAGGCAGAGTCTGACTGCCACCTTCTTCAGACAGCAGTGGGAGCCAGACTCAAGAACTACTGGCAGTCCTGGGAGAACAGGGCCGCAGATGCACAATCTGTGAAGTTGCTCAGAGAAGGGTACAAGATCCCGTTTATGCGCAAGCCCCCTCTAGCAACATCTCCCATCGACCTCTCTCCCAGGTACAGAGAGGAGGACAAGAGACTAGCTTTGAAGCAAGAGGTGTCTCTCTTACTAGAAAAGGGAGCGGTAGTCATAGTCCGGGACCATCAATCCCCGGGCTTCTACAACCGTCTCTTCTTAGTGGTAAAGAAGACAGGAGGGTGGAGACCGGTGCTAGACGTCAGTGCTCTGAATGTCTTTGTCACAAAGCAGACGTTCGCCATGGAGACGACAAAGTCTGTTCTAGCAGCGGTCAGGAAGGAAGACTGGATGGTCTCTTTAGACCTAAAGGACGCTTACTTTCACGTCCCCATCCACCCAGATTCCCAACCTTTTCTAAGGTTCGTTTACGGGAAGGTTGTCTACCAATTTCAAGCCCTGTGCTTTGGCCTAAGCACGGCGTCTCTTGTCTTTACGAAACTGATGAGGAATATTGCCAAATTCCTGCATTTAGCGGACATCAGAGCCTCCCTCTATTTGGACGACTGGCTTCTAAGAGCTTCTTCCAGTCGTCGCTGTCTGGAGAATCTAAAGTGGACTAGATCTGACCAAGGAATTGGGTCTCCTGGTCAATATGGAAAAGTCCCAACTGGTCCCATCCCAAACTATAGTGTACTTAGGGATGGAGATTCACAGTCAAGCTTTTCGGGCTTTTCCGTCGGCCCCCAGAACAAGTCAAGCCCAAGGATGCATCCAGAACATGCTAAAGAAGGACCGATGTTCAGTCAGACAGTGGATGAGTCTGATAGGGACGCTTTCATCACTGGACCAGTTCATTGCGTTAGGGAGACTGCACCTCCGTCCCCTTCAATTTCACTTAGCTGTTCACTGGAGAAAGGACAAGACGCTAGAAGCGGTCTCGATCCCCATTTCCGAGAAGATGAAGTCTTCACTGACTTGGTGGAAGGACAACATCTTCCTCAGAGAGGGTCTGCCCCTGGCTGTTCAGACCCCCAACCATGTTCTCTTCTCGGACGCATCGGACACGGGCTGGGGTGCGACATTAGACGGTCGGGAATGCTCGGGATCTTGGAACCCGAATCAAAGAGCGTTACATATCAACTGCAAGGAGCTACTGGCAGTTCATCTGGCCTTGAAAAGCTTCAAGTCTCTCCTTCTAGGCAAGGTGGTGGAGGTGAACTCAGACAACACCACGGCCTTGGCGTACATCTCCAAGCAAGGAGGGACCCATTCTATGACGTTGTACGAGATCGCAAGGGACCTCCTCACCTGGTCAAGAGATCTAAACCTGTCTCTAGTAACGAGGTTCATTCAAGGCAACATGAATGTCATGGCGGACTGCCTCAGTCGGAAGGGTCAAATCATCCCAACAGAATGGACCCTACACAAGAATGTGTGCAAGAGACTATGGGCCACATGGGGCCAACCTACCATAGATCTCTTTGCAACCTCGATGACCAAGAGGCTCCCAAATTATTGCTCGCCAATCCCGGACCCAGCAGCAGTTCATATAGATGCTTTTCTACTGGATTGGTCCCATCTAGACCTTTATGCATTCCCCCCGTTCAAGATTGTCAACAAGGTACTGCAGAAGTTCGCCTCTCACGAAGGGACAAGGTTGACGTTAGTTGCTCCCCTCTGGCCCGCGAGAGAATGGTTCACCGAGGTACTTCAATGGCTGGTGGACGTTCCCAGAACACTTCCTCTAAGAGTGGACCTTCTACGTCAGCCACACGTAAAGAATGTACACCCAAGCCTCCACGCTCTTCGTCTGACTGCCTTCAGACTATCGAAAGACTCTCGAGAGCTAGAGGCTTTTCGAAGGAGGCAGCCAGGGCGATTGCTAGAGCAAGGAGGACATCCACTCTTAGAGTCTACCAGTCGAAGTGGGAAGTCTTCCGAAGCTGGTGCAAGTCGGTATCAGTATCCTCAACCAGTACCTCTGTAACCCAAATAGCTGACTTCCTATTATACCTGAGGAAGGAAAGATCTCTTTCAGCTCCCACGATCAAAGGTTACAGAAGCATGTTGGCAGCAGTCTTCCGTCACAGAGGCTTAGATCTTTCTAACAACAAAGATCTACAGGACCTCCTGAAGTCTTTTGAGACCTCGAAGGAGCGTCGTTTGGCCACACCAGGTTGGAATTTAGACGTGGTACTAAGATTCCTTATGTCAGAAAGGTTCGAGCCACTACAATCAGCCTCCTTTAAAGATCTCACTTTAAAGACTCTTTTCCTCGTCTGCTTAGCAACAGCTAAAAGAGTCAGTGAGATACACGCCTTCAGCAGGAACATCGGATTTTCATCTGAAACAGCTACATGTTCTTTACAGCTTGGTTTTCTAGCCAAAAACGAACTACCTTCTCGTCCTTGGCCGAAATCGTTTGACATTCCAAGCCTTTCTAATTTGGTTGGAAATGAACTAGAAAGAGTCTTATGCCCTGTTAGAGCTCTTAAGTTCTATTTAAGACGAACTAAACCTTTACGAGGACAGTCAGAAGCTTTATGGTGTGCTATTAAGAAACCTTCTTTACCTATGTCAAAGAATGCAGTTTCCTATTATATCAGACTGTTGATACGAGAAGCTCATTCCCATCTGAATGAGGAAGACCATGCTTTGCTGAAGGTAAGGACACATGAAGTTAGAGCTGTCGCAACTTCAGTGGCCTTTAAACAAAATAGATCTCTGCAGAGTATAATGGACGCAACCTATTGGAGAAGCAAGTCAGTGTTCGCGTCTTTTTATCTTAAAGATGTCCAGTCTCTTTACGAGAACTGCTACACCCTGGGACCATTCGTAGCAGCGAGTGCAGTAGTGGGTGAGGGCTCAACCACTACATTCCCCTAATTCCATAACCTTTTTAATCTTTCTCTTGAAATGTTTTTATTGTTGTTTTTTGGGTTGTCCGGAAGGCTAAGAAGCCTTTCGCATCCTGGTTGATTTGGCGGGTGGTCAAATTCTTTTCTTGAGAAGCGCCTGGATTAGAGGTTTTGATGAGGTCCTTTAGTATGGGTTGCAACCCTTGATACTTCAGCGCCTAGGAGTCGCTCAGCATCCTAAGAGGATCGCGAGGCTCAGTAAGGAAGACGTACTTAAAAAGGCAGAGTAATTGTTCAAGTCGACTTCCTTACCAGGTACTTATTTATTTTATGTTTGTTATTTTGAATAACTGCTAAAATGAAATACAAAATACTTAGCTCATAATAATGTAAACATGTAATGCTGGTCTCTACCCACCCCCCTGGGTGTGAATCAGCTTATATAATCACCGGCTAAGTTTAATATTGAAAAATTTTATTTTTATTAATAAAATAAATTTTTGAATATACTTACCCGGTGATTATATATTAAAGGACCCTCCCTTCCTCCCCAATAGAGACCCAGTGGACCGAGGAGAAAATTGGTTCTGTGTTTACATGGAGTACTTGAGTACCTGCTAGACAGATGGCGCTGTTGATGTACACCCCCTACCTGCATAGCGATCGCTGGCGTATTTTGACCGTAGAGTTTTTCTGTCGGGCAGCAGAGCTGCAGCTTATATAATCACCGGGTAAGTATATTCAAAAATTTATTTTATTAATAAAAATAACATTTTAATGAACTAGTGTTTAGTCTCCTCCCCAGTCACTGATCCTTTTGACTTTATATATTTCCGTTTTATTCGATATGTATGTTTACTGATTTTTGCTTGTACTAATGTGCTTACATTATATGACTCATTTCGCAATTATAACCTTTTGATGTAGGGGAGAATTGCGTGCTTCAGGTAGAAATCAGTTTTATTCATGCCTAATGTGAAATTATTGAAAAATACGATTTCAGTGAAGTGCAAAAACAGAAAATCGTAGTGATAAAGTGATAATTGCGCAAAGTGTTTTTTAGTGTTGCGACCGAGGGTTCGTCTGTTCGTGCTTGTCGTTCACCTAGTCCGAGACCTCTTTCAGGCTCCCATGCTACCAGGGAGAAGTAATGTCGTAGGACTTATGGGGACGAGAGGCTTTAACCAACGAACAAACGTTCCCTCTATGGTATCGGGCGTGTCTAGCAAGATCGCCCCTACCATAAGACGAGCGAGGCTGTTTTTCTCCTAGTCATCCGAAGGCTTCTCGCAAAAGAAACCTTGGAGCAAAGTTTCTAGACCCTTAAAGCGGAAGTCAGTCCCTTCAGGACAGGTCCAGCGTCCTGGCTGTAGCCATGGGGACAGCTCTGACCCTTTGCAGTCGTCGGAAGACGGTTCGCCTATTAAACGCAAGCGTAACACGGGGTCCGAGGGTCGCGGTAAAGGCAATGTTTTGCCAACACAGACGTTACCGTTGTCTCGGCCCGTTCCGACTCCTGTTGATCCTAAATGGGTTGTCCTGCAGGACATGCAGACTAAGCTTGCCTCCCTTATGGAGAAGTATGATGTTGAGCAGGTTCACGATGAACCTTCGCTTTCGAGTCGCCGTTACACTAAACGAGACTCTGGCCATCAGCCGCCCAAATGAGCATTTACTCGTCCTTTTGACGTTATGAAACGTGATGTCGGTAGTTTGTCACGTCAGTCACGTGACTTGGATCCTCACTCGCTGCAGTCCCGTGTTGACTTTCAGCCGCTGCCGCAGCCTCGTGTTGACGTTCAGCCACTGCCGCAGTCTCGTATTGACGTTCAGGACGTTCGCCAACCAGCTCATTTGCCTTGTTTTGACGTTGAACGTCAAGCACCACAGTCAAGAGTTGTTTTAACTGCTCTATCTAGGCAGTCTCGACTTGACGTCGAGCGTCCTCCCGCACCTGTTGTTGTTGCTGGTCAGTCCATTAAGCAGTTACATGACGTAGCGTCCTTGACTGCTACTGATGCTCCTTTGCGTGTGGACTCTGCTTGTCAAGCATTGCCACCACGGCAGGTCTCTCCCTTGCTTGAGACTCGGCAATTGTCGGACGATGTTCCTTCAGATGAGGAAGTTGCTGATCCCCCTCCTACTGATATTCCCTTGGGGACTTTGTCAGACGGAGAGAAGCCTAAAGCTGCTCAGCCCTCTATGGACTTTAAATAAATCATGCTGATTTTTAAGGATCTTTGTCCGGACCATTTTGTAACTGCTGCTCCTCGTTCGCCTAAACGTCAGAGTTTACACTAGGCCTAGCTACTTCGAAGCCGTTGTTTTCTAAGCTAGTGCTCTCTCGCTCTTCTAAGAGAGCTTTACGTTTGCTAGGCGACTGGTTGATCACCAGGAGGAGTTTGGGGGAGACAGCCTTTGCTTTCCCTCCTTTTAAACTGACTTATAGAGCGAGCGTCTGGTATGACACGGGAGAAGTTCTCGGCTTGGGAGTTCCTGCCTCTGCCCAGAGAGACTTCTCAAGCCTCATAGACTCTCCCCGGCGCCTGGCCATGAGATGCTCCAAGATTTTATGGTCGGCTTCAGAGCTAGACCATCTCCTGTTAGGAGTTTTTCGAGCGTTTGAAGTTTTGCTGTACAATTATGTCATGCATGAACAAGGCTATCAGGGATGGCTCCAATGATCTGACAGCCACGTTCTCTGCAGGAACAAGACTATCAGGGATGGCTCCAATGATCTGGCAGCCACGTTCACTGCAGGAGTACTTAAGATGTAAGTGCGCTCAATGTGTTCATTGTCAAGACAAACTTCACGATGAAGACTACCAAGCTGTCTTGACAGCATTAAGGGAAGGCGACTGGATGGTCTCTCTCGACCTTCAGGATGCATACTTCCACATCCCGATTCATCCAAACTTTCAACTACATCTGAGGTTTGTGGACGGGAAAGTAATGTACCACTGTCGAGCACTGTACTCCGACCTCATTCCTGCTCCTCTTGTTTTTACAAGGCCCTTGCAAAATGTAGCAAGCTTTCTACATTTTTTGAGGATTCAAAGCCTCCCTTTATTTTGACGACTGGCTAATCAGGGCGTCGTCATTATATCGCTGTCTGGAGAGCCTCTAATGGACATTAGACCTAACCAAGGAGCTAGGTCTCTTAGTGAACGTAGAGAAGTCGTAACTTACAGTATCCCATCCCAGACTATTCTTTTTTTGGGAATGGAGATACAGTGTCTGATTTTTCGGCCCTTTTCGTCTCCCGCAAGAATGGAACAAGCTCTGTTAAAAGTCCTTCACTTGCAAGAGAAAAACAGTTGCTCTGTAAGAGTTTGAACTAGCCTCGTGGGAACTCTTTCATCGCTGGAGTAGTTTATCTCTCTGGGGAGACTCAACCTATGCCCTTTCCTATTTCACCTAAAACATTGGAACAAGGAGAAGGGCTTAGTGAGTATCTCTTTCCCAATCTCCAACTCAGTCTAGACATGTCTGACTTGGTGGGACAGCAACATCAGACTTCGAGAAGGTCTTTCTCTTGCGATCAAGAACCCAAACCATGTGTTGTTTTCAGATGCAGCAGATTTGGGTTAGGGAGCTCCACTGGACAGTCTGGAAGGCTCGGTTCTTTGATCCACGGATCAGAAGGAATTCCATTTAAGGCAGTAACATCTCTCCTTTGGCGGGATTTGTGCAGAAATGAATGTCTTGGCGGACGGCCTCAGCAGAAGAGGACAAGTCATCTCCATGGAGTGGACGTTGCATAAGACTGTGTGCGAGAAGCTATGGATGACATGGGGTCTACCCACCATAGATCTTTTTGCTACTCTCTCTGACAAAGAGGCTCTCGACTTACTGCTTTCCAGTTCCAGATCCAGAGGCAGCTCACATAGACGCTTTCCTGCTGGACTGGTCTCACCTGGACGTTTATGCCTTTCCACCTTTCAAGATCCTAGACAAGGTGCTGCAGAAGTTCACCTCTCACGAAGGGACCAGGTTGACATTGGTTGCTCCACTCTGGCCCGCGAGAGAGTGGGTCACTGAGGTACTTCAATGGCTGGTAGACGTTCCAAGGAGTCTACCTTTAAGGATGGGTCTCTTACGGCAGCCCCACGTAAGGAGTCTTCATCAAAGCCTCCCCGCGCTTTGTCTGACTGCCTTCAGACTATCGAAAGACTCTCAAGAGCTCGAGGATTTTCGAAGGAGGCAGCCAGAGCGATTGCGAGAGCTAGGAGAGCATCTACCATCAAGGTCTATCAGTCGAAGTGGGAAGTCTTTAGAGACTGGTGCAAGTCATCATCCATTTCCTCTTCCAGTACCTTTGTAGCCCAAATTGCAGACTTTCTCCTACATCTGAGAAATGTTCGCTCCCTCTCAGCGCCCACTATTAAGGGCTACAGGAGCATGTTGGCGTCTGTGTTCAGACATAGAGGCTTAGATCTGTCCAATAATAAAGATCTCCAAGATCTCCTTAAGTCCTTCGAGACCTCTAAGGAGCGTCGTATGGCAACTCCTGGATGGAACTTAGACGTGGTCCTAAGGTTCCTAATGTCCGACAGGTTTGAGCCATTACATTCAACCTCCCTGAAGGATCTCACCCTCAAGACGCTTTTCTTAGTGTGCTTGGCTTCGGCTAAAAGGGTCAGTGAGATCCATGCCTTCAGTAGGAACATCGGCTTTTCTACAGATAAAGCCACATGTTCACCTCAGCTTGGTTTTCTTGGCCAAAAATGAACTGCCTTCTCGTCCTTGGCCTAAGTCATTTGATATACCTTGCCTGTCAGAGATCGTAGGCAACGAGCTTGAAAGAGTGCTGTGTCCAGTTAGAGCTCTGAAGTTTTATTTAGCTCGGACTAAATCCTTACGAGGTGGATCTGAGGCCTTGTGGTGCTCAGTTAAGAAGCCTTCATTGCCTATGTCAAAGAATGCTTTGTCATATTTTATTAGATTTTTAATCCGAGAGGCTCATTCTCACTTGAGTGAAAAAGATCGTTGCTTGCTTAAGGTTAAGACGCACGAAGTAAGAGCTATAGCAACTTCCGTGGCCTTTAAGCAAAACAGATCTCTGCGAAGTATTATGGACGCGACCGTTTGGAGAAGCAAGTCGGTATTCGCGTCATTTTACTTAAAAGATGTCCAGACTCTTTATGAGGACTGCTACACACTGGGTCCATTCGTTGCAGCGAGTGCAGTACAGTGAACCCTCGCTACTTCGCGGTTCGACAATCGCGGATTCACCACTTCGCGGGGTTTTCCCATAACCCATATATATATACATATCGCGGATTTTCCGGAAAATTCGAAAATACCGCGAAATCTGAAGACAACCAAATACGATATTTTGTTACCTGTAATTCCATTAAATTAGTAATATCTGCTCTTACTGATTGTTCATTGCATTACATATGATATATAATTCAGCACAGAAAGAAATAAAACACGAAAAGAGAATGTGATCATACGATAATTCAGTACGTAGTAAAATTAAATCGAACATGAAACGCAAATCAGATGCAGTCATACCATATTAGAATGGTGTGTACTGTAATGGATGTGCTTCTTTTCCATGAATCTTTTGTATGTATACGTACGTAGTACAGTACTGCATCCAATAATATTCTTTGTTGCAAAAATCACATTTCGAATACTGTAAGCGTACGAGAGAGAGAGAGAGAGAGAGAGAGAGAGAGAGAGAGAGGCGTAAAATAGCGTACAGTGAACCCTCGCTACTTCGCGGTTCGACCATCGCGGATTCACTACTTCGCGGGGTTTTCCCATAACCCATATATATATACATATCGCGGATTTTCCGGAAAATTCGAAAATACCGCGAAATCTGAAGACAACCAAATACGATATTTTGTTACCTGTAATTCCATTAAATTAGTAATATCTGCTCTTACTGATTGTTCATTGCATTACATATGATATATAATTCAGCACAGAAAGAAATAAAACGAAAAGAGAATGTGATCATACGATAATTCAGTACGTAGTAAAATTAAATCGAACATGAAACGCAAATCAGATGCAGTCATACCATATTAGAATGGTGTGTACTGTAATGGATGTGCTTCTTTTCCATGAATCTTTTGTATGTATACGTACGTAGTACAGTACTGCATCCAATAATATTCTTTGTTGCAAAAATCACAATTCGAGTACTGTAAGCGTACGAGAGAGAGAGAGAGAGAGAGAGAGAGGCGTAAAATAGCGTACAGTGAACCCTCGCTACTTCGCGGTTCGACCATCGCGGATTCACCACTTCGCGGGGTTTTCCCATAACCCATATATATATACATATCGCGGATTTTCCGGAAAATTCGAAAATACCGCGAAATCTGAAGACAACCAAATACGATATTTTGTTACCTGTAATTCCATTAAATTAGTAATATCTGCTCTTACTGATTGTTCATTGCATTACATATGATATATAATTCAGCACAGAAAGAAATAAAACACGAAAAGAGAATGTGATCATACGATAATTCAGTACGTAGTAAAATTAAATCGAACATGAAACGCAAATCAGATGCAGTCATACCATATTAGAATGGTGTGTACTGTAATGGATGTGCTTCTTTTCCATGAATCTTTTGTATGTATACGTACGTAGTACAGTACTGCATCCAATAATATTCTTTGTTGCAAAAATCACAATTCGAATACTGTAAGCGTACGAGAGAGAGAGAGAGAGAGAGAGAGAGGCGTAAAATAGCGTACGTAAATTTTTATTATTATTGTTATTATTATTATTATTGTTGTTGTTGTTAATAAAATTATTATTGTTATTATTATTAATCATTATTATTATTATTATTACTGTACAGTATTATTATCATTATTTATTATTATTACGGTATTGTACTTATTCTACGTACGTTCAGTGTGCGCGGGACATCTTCTATGAGTAACCAACGCACCATAGTACTGTAAGACGGGTTGTGATTGGTTCAAGCGCTGATAGATGACGAATCAAAACTCAAGTTTTGTTATCTAGCCTGTGATTGGTGTTTTGCCCGCATCTTCTACCCGCAGCATCAAAGTTCTCGCGGGGCTGGATCGTTCACTTTCTCTTTCCGCGTATTGCTGAGTAGACGTTCTTAAGTTTGTGAAGTTTAATCTGTGCTGTGTGCGACTGTTTTAAGTTGAACTTTTTGTTGAACTTTCTGTTACAATGCCTCCCAAGCGTTCTGCTTCTAGTAAGGCTGGTAGTGAGCCTAAACGCCACCGAAGGATGATGACGATAGCTGAGAAGGTTACGCTTCTCGACATGTTAAAAGATGGTAGAAGTTACGCGGCCGCCGGCCGCCATTTTGGCATCAACGAATCCACCGTTCGCTACGTCAAGAAGGACGAGGCGAACATTAGAAAGACTGCTGCAATCACCTTTAGCAGATCAGCGAAGCGAGTCGTTACAACGCGTAATAAAACGATCGTACGCATGGAAGGTGCTTTAGCTGTGTGGATTGCCGACTGTCGGAAGAAGAACATAGCGTTGGATACGAACACCATCCGAACAAAGGCTTTGAGCTTGTATGAGAATTTTGCGGCAAAGGAACCTCATGACGACGATGGCGACCATGCTGAAGAAGATGATGATGTAGATGAACCTCAACCAGGGACCTCCACTGATTCCCAGCGTCAGAAACAACGTTTTTCCGCCAGCAAAGGATGGTTCGCGAAGTTTCAGAAACGCTTCGCCCTGAAAAGCGTTTCCCTGCATGGGGAGTCTGCTTCCGCTGACACTGCCGCTGCTGAAACTTACGTGAACCAGACTTTCAAGAACATTATCGCTGAAGGTGGATACAAGCCGGAACAAGTGTTTAATATGGATGAAACCGGCTTGTTTTGGAAGAGAATGCCGTCGCGAATTTTCCTGTTCAAAGAGGAAGCCAAAGCCTCTGGCTTTAAGGCATTCAAGGATCGCGTTACCCTCGTGATGTGTGGCAATGCTGCTGGATTTTTGTTAAAGCCAGGGCTTATTTATAAGTCGAAAAATCCTCGCGCTTTGAAAAATAAAAATAAGAATCTCCTTCCCGTGTACTGGATGCATAATCAAAAAGCATGGATTACGAAGATGCTGACCTCCAACTGGTTCCACCAGTGTTTCATCCCGCAAGTCCATGAATATCTCTTAGAGAAGGGCTTGCCATTCAAGATCCTTCTCCTTATGGATAACGCTGGTGGACACGCAACTGACCTGTCGCGTGAGGGCGTTCAGGTTGAGTTCCTGCCACCCAACACCACGTCATTAATTCAACCGATGGACCAGGGGGTTATCAGGGCGTTCAAGGCCCTCTACACGAAGAATACCTTGGCGGACCTCGTTGCGTGTGTGGATGCTGCCCAAGATGACGAGGATGAAGATTTCAACTTGAAGGCGTACTGGCGGCAGTACACCATAGCCACGTGCCTGCAGAATATCCAAAAGGCACTTCAAGAGATGAAACCTGCAACCGTGAATGCGAGCTGGAAGAAGCTGTGGCCCGAGATTGTTTACGACGACAAGGGATTTACTCCGTCGGAAATCCAACACTCTGCAATACGGAAATCTGTGCAGTTGGCTGCCATAATTGGAGGTGACGGGTTTGGCGACATGACGACTGAAGACGTCGACGAGTTGTTGGACTGCCATTCCCAGCCCCTAACTGACGCAGACCTCGAAGACCTGACGAAATCTGCAAGTGAGGAAGAGAGTGAGGGTGCCCAGGAAGAGACCCAAGAAAATGTCGAAGAAACGGGCTTAACATTAGAACGGCTTGCCAAGTTCTGCAACCATATGAAGGAGGCAAAAGAAATGTTACAAGAGTGGGACGAGGATATGGTTCGCTCGATGCAATTCTCAAATAAGGTCGATGACATCATGACTCCCTACAGGATGCTCTTGGATCGAAAAAAGAAGCAGCGGCAACAACTTCCGATCACAATGTTCTTCCAGCCTCGCAAAAAAGAGCCAGTTCCTCCTGCTAGTACGCCTTCGGAAGAAATTGAAGAAGTTGAAGAGGTGTCCCAGGAAAAGGCACCTCCGTCTGAAGAGACGTAAAATACTATCATTGACTGCACAGTAGAACACATCATCAGCTTCATCATCATCATTTCTACTGTGCAGCAAATTCATCGCCATCGTCATTCAAGTTTTTCTTGAACTTCTTTCGTGGTGAGTACAGTAACAATCTTTATTTTTTACTTTAACCTGTTTTATAGTTTAGTAATGTACGTACTGTATGCATTAAGTTAAAGGGAAGGTTTTAAAAGTCTACATGTTGTAACCAATCATATTTTTTTTGTTTAAAATTTACATTCGTACGTAAAACAATCTCTCTCTCTCTCTCTCTCTCTCTCTCTCTCTCTCTCTCTCTCTCTCTCTCTCTCTCTCTCTCTCTCTCTCTCTCTCTCTCTCTCTCTCAAATTGTTTTCCTGCTTTGCTACGTACAAGTACTGTATAATTTATATTTGTAAGGTAACATATTTTGTAAATGCTTTTACTGTAAATACTGTATGTACTGTATCATTATTTATCACTATCATCATGCGCGTTAAATGCCTTGTTTGTTCTGAGCGTGGTTGTTTACTGAGCGTACACGCCGTCGTTTCAGGCGGCGTCATAAAGAAAAAGATTTCATTTGGAAGTCCTAAGAAAAATACGTAAACTAAAACATTGGTAATAAAAAAATCAACATACAGTACTGTATAATCAATATAATCGATGCAAAAACTAACCTATACATATATGTGTACACTAAATGAGTTTGTTTCTTCATTATGATCAGAGATGAACGTAAACAAAACATTGGATGCCATTTTTTATCGTGCTTTTTAGGTGTTTAGGAAACACATGATATAAAATCGCCTTTAATATTTGTGCCTGTTTTAGTTTAGGGTGCTGTAGTACATGCATTAAGTGTTCTGTACATTAAAGGGTGGTTTGTTAACAGTACTACGTACAAGGGAAGGTTTTAAAAGTCCGAATATACATGTTAAATAAATAGGTAAATATGCTGTCACTACTTCGCGGATTTTCACCTATCGCGCCCGCGTCTGGAACCTATCTACCGCGATAAACGAGGGTTCACTGTACGTAAATTTTTATTATTATTGTTATTATTATTATTATTGTTGTTGTTGTTAATAAAATTATTATTGTTATTATTATTAATCATTATTATTATTATTATTACTGTACAGTATTATTATCATTATTTATTATTATTACGGTATTGTACTTAATCTACGTACGTTCAGTGTGCGCGGGACATCTTCTATGAGTAACCAACGCACCATAGTACTGTAAGACGGGTTGTGATTGGTTCAAGCGCTGATAGATGACGAATCAAAACTCAAGTTTTGTTATCTAGCCTGTGATTGGTGTTTTGCCCGCATCTTCTACCCGCAGCATCAAAGTTCTCGCGGGGCTGGATCGTTCACTTTCTCTTTCCGCGTATTGCTGAGTAGACGTTCTTAAGTTTGTGAAGTTTAATCTGTGCTGTGTGCGACTGTTTTAAGTTGAACTTTTTGTTGAACTTTCTGTTACAATGCCTCCCAAGCGTTCTGCTTCTAGTAAGGCTGGTAGTGAGCCTAAACGCCACCGAAGGATGATGACGATAGCTGAGAAGGTTACGCTTCTCGACATGTTAAAAGATGGTAGAAGTTACGCGGCCGCCGGCCGCCATTTTGGCATCAACGAATCCACCGTTCGCTACGTCAAGAAGGACGAGGCGAACATTAGAAAGACTGCTGCAATCACCTTTAGCAGATCAGCGAAGCGAGTCGTTACAACGCGTAATAAAACGATCGTACGCATGGAAGGTGCTTTAGCTGTGTGGATTGCCGACTGTCGGAAGAAGAACATAGCGTTGGATACGAACACCATCCGAACAAAGGCTTTGAGCTTGTATGAGAATTTTGCGGCAAAGGAACCTCATGACGACGATGGCGACCATGCTGAAGAAGATGATGATGTAGATGAACCTCAACCAGGGACCTCCACTGATTCCCAGCGTCAGAAACAACGTTTTTCCGCCAGCAAAGGATGGTTCGCGAAGTTTCAGAAACGCTTCGCCCTGAAAAGCGTTTCCCTGCATGGGGAGTCTGCTTCCGCTGACACTGCCGCTGCTGAAACTTACGTGAACCAGACTTTCAAGAACATTATCGCTGAAGGTGGATACAAGCCGGAACAAGTGTTTAATATGGATGAAACCGGCTTGTTTTGGAAGAGAATGCCGTCGCGAACTTTCCTGTTCAAAGAGGAAGCCAAAGCCTCTGGCTTTAAGGCATTCAAGGATCGCGTTACCCTCGTGATGTGTGGCAATGCTGCTGGATTTTTGTTAAAGCCAGGGCTTATTTATAAGTCGAAAAATCCTCGCGCTTTGAAAAATAAAAATAAGAATCTCCTTCCCGTGTACTGGATGCATAATCAAAAAGCATGGATTACGAAGATGCTGACCTCCAACTGGTTCCACCAGTGTTTCATCCCGCAAGTCCATGAATATCTCTTAGAGAAGGGCTTGCCATTCAAGATCCTTCTCCTTATGGATAACGCTGGTGGACACGCAACTGACCTGTCGCGTGAGGGCGTTCAGGTTGAGTTCCTGCCACCCAACACCACGTCATTAATTCAACCGATGGACCAGGGGGTTATCAGGGCGTTCAAGGCCCTCTACACGAAGAATACCTTGGCGGACCTCGTTGCGTGTGTGGATGCTGCCCAAGATGACGAGGATGAAGATTTCAACTTGAAGGCGTACTGGCGGCAGTACACCATAGCCACGTGCCTGCAGAATATTCAAAAGGCACTTCAAGAGATGAAACCTGCAACCGTGAATGCGAGCTGGAAGAAGTTGTGGCCCGAGATTGTTTACGACGACAAGGGATTTACTCCGTCGGAAATCCAACACTCTGCAATACGGAAATCTGTGCAGTTGGCTGCCATAATTGGAGGTGACGGGTTTGGCGACATGACGACTGAAGACGTCGACGAGTTGTTGGACTGCCATTCCCAGCCCCTAACTGACGCAGACCTCGAAGACCTGACGAAATCGGCAAGTGAGGAAGAGAGTGAGGGTGCCCAGGAAGAGACCCAAGAAAATGTCGAAGAAACGGGCTTAACATTAGAACGGCTTGCCAAGTTCTGCAACCATA
Organism: Palaemon carinicauda; assembly: GCF_036898095.1. Classification (NCBI taxonomy): domain Eukaryota; kingdom Metazoa; phylum Arthropoda; class Malacostraca; order Decapoda; family Palaemonidae; genus Palaemon; species Palaemon carinicauda. Next base: position 93,071,270 of record NC_090736.1, read on the forward strand.
TGAAGGAGGCGAAAGAAATGTTACAAGAGTGGGACGAGGATATGGTTCGCTCGATGCAATTCTCAAATAAGGTCGATGACATCATGACTCCCTACAAGATGCTCTTAGATCGAAAAAAGAAGCAGCGGCAACAACTTCCGATCACAATGTTCTTCCAGCCTCGCCAAAAAGAGCCAGTTCCTCCTGCTAGTACGCCTTCGGAAGAAATTGAAGAAGTTGAAGAGGTGTCCCAGGAAAAGGCACCTCCGTCTGAAGAGACGTAAAATACTATCATTGACTGCACAGTAGAACACATCATCAGCTTCATCATCATCATTTCTACTGTGCAGCAAATTCATCGCCATCGTCATTCAAGTTTTTCTTGAACTTCTTTCGTGGTGAGTACAGTAACAATCTTTATTTTTTACTTTAACCTGTTTTATAGTTTAGTAATGTACGTACTGTATGCATTAAGTTAAAGGGAAGGTTTTAAAAGTCTACATGTTGTAACCTATCATATTTTTTTTGTTTAAAATTTACATTCGTACGTAAAACAATCTCTCTCTCTCTCTCTCTCTCTCTCTCTCTCTCTCTCTCTCTCTCTCTCTCTCTCTCTCTCTCTCTCTCTCTCTCTCTCTCTCTCTCTCTCAAATTGTTTTCCTGCTTTGCTACGTACAAGTACTGTATAATTTATATTTGTAAGGTAACATATTTTGTAAATGCTTTTACTGTAAATACTGTATGTACTGTATCATTATTTATCACTATCATCATGCGCGTTAAATGCCTTGTTTGTTCTGAGCGTGGTTGTTTACTGAGCGTACACGCCGTCGTTTCAGGCGGCGTCATAAAGAAAAAGATTTCATTTGGAAGTCCTAAGAAAAATACGTAAACTAAAACATTGGTAATAAAAAAATCAACATACAGTACTGTATAATCAATATAATCGATGCAAAAACTAACCTATACATATATGTGTACACTAAATGAGTTTGTTTCTTCATTATGATCAGAGATGAACGTAAACAAAACATTGGTTGCCATTTTTTATCGTGCTTTTTAGGTGTTTAGGAAACACATGATATAAAATCGCCTTTAATATTTGTGCCTGTTTTAGTTTAGGGTGCTGTAGTACATGCATTAAGTGTTCTGTACATTAAAGGGTGGTTTGTTAACAGTACTACGTACAAGGGAAGGTTTTAAAAGTCCGAATATACATGTTAAATAAATAGGTAAATATGCTGTCACTACTTCGCGGATTTTCACCTATCGCGCCCGCGTCTGGAACCTATCTACCGCGATAAACGAGGGTTCACTGTAGTGGGTAAGGATTCTACCATTACATTCCCTTAATTCCAATATCCTTTTAATCTTCTCTTGAAATGTTTTTAATTGGGTTGTACGGAAGGCTAAGAAGCCTTTCGCATCCTTTTTGATTTGGCGGGTGGTCAAATGTCATTTCTTGAGAGCGCCCAGATTAAGGGTTTTGATGAGGTCCTGTTGTATGGGTTGTCGCCCTGGATACTTCAGCTCCTGGGAGTCTTTCAGCATCCTAAGAGGATGGCTAGGCTTCGTGAGGAAAGCGGACTAGCAAGGCAGAGTAATCGTTAGAGTCAGCTTCCTTACCAGGTACCTATATTTATTTGGGTTTTGTTATGATATAACTGTCAAAAACTCTAAGCATATACGCCGTAAACTGTATTAATACTGGTCTCTACCCACCACCATGGGTGTGAATCAGCTATTATATATTCACCGGCTAAGTTTAATATTTAAAAATGATATTTTGATTATAAAATAAATTTTTGAATATACTTACCCGGTGAATATATAGAGACCCAGCGGGATGAGAAGAACTGGAGCTGTTTACATGTATATGCGGTATCTGGCCGATAGTCGGCGCTGGTGGGCACACCAACTACCTTCATGGCGATCGCTCGCGAGTTTTTGAATTCTGTCGAGACGTCAGCTATTATATATTCACTGGGTAAGTATATTCAAACATTTATTTTATAATCAAAATTTCATTTTTCCTAACCATACAAACCTTAGCTATTTACACATATTTGCCCGCCAGCCCTGTCCCCCAAGTCAAGTCTTACCTCTAAGCGAAGTGAATCAGTTCACCAGTGTGTGAGGGGGGAGGGGTAGCTAGCTACCCCTCCCCTACCCCTGCTAACTAGCGCAGGGGTAGTTAACCCTCGTTTAAAATCTAATGGCTCGCCATTTCAGCTATGGTTAGGAAAAATACAAATTATCTCCGAATTTGTCATATTTCTCCTCCAAAGGCTTCTTTGAGGAGAGAAAATCCCAAGGCCTCTTCTTCCGTAGCCCGAACCTCCTCCGAAGCTCCCACTCGATCAGTCTCTTCCGAGAGGCCGTCGAAGGGGAGTGTAGACCGTTGTTCTGTTGACCGATCCCGGGGTGCGGGAGAGGTAGTTGCCTCCCATAGCGAGGCAGCTGCCCCTCCTCCCTCGGAGGAGGATATTGATTTTCCTGTGCCTAATCGTGATTTGTTACAGCTTTGGTCTTCCTTGGGGCTTCAGGGTTCACCCTCCAATGAAGCCCTGTTTGATATGATGAAGCTGGGAGCAGCTGTTAAACAATCGCCGGCGATAGCAAACGTAGATCCTCTGTCTATCGTCGACGTTGTTATGATGGAGGCCTCCGGTGTGTCGGATCAAACTGCTCCTGTTGTTGCTGAGGTAGCTGAAGGCTCTGATTCCCCCTCTGCTGCTGGTGACTCTCCCCATCCCCGGGGGAGTTCACTTACAGAGACTCCTCTGCGGAGGCCTTACGAAGGTCAGCTTGCTGATCCCACGGCCCCTAGAGGGCGTATAAGGCGGAAGGCTCGTCCTCCCCTTCGCCGTAGAGGACTTCCTTCTCCTCACAAGGGAGTTAGGAGGCGCCTTTTCGGCTCGTCGTCCCCGCAGTCCTCTGCGGAGGAGACTCATCGTTCACCGATCCTGCCAGCTACCATCTTGGACCTCTCCGAAGATCGTTCGCGATCTCCTTCGGTGGAAGGTCGTCCTTCGGGACTCCCTGATCTGTCACCCTCCAGACCTGCTGTCCTGTCATCACCCTTCAAGGATGCTGATCCTGTCATTGTACAGGCACTGGTCCCTTCGGGGCACAAGGGACTTGAGCGCAAAACTGTGCCTCAGTCCCTTAAGCGCCAGGCACCCCCTGCGCGCCGTCTTGCTGCTGTTCCTGACTTAGTGCTACTGCACTCTCTTGCTCGCGTGCGCGCTCCTGCTCCGGTTCTTACGCGCCAGGGTCCCCCTGCGCGCCCTCCTGCAGTTCCTGTTATAGCGCACCAGGGCCATTCGGCAGTTCCTGCCACAGCGCTCAAGCGCTCTCCTATTCGTCAGCGCTCTCCAGTGCCTCAGCGCACTTCTGGAATTAAGCGCACAGCTACAGTTCCTGACACAGCGCGCAAGCGCTCTCCTACACTCCAGCGCACAGTACAGGAGGTACCTAAGTTAGCGCACGGGCGCTCTCAGGTACCCCTGCCTTCTTCCTCCAAACTGTGCACCCCTGTGCGCCCGAATCCTGTTGCACGCCATGCGTGCCCAACTCAGCAGCGCACACCTGCGTGCCCGAATCCTGTTGCGCACCATGCGCTCCCATCGCAGCAGCGCACACCAGTGCGCCCGAATCCTGTTGCGCGCCCATCACAGCAGCACACGCCCTTACACCCGCATCCTGATGCGCGCCCACGATCTCCTGCGCGCCCAGCATGCCCTCATTCTCCTCAGAGGGCAGTTTCTGCACCACCTGCGCAACGTTCTCCTGCGCGCAAGCTCACCTTTGCGCTCTCACGAGGCTGCGCAATCGCGCCCTCGCCCCGTGCTTCCTGACACGGGCGCTCCACGCCCACGCGCTAGGAATATTTTTCCTGCGCACGCGCGCCCAATAGTTTCGCCCACACGGGCTCATCAGCAGATTCCTGCGCGCTCGCGCGAGCAGAAGGTTGCTTACGCTCCAGCTCCTGTCCAGCCTTTAACCCCGCCCCACGTTCCAGCTCCTGCGTGCTGCACGCCCTCGCCATCACCTATGCGCGCCCGCGCGAAGTTCCTGTCTCGCACGATCCTTCCGCGCGCGATCCAGGGCAGGGCTCATCGCGCGATTTACGCCGCGATTGCCAGCGCGATCCCGCACGCGACTTCATGGGGCTTCAGGCCGACAGATCATCTTCTCGTTCCCCCTCCTAGCAAGGGCAGAACAGCGCGCTCGCCGGAGGAGGGGAGGTTCCCGGACAGGTCTAAGGACTCTTTTTCAGCTCCGTTTCAGGCGAACCCTCATTTGTTGACTCCTCCTAGGGATCGATCGATCCCCTTCCCTCCAGAGGGAGTGTCTGACAGCGCGACTGTCAGCCAACAGCCCTGATTTGGTACCATAGTCAGAGCTCTCATACAGGCTTTTAAGCCTGTGTTCTCTGAACTAGGTCACAAAGCAGTGGCTACCTCGTCTCCCCTGAAGAGGAAGAGAGGAGTCCCCTCCGCTCCGTGGTGACTTCTCCGAGGGCTAAGCTGTCTCCTCGGAAATCCTTGCGCAAGGCTCCCTCTCCCCCCCAGACTTTCTCTCCCTCCCCTGCGGACGAGGACTTCCCATCCTCAGGGGAGTCGGACGAGCCGGTCCGTTCCCCCATCGCACCAATGGGGGAAACTCCGCCTATCCCTGAGAAGTCTCCTCATACGGGGTTGGAGAAGAGCCTGCATCCATCGTTGCTAGAGTCCTGTATCCCTCCCAGGAGGGAGCCGAAGGACTCTTAAGACTTTGCCTAAGTCCTCTGCTAGGATCAGACAGGAACCAGCTAGACCTTCGGAAAATGTCCACGTGTCCCCCCAGGAAGAGCCACTGGGGACTGGAGACTTTGCTGCTAGCGCGTTGGGAGGAGAGCATCAAGAGTCAGAACATGCGTTCTGGCAAGTTCTGACCCTCATGAGAAATCTCAACGGGTTTCAAGACCCTGAGATTCCTCCTCGTGAGGGTAAGGACACAGTCTTGGACCGAGTCCACGGCACTCAGAAGCCCTCTAGGGCCAGTGCAGCCTTGCCCTGGTCACAAGGGATGAAGAGTGCCAGAGACAGGGTCGAAGGCCAGCTCTCCGAGCTTGCCTCCTCCAACAGATCCAGCTCCGGTAACAAGCTCCTCACTCCTCATCGAGTCCACCAGAGGAGGTATTTCAAGATCTTAGAGGAGACTTATTTGAGTCTTCCCATTCACCATTCTGTGGAAGAACTCACTGGGGGAGTCCCTCTAGAGAGACTTTCCAACCGGCAGGTTTCGTATTCTGCTACTGAGATCCTAAGCCAGGAGAAGGTGGCAAAGTGTGCCATGCAGGCAACTTCGTGGCTTGACATCTGGCTGGGGTCTCTGGGCATCCTGGTGCGGTCTGATGACCTGTCCAAAGAAAGCACCAGGAAGGCACTGGAAACATTCTTACTCTCTGGCACGCGGACCATCGAGTTTCTGGCCCACCAATTCTCGAGCTTGTAGGCCAATACGATCCTGAAACGTCGAGACGCAGTTGCCGAGAGATTCCACCAGAAAGTCCCCAGCTCAGACACTCTTCTGTGCTCGGTAAGAGTCTGTTCGAGCCTAAGGACTTGGAGCTAGCCACTGAGAGGTGGAGGAAGTCCAACCAAGACTCCCTCCTCCTTAGGGCCCTGACATCAAGGCCCTACAAACCTCCAGCAACTCAACAGCCCCATCCAGAAAAAGATGACGGCAGCAAAGCCAAAGGTGTCTAAGCCCTTTCCCCTCAAGGACAGGAGGGGCAGGAAGTCCTCCAGGGGAGGTAAAAATCCTAGAGGGAGCGGCCGAGGCCATAAACGCTAGGATTGGCAGTCCCCCTGCATGTCCACCAGTGGGGGGATGCCTACAAAGTTGCACGACAAGGTGGCAGCAACTCGGGGCAAATACCTGGACGATTTCCATGATCGCTCAGGGACATCGCGTCCCATTCACATCCTCTCTACCTCCCCTGACAGCGAGGCCAGTGTCATTGAGCTCCCTTACCATGGGATCGGTAAGGGGGCAAGCCCTCCGGGCAGAAGTCGAGACCATGTTGAAGAAGGACGCTCTCCAAGAGGTGGCAGACGGGTCCCCAGGCTTCTACAGTCGACTCTTTCTTGTAAAGAAGGCGTCTGGAGGCTGGAGACCAGTCATCGACCTCTCGACCCTGAACGGGTTTGTCAAACAGACTACGTTCAGCATGGAGACGGCAGACACGGTCAGAGTTGCAGTGAGACCGCAAGACTTCATGTGTACACTGGACCTGAAGGACGCGTACTTCCAGATCCCAGTCCATCCGTCTTCCAGGAAGTACTTAAGATTTTTTCTAGACAACAAGATCTACCATTTCAAGGTGCTATGTTTCGGTCTCTCCACAGCTCCTCAGGTGTTCACCAGAGTGTTCACCCTGATATCATCATGGGCTCACAGGATCGGTATCCGTCTCCTCCGTTACCTGGACGACTGGCTGATCCTAGCAGACTCGGAGGCAACCCTTATTTGCCATCGAGACAGGCTTCTCGAACTTTGCCAGGATCTGGGGATCATGGTAAATCTCGAAGTCCTCTAAGCAACCCTCTCAGAAACTGGTATACCTAGGCATGGTCATAAACACCAATCTCCACAAAGCCTTCCTATCAGACGACAGGATAGCAAGGCTGAGGAAGGTCGCAAGGCCTTTCCTCAAACGAGAAGAACTTCCAGCCCAAACGTGGTTACGTCTCCTCGGCCACCTCTCTTCCTTGGCCCGTCTGGTTCCCAATGGTCGTCTCAGAATGAGATCTCTCCAGTGGCGACTCAAGTCTCGGTGGAATCAAGGACACGATTTCCCGGACTCTCTGATCCCTATGGCTCCCGCGGAACAGACCGACCTTCGGTGGTGGTTAGCAGACGAAAACCTACGAAGGGGAGTGGATCTTCTCGTCCTTCCCCCAGATTTGATGCTGTTTTCGAACGCATCAAAGATAGGGTGGGGGGCCCACGTTCTAAACCACAGGACCTCAGGCCTGTGGTCAGAATCAGAAAGGTACCTCCACATAAACCTGCTAGAAATGAAGGCCGTATCCCTGGCACTTCAGAAGTTCCATCAGGTCCTGGCGGGCCACTCTGTGGTGGTGATGAGCGACAACACCACAGTAGTGGCTTATATCAACAAGCAGGGAGGTACCTTCTCAGAACAGCTATCCCATCTTGCAGTAGTGATACTGAGATGGTCCGTCCACTCGGTCACACTTTCAGCTCGCTTCATTCCAGGCAAGAGGAATGTGCTCGCCGACAGTCTGAGTAGAGCGACGCAGATAGCGAGTACCGAATGGTCTTTGGAGCCTCAAGTAGCCAACAAAGTCCTGACTTTGTGGGGTTCTCTGACTGGATCTGTTCGCTACAGTGCTGAACTTCAAGCTCCCGCTGTACTGCTCCCCAGTCCCAGACCCCAAGGCTCTCTGGCAAGATGCCTTCCAACAATGGTGGGACAACATCGACGTTTACGCCTTTCCCCCGTTCTGTCTGATGAGAAGGGTGCTCAACAAGACCAGAATATCGGTCAATCTATCGATGACCCTGATAGCTCCGCTATGGCATCACGCAAAGTGGTTTCGAGACCTCCTGCAACTCCTTAGGGAGCCCCCGAGAGAACTCCCTCCAAGTCACGAGCTACTCAAACAACCACACGCCAACATCTTCCACAAAGCCGTAGCTTTGCTTCGACTTCACGCCTGGAGACTATCCAGCACCTCCTCGCTGAGAGAGGATTTTCGCAACAAGTTGTGAATAGGATGTCTGGACACCTGCGCAGGTCATCCGCAGGGGTCTACCAGGCGAAGTGGCGAGTTTTCTGTGGTTGGTGTCGTGGAGGAGGTATCTCTCCTTTCGATGCCACTATTCCAGCAATAGCGGAGTTCTTCGTGTATTTGCGGGAAGAAATGCGCCTTTCAGTCTCGGCGGTGAAAGGCTATTGCTTAGCCTTAAGTCTAGCCTTCAGGCTCAAAGGAGTGGACATTTCTTCCTCGCTGGAACTTTCTCTACTCATACGGAGTTATGAGCTTACCTGCCCTCAGTCGGAAGTGAGACCTCCTCCATGGAACGTGGTTCGAGTTCTCAGGTCTCTGAAGAGACCTCCCTATGAACCATTACGCCAGGCTTCAGATCGCCACCTTACTTGGAAGACGGTGTTCCTGCTAGCTTTGGCTTCGGCCAAACGAGTCAGCGAACTCCATGGTCTCTCATACGACATCCCCCATTCAAGGGGATGGGGGTGAGGTAACGTTCAGGTTCGTCCCTGAGTTTGTTGTCAAGACTCGGAATCTGGGAGTGTCGGACCCTCGGTTCAACTCTTTCCAGGTTTTGAGTCTTCGTTCTGTAACAGATGACCCAGACCATCTCCTACTGTGCCCAGTAAGGAGTCTGAGGTTGTATCTTAAAAGAACAGCTGCAGTTCGTCCCCAAGTGCAAGCCTTGTTTGTGAGCACTGGGAAAACGAAGAGGAGGGTCACCAGGAATACCATCTCAGCCTGGATTCGCAAGGTAATACATCTAGCCTTGAATCCTGACCCTCCTCCGTCACGTTGCCCTAGAGCACATGATGTCGGGCATAGCTACGTCCCTGGCCTTCAAGAAGAACTATTCAGTGACGCAGGTCCTGCAAGCTGGGGTGTGGAAACGTCAGACCACCTTTACAGCCCACTACCTGCAAGACGTGACACACAGGAGTCTCGATACGTTCTCTATCGGCCCTGTGGTGGCTGCACAACAGCTGGTCTAACCTCAGGCTCCTTAATGGACAGGTAGCAGAAGGTTGAGGGCATTGTTACCTGGTTTTAGTCTGCATGAATGAAAAGGTTTGCCTGGCCCTTATTCTTTTCTTCATCTTCTCCTCCCTTGGAGAAAGCAGCATCCTGGGTTCTCTGCACAGCTGACCTCAAACCACTGCATGTAAACCATGCTTCCTTGTGTTTCTAGTATTAAGGTTAATACTGTCATGTCCCCATACCCTGACGAGGTGGTATTGGGAGAGTCCTAGCCTGGATTTCCATCTGAAGAACTCCAGGTCAACTTCCTAGAACGAGTCACGCTTCTCACCATCACACACAGCTTATGTAGGCCGCAGCAGTTGCACAGCAATGCTAGCGAGGTGCAGGGACTCCTTATTGCCTGAGTACTTACACTCAAATATGGAGTCCCCGGGCAAAGCCAAAGCCAGTATGGCAGGGACTTACCACCCTTCCTAAGGGGTGAGTCACCCGTATTAAATAGCGTGGTTTGTATTTCAGTTACGGAACAAATGACAAATTCATAGATAATTTGTATTTTTCCTAACTATACAAACCTTAGCTATTTAATCATACTTCCCCGTCAGCCCTGTCCCCCGTGAAGTCCTACCTCTAAGCAAAGTGAAGTATTCACCGGTGTGTGTGAGGGTGGGCTAGCAAGCTACCCCTCCCTACCCCCTGCTAACTAGCGGTGGGGTAGTAAACCCTCGTTAAAACTCTAATGGCTCGTCACTTCAGCTCCGCTTAAGTAATAACCCATATTAAATAGCTAAAGTTTGTATAGTTAGGAAAAATACAAATTATCTATGAATTTGTCATATCGTAAAATACACAAAAGACGACACTTGAACTAACAAAATCGTGACTTGGGCAAAGGTTTCCACGGAAAAGGGCTTGTTGTAAGGTGGGGGTAGGGAAATATTAACCCCCCTGTGCAAACTTTATATATGTATGGGTTCGTGATTGGTTAACGGAAAAGCAACGGAGTCTAGAGAGTAAACATGAATGAACAGAATGGGAAACTTGTCCAGAGCAAGTATTTATGTGAAATCGGGGTGTGACAAGGTAATAACAAAATGTATAAAAGTAATATATGAAGATAAAATGGAATGTATGATAAATAATATTTGATGGGTATATAAAATGAGGTGTTTTATGAATAGTACTTACCTGGCAGTTATATAAATATAGCTTTAGTCTCTGACTTCCGGCAGAATTTATTCGAAAATTGCAGCAACCGCCTTGTGGTGGTTGTGCGGTTAGGTGGTTAACAACCCTTACAGGGTGGTACCTGAAATCATTTCCGTTTTCTGTTCCTCAGATCATCTCTGCCGGCCGGATCGACAACATCGTTGGTCCGCCATTAAGAGTTTTTCGAATCGCTTTCCCTACATCGCTGTTTTGGACTTCGTTTGGTGAAGTACTGTACACTGTTTTGGGGAATTGGCAATCGTGTTTGTTATTATTGTACTTCTTACTTTGTTTATCATGAGTGAAAAACTTCATATTCGTGTATGTGCGAGTGATGTATGCAAAATGAGGTTACCGAAAGTGTCGGTTGACGCTCACACAGTTTGTATGGGTTGCAGGGGGTTTGAATGTGCCCATCTGCGCATGCTGATCACCATCGCGCGATCGCCCTCCGGCACATGCTGCTCGCGATCGCTCACCTTCGCATATTGCTTGCCAACGCACGATCGCTCACCTGCGCATGCTGCTCGACCATCGCGTCGGCATAACACAACGCGCCATCGCCAACCTGCGCGTTAGCGCTCACCAGCTCACCACCGATCGCTTGTTGATCCATATCGCCAGCGGTCTTCCTCGCCCACGCGGCAGCGCGTTTCCTCACCATCGCGCTAACGCTTGCGTTCGCCGCCTCGGACTCGCGCTCATCCACCTGCCCACCCTCTCGACCGCTCGCCCGCACGACCGCTCGCCCGCGCGACCGCTTGCCTGTGCGCCCGCGCGCCCACACGCCCACGTGCCTACACTTCTACGCTCATGCGCTCCTTCGCTCACCTTCGTTTGCGTTACCGCGCATGGGCGCTTCCACGTTCGCCCACAAGAAAAATCTTTTAATTACCGTCGCGCGAGCTCCAGGGCGATTGCGACCACGATTCCCAATGGGGTTTTCGCAGCATGGCCAGCCTGGCGAGTTCTTCTGGAGCGTATTTCCAGAACACGGCCTCACCCCGTAAACGCAGAGCATGGCACTTGCAAGAATAGGAGAAACTTAAGGGAGATCTGAGCAACACTCCTCTTTCCTGAACCTGGTTAGCCCTTCCCCGTCATTCCCTGGAAGGATTTTTGGCGGGGGGGCTTTCCGTTCGAGATTTCTCCATCGGACAAGGGGTGACTGCTTACCCCTTCCTCTGGGAGCTTACCAGGTTCTTTCCCTCCTCGGTTACGGCCCGAGGTTTGGTTCAAGGAAGCTACAGGAAGAGCATGGGTACTTTCCTCCTCTCGAGTTCAGGCACCTTGGCCTTTCGTCGTTAAGTATCTAACTTGTGGACAAGCTCGATGTTGTACCATCTGGACGGGCTGACTGAGGGCTTCCTTCGGGTGTCTCATCTGTGGAGGTCGACGACCTCAGACACCCTTCCATCCTTGAGAAGAGTTTGTTTGTGCCCAAGGACAGAGACTTAGACAGCGGCTGTGCGGAGGAAATCGACTTCCGTTTTCACTCCTCCAAGGCGCTTTCTTCCAGACTCTGCAGGGCTCCAGCGCCCTTGTCTTTCAATCACGTCGGCCTAAGTTATCGGCTACGACAACTGGGACAAGGTGTCCAATTGCAGTTTCCTCCTGCCAGGAACAGATGGCACGGGAGACTCCCCCGGGAGGGGCATAGTCATAAAAGGAGTTCACGAACTCTAGGATTGCAGGTTTTTCTCTGGGAGGATGCTTAAGGTTACTCATCCGAATGACAGCTTCCCGATGCCCATTCCCGCACAATCTCTGTGATCAGCCAAGGATATCGCGCCTGCCGTCTCTGTCAGCGAATTCAGTGTCTCTGAACCTCTATGCCTTAGCGTCAGCAGAGTTGCCCGATTGGGCAGAATGATCCATACCTTAGGCGAAGGTCTTCCTTAGGATCATCGACGGCTTCACTCCCGGCCTCCTCAGTCGATCCTTTCTTGTAAGAAAGGATCTGAGAGGGGATGTCCTTAGTCGACCTCTCAGCCCTGATCAAGTTTGTCGAACAAACTTCGGCCAGCGTAGACCAGCAGAATCGATCAGACTGGTAACGAGGCGACAGGACTCCTTAAACCCTGGATCGGAAGGACGGGTACTTTCAGTTTCCATTCCTTCCATCTTCCAGGGTGCTCGTCAAATTCAGCCTAGACTGCAAGTATTCCTGCTTATGATGCAGTGTGGCTATCCCGCCGTGGCATAGCAGGTTTGTTTCCCCAGAGAACTCTCCCTGCCTTCCTCTTGGCCGCTCAGGTGCAGGCTTCCGCCTCCTCTGCTGTTTGGAGGGCTGGTCAACTCCGGTAGGCTCGGGTTCGACCTTCTTCAGCGCCGTGACAAGCTTCCGGATGCTTACCACGAGTGTGGGCTCATGGCATTTTGCTTGGAGCCTTCTCTGCCTCAACATCTGGAGTATCTGGCCATGATATTGAGTCAACGGCCTTACCACGTTGGAAACCCCGCTTCCCGTCCGTCCAGCGAGGTTAAGCAATGTCGGTACTTGGATGGGTGGCCACCTGGGGACGCTAGATTCTGTTACCACATCCTCCGAGCCTTCCTTTCGGTTGACTGTGGCAAGACTGAGGAGAGTCGCAGTACCTGTTCTCAGTCTAGCAGAGCTTTCACCCCTACCTTGGAACGTTTCCTAGTTCTCCTTTCCTCATTGACCCGTCTATAGTCCGAACGGTCGCCTCAGGATAAGTTCCATGTGGGGCGATCCAAGTTCCGGTGGCTTCAGGCAATGTTTAACCGGACTTCCTGGCCCCTATGGGACCAGCGGAACTATTAGACCTGCAATGGGTGTTGACCTATGGAACCTCTTGATGGTAGTGGATATTCTCGTCCTTTCCCCACATTCTTGATGCTGTTCTCGGACTCGTCAAAGGAAAGGGGGGGGGGGGCATGTTTCGGTCCAGGCCTATGGTCAAGACCTGAAGGATACCTCTCCATCAGTCAGGCAGGCTTAGGGGCCTTAGTCTGGCCCCTCTACAGATCCTACAGCTCCTGCCGAGTCGCCCCGTGCGTGTCGACTTCATGATTCTGGCGTATTCTAACCAGCAGGGGACGCATTTTCACACCTTCACATCTTGCAGTAGAGATACCGGGATGATTGAGATTCTCTCAATACCACCATCGGCTCTCTCATTCCAGGCAGGGGAATGTTCTCTCAGACTATCCGAGCAGAGCCTCTTAGAGAGAGTGTACCTGGGGGTCTTTGACCTTGGGTAACCAGCAAGTACTGGTCTGGGGGACCTGATCGCGACAGCTTGGAACCTCAAGCTTCCGCTATTCTTCCCCCCAGTCTCAAACCCCGAAACTCTGGCAAGAGGCATTCCGGTGATGGTGGGACAACTTCGACGCCTGCGTCTTCCCTCCCTTTTGTCTGTGGACAATGGGTCTCAACAAGACCAGGTTGTCTGTCAACCTTTCAATGGGAGAGCTCCACTGGGACTATGCGCAGAACGGTTTCTGGACCCTCTGCTTCCCCTGACGGAACTCCCAGGAGAGCTTCTCCCACGGCGCAGACTACTCAAGCAACCACACTGCGACATCTCTCCGGAACCGGGGCGTCGCTTCGGCTTCATGCCTGGAGACACTACGCCTCCTCCTCAAGAAGAGACAACCCGCTACAGTCGCGGTACGGAGGTCGCATCATCTGCGATAGTCATCCACAGGGGTCTCCCAGGCAAAGTGAAGAGTCTAAGGTGGTTGGTGCCGTGGGAGATATACCTCTTCCCTTGAGGCCTCTTCTCCAGCAATAACAGTCTTATTGCCTTTCGGCGGGAGGAAACTCCTTTCCGCTCTCGGCAATGAAGCCTGTCGCTCAGCCTTTCCCTGACCTTCAGGCTTAAAGGAATAACTTTTTCCTGACCGCTGGATCTATCCTCGCTCATGCGAAGCTACGATCGTCCCTGCCCAAGTCGGAGGAAGACCTCCAACTTGGAGCATGGCTCGGACTTTTAGTCCTTTAAGAGATCTTCTCAAGACCCTTTACGACAGGCCTCTGATTGTATTCCGCCTTGGGTCTCCTGCTCACTCTGGCCACGGCCAGTGTGTAAGCAATCTTCTTGGTCTCTTACGACTCCGCCCTTTCTAAGGAAGAGGGAAGGCAACATTCAGGCTCGCTCCTGAGTTGTTGGCTAGACTCAGAATCTGGGGGTCCCGGCCCTTCGGTCCGATTCATTCAAGATTTCGAGTCTCCATTCTGTATCTGATGTCCCAAGACCTTCTCTTTCTTGCCAGTAAAGGAATCGAGAGGTTAGCGCTGGGAACAGCTGCAGTTTGTCCTCAGTTGCAGCCGATTTGGGAGCACAAGGAGGACATGGGGGAGAGTCACCAGTATACCTCTTCAGCCCGGACTCAAGGACATTCATTTCGACCTGTCTCCAGACCCTCCCCCTTCACGTCGCCCTACAGCACGATGTTGGATACATCGCAACGTCCCTCGCCTTCGAGTAATACTACTCTGTGACGCAGGTTCTACAAACTGGAGTCTGGAAGCGTCTAATGACCTTCGCAGCCCGCTTCCTGCAGGGCGTGACCCACAGGAGTCTCGATACGTTTTCTATCGCTCTGTGGTGGCTACACAACAGCTGGTCTAACCTCAGGCTCCTTTTTGGACAGGTAGCAGAAGGTTGAGGGTATTGTTATCAGGTTTTAGTCTGCATGAACGAAAGAAGTATGTCTGGCCCTTACTTCTTTCTTCATCATCCCCTCTACGGGGAAGCAGCATCCTGGTCTCTGCATAGCTGACCTCGAACCTCTGCAGGTAAACCATAATGAAGAGTGGGGAAGGGAGACAGGCCCCTCTTTGTAATACCTGTCAAGTGACAATAGATGTTAAACATATTTTAGTCGATTGTCCTGTTTTTAATCTTCAGAGGAGGACACATTTACTCCAGGACAAACCTTTAAGAGATATACTGGGGGAAAACTGTAATACCCTGAACTTGAGAAAATTTATACAAAGTATTGGGTTATATTACTAGCTATAATTGATTTTATTAATTTATTTATTTATTCTACCCTTTTAATCCCTATTCATTTCACATCTAGATTTTATTGTATGAAAGTGTTGCGATTTGTATTAAAGGTTAAAATGATACTAAATGGTGTGAGTGTACAGATATGAGTGAATGATTTTCGTTATATAGCGCTGAATGGCCTTTGATGCCCCAGTGCCTGGCTTAATGCCTAAATCCTATACAGTATTCAATTCAATTCAACCATAATCCTAGTACAGTACCCTTTTTCTTCTCTTGGAACTTTTATATATTTTTATGGTTGTATGTGGAGATTGGTCGACAATCTTCCGCAATCTTTGATTTAGTCAGGTGGTCATTTTTTTCCTTGAGAGCGCCTGGAACAAGGGTATTAGTTGAGGTCCTGTCAGCATAGAGGTTATTTACCAGTTTGACAGCTCCTAGAGGTCTTCAGCCCCCTGGGTGGATCGCTGGATCTCATAAAGATAGCAGACATAATGAGGCAGAGAATCATTGAAGTCAGCTTCCTTAACAGCTACGAACTCGTAAGCTTCTTTTAATTAACTTTTAAGTAATATTCCAACAATGTAGCTGTCTCTAACCAAGGGTGTCAATCAGCTATTTTTATATAACCAGCGGGTAAGTTTAATATTTAAAAATGATATTTTCATAATAAAATAAATTTTTTAACATACCTACCTGTTGGTTATATAACCTTTATTCCCCCCTCCCCCCCTCTAGAGACATTCTATGGGCATGGAAAATCTGGGGATTCATAGAATGGTTCTGTGTAGCTCGCATGAGGGCGCTAGTGTACACCTGGCTACTCTATCTGCGATTGCCGCAAGTTTTGAATTTCTGCCGGACGTCAGAGGACTAAAGCTATTTTTATATAACCAGCGGGTAAGTATGTTTAAAAATTTATTTTATTATGAAAATATCATACTTGGTTAGGGTGTCTATATCTAGACTTGAAGACCAGTTTGTAAAAGAAGAGAAAATTAGTTGAAACAGGCAACTGGGGAGCAAATACATCATAGATTAGAATATAAAAAAATATAAAAAAGTTACCTCAATGATAACCGTCATGGCCAACAATTAGGCAGTACCATGGACTGAGAACCCAGATGACCAGTATGTTAAGCTATAGCGTCGGGTTAGATAAAGGGTGCCAGAACTGCCTCTTCTCTTTTTGGGTACTGTAATGATAAAGATGACAAATGAGCCAAGTGTGTAATCAAGTACTGTCTGGGATTTGTGACTGCCTGCGGTAAGGTAAGGGATGTCAGTCACCCAATGACAGATGTGGCATCACAGGTCAGACTGGGGTTGACATCCAAGTGGGTGAAAACCTTCCCAGTCTTGTACGATGTGGAGATTATGGTTAAGATTAATTTCTATTTGTTCCAACACGAATACTTACCTCGAACTACTTTCTTTAGGAGTTACTGGTAATCTCCTCTCTACCGACCAGAGTTTTGCGTAGGTTACCCCCCACCCCGCTTTCTAAGGAGGCCTACCCCCGGCATTAAGGAATGTGCCCCGAGGGTAGGCTCATCGTAGGTCGCTGCCCGGCTGGGTCAGCTCACCAGTAAGTTCTCTGGTCGCGACGTGTGAACACCTCGCTCTCGTTCTCTATCGATCCTTTGTGTGCGTTCTAGTGCCCCACGTGTTCCCCGTGTGGTAACTTGCGTTTTCCAGTGTACTTTTCCCGGGTGTTCCTGTACGTTCACCTTCCACCGGTGTGCTTACCCAGTGTTTTCATTGATTCCCTTCGTGCTTGTGTCGTGCGTTGTGTGCATTATGGAGCAAATCCGCCGTTGTCCTGGGCCTAGAGCCGGTAAATCGTGTGGAGCGTTCCTCTCCAAGCCTGAAGTGGATCCTTACTCCCTTTGTTCCTCCTGTAGGGGAAGGGTTTGTTCGTCAGCAGATACGTGCCCCGAGTGTGTAGACTGGAGCGATATCCAGTGGGTACGGTACGGTACCAAAAAGAGAAAATCGGCGAAACGTTCCCCCAGGAAAGCTAGTGTTTCTTCGCCGCTACCATCACCCAGTGAGCGGTCCGACGGGGCCTCGGTTTCACCGTCCCCTACACAGAGTAGGGGACGAGGTAAGTCTAGTGTTGAAAATGAACAAGGCGTCCTTTCCCAGGAGCCCAGTGTAAGTGCAGTGCCAATTGCGGGCCCTTCTAGGGCTAGTGAAGGACCCAGTACTGTAGTGCGTCCGGAGAGTCGGCCCTTGTGCTCGGGGGGCACGCTTCCTCCGATGACCCCTTGTGGGGTAGTAACGCGGTGTCGGTATCTCCGCCGCCCTCGTGGGCCTGTGCTTCTGGATCGTCGTTAGGGGGAGACAACCAGAAGAAAGTTCGACCTTCGGGTAACGATGCCTTCGGCTGGAGGCTCCTGAAGACGCCGGGTAGGTCACCCCTAAGGATGGATGTGACCCTGGATCCCTGGCTCCCTGGCATGGAACGTTTTGAGTCGTTCCCGGCCCCCCTCACGGAAGTCCCCGAAGACTTCCTCCAGCCCTCGACCTCTGGCGTTCAACGCCCAAAGAAGTCCCCCGCGGTCCCCGCTACCAGCCGACACGCGATAAACACAGTGTCGTCGGGTTCATCGGACGTTTATTCCTCGTCAGAGGAAGAGGTCAGGGTAAAACACCGTCATCGGAGGGAGCGGTCCAGGAGCGAACATTCCCGTTCGAGGTCACGTTCCCGGTATAGCAGGAAGCGCTCCCGCTCCCCAGGGCGTAAGTATGGGAGGAGTAGATCTCCCGGTGGCACCTGGATCGACGTATCTCGGGACTCAAAGGTGCTTTGTTCCCCGGACCGCCGGTCCGGTGAGCGGTCGCCAAGGCTGCCGTCCTCTAAGCACAGCCTTGACCCTCGCGACCTAGCCCGCAGGAAAGACCTCTCTAGAAGGCATAAGTCCTCGAAGCCTCCGGTTCACCCCGCCCAGCGGGGGGAAACGCGCTTCTCGTCAGGCGGCCTGATCGAACCAGCCCAGCTGGTGCGACCTTCGGGTCGGAAGGAACGGTTCCCGCTGTCGGGTCAGCCCACGGGAACCGCGTCCTCGGCACCCAGAGCCCTAGGGCGGACGAGAGTCCCCGCTGAACCAGCGATGCCTGCGTTAACCCAGGCCCCTGGTGCGGACATACCCGCGGATGAGATACAGTACCTCGGCAGGACAACGCCCCTGGCCCCAAGAGCTAGACGTCCAGTCGGCGTGCCCGGTAACCCAGCTCCCCGGCCCCAAACCGAGACCTCGGCTGACGGAGGGGAGGGTTCCCCGACGGAGGACTCCGCCTATAGGAGAGTGGTTAGCCTTATCAGAAGGCACCACAAAATAGAAGAACCTACGGCTACGGATGATGATTACTGGAGGTCAAGCCTTTTGAGGATCATGCAGACTCCCTCCCAACCTAAGACGTCCCTAGCACTTCCTCTAGCCCGAGATCTAGTCCTAGGGCAAGAGTATGTCGACAAGGTAGTGGCCAGCAATGCCGAGGCCCCCAAAACCCAGAGTTCCTCGAAATTGCTCCAGGGCCTCAAAACCCAAGGCAAAGTCTATGTGCCAGCGGGACGACGCCCAGGCCCCTGTAAGGTAGAGTCAGCCGTCGACATCCTTAGTCAAGGCGTCTCAGACGATAGAGCCTCTTCGGCCCCAGTCTGTTTCTCGCCAGCAGAAGCCTCCATGATGGAGGAAATGTCGAGGGACTTAGTAAACGTCTCCTCTTGGCTGGACTGATGGGCTTCCACTTTGGTAGGTGTACAAGCCTCCTTCGACCCCGAGGACCCTGACCAGCAAGGCCTACTGAGAGACCTCATTACCTCCGGGGGTAAAACCCTTAAGTTTTTGACTTATCAGTCTCTCGCACTGACGGCTAACTGGGTGCTCCGTAAGCGAGACACTGTTCTGGCGAAGGTGTCTCGGAAGGTACCAGACAGGGAGGCGCGGGCCATTCGCAGCTTACCCTTGTGGGGAGAGTCCTTGTTTCCCCTGAAGGAACTAGAGGCCATCATGGAGAAGGTCTCGAAAAAGGAGGCTAACATCCCCAGACCTACGACTTCTAGGAGACCGCCCTACAAGAGGTCCGTCTCGGATAGTGCCGCGACGCCCCAAGCCTCTACCAGCACTACGAGGAGAGAGGCCCCCTCTTCCTCCTGGTCCGCAACGCCTCAGCCCCCCCGCAGGGGAGCTCCAGCGCCCTCAAGCTCCTTCAGGTCGGGTTACTCCGCCTCTAGGAGAGGCAGAAAAGCCGCCCCTCTAGAAGAAGATAGAGTGGGAGGCCCCCTATCCCCGCCCAAGCCTCGGGTTGCGGGATGCCTCAGACGTCATTGGCAAGCATGGAAGGCTCAAGGAGCAGAGCCTTGGACAGTGTCCGTACTAAAGGAGGGCTACAGACTTCCGTTCCTAACGGAACCACCCCCTCTTATTCCGGCCAACCGGACAGAATGGCTAGCTCCCAAAGACCCGTTAAAGAGGACCGCCCTTCAAGAGGAGATATCCTCCATGTTAGAGAAGGGCGCCATGGAAGAAGTCCTTCTCCCAGGACCAGGTTTCTACAGTCGCCGGTTCCTGGTGGAGAAAGCGACCGGGGGGTGGAGACCAGTTATAGATCTGTCAGCTCTCAACAAGTTCGTCAAGAAGACGGACTTCAAAATGGACACTCCGAAGTCAGTCCTGCTGTCCTTGAGGGAGAAAGATTATATGATGACCATAGACCTCAAGGACGCATACTTCCAAATTCCGGTCCACCCCTCGAGTCGAAAGTTCCTCCGGGTGAAATGGGGTTCCCAGATCCTGCAATTCAGGACCCTTTGCTTCGGTCTGTCAACAGCGCCCCAGGTGTTCATGAGAGTCTTCACGACTGTCTCAGTGTGGGCTCACGAACAAGGCATTCGCCTTATCAGATACCTGGACGACTGGTTGCTTCTTTCCGCATCAAAGGTCCTCTTGGAGGAACAAGGGAGAAGTCTCCTCCAGTTTTGCAAGGATCTGGGGATCGTAATCAACCCGAAGAAGTCAAATCTATCCCCATCCACCAGAATGAACTACTTGGGAATGACATTAGACACTATTCGGGGAAAAGTTTTCCCTACGGAGGACAGGATAAGAAACCTCAGGCACATCATTCAGCCGTTCCTGTCAGAGCACCCCAGGAGGGCGAAAGACTGGCAGAGGCTGATAGGTCACCTGGTCTCATTGGAGAAACTAGTTCCCCAAGGGAGGGTAAAGCTCAGATCCATCCAATGGAATCTCAAGAACCTCTGGTGCCAGACGGACTCACAACAGGTGCTAATCCCAGTCCTACCAAACACGAGACCCTCCCTGGAATGGTGGCATTGCCAGTCGAACTCACTCAAGGGGATGCCCTTCGGGACCGGCCCTCCCGAGTTACTACTGTTCACAGACGCCTCCAACCAGGGATGGGGAGCCCATCTCCTCGACGAAACGGCACGAGGGACCTGGTTGGACGGGGAGAAGGGACTCCACATCAATGTCCTGGAGTTGAAAGCAGTCCAGAAGGCTTGCCTACACTTCGCAAGTCTACTAAAGGGAAAGACCGTGGCGTTGATGTGCGACAACGCCACGGTAGTGGCATACATAAAGAAACAGGGAGGCTTGAAATCTAAGGAGTTGTGCGATCTCACAATAGAAATTCTAGATTGGGCGGAAGAAAATCAAGTGGTGTTGTTAGCAAGGTTCATTCCCGGAAAGAAAAACGTTCTGCCCGACGGCCTCAGCAGAATGGGCCAGATAGTAGGGACAGAATGGTCCCTTCTCCCAGAAGTAGCCAAGGTCATCATCCAGCGCTGGGGTTCCCCGGTGATGGACCTCTTTGCAACAAAACTCAACGCCCAACTCCCAGTCTATTGCTCTCCTGTGCCAGACCCAAAAGCAGCCTTAGAGGACACCTTTCAGCACAAGTGGGACAATCTGGATGTGTACGCTTTTCGCCCTTTCATGTTGATAAGACAAGTACTAAACAGAGTAAGGACAGCCCGAAACCTAAAGATGACTTTGGTAGCGCCCTGGTGGCCGGAGAGAGAGTGGTTCGCGGACCTAAAAGACCTGTCGAGTCAACCGCCGTGGCCTCTGCCCGTCAGGTCAGACCTTCTGCATCAGCCTCATTTCCTCAGGTTCCACGACAACCCACTCTCCCTACGTCTTCACGCCTGGAGACTATTGAGCGGCTCTTGAAGAAAGAAGGATATTCTTCCTCCACGGCTAAGAGAATGTCTCTATACCTGAGAAAGTCGTCGGCCGCGGTCTACCAAGCAAAATGGGCCTCCTTCAGGAAGTGGTGCTCTGAGAGGCACATTAGACCTCTTAAGGCCTCTGTCCCAGACATAGCAGATTTTCTGGTATTTCTTAGGGACAAGGTGGGAATGTCAATTCCAGCCATAAAAGGAGTTCGAGCCGCCCTAGGCCAAGTCTTCCTCCTGAAGGGCATCGACCTGGGGGCCTCGAGACATTTAGCGATGCTTGTCAAAAGTTTCGAGCAGTCCTGCCCCCCACAGGCGAGTAGGGTGCCCCAGTGGGACTTAGCCAAGGTCCTGAAGATGCTGTGTCGTCCCCCCTTTGAACCCTTGAAGGATATCGTAGACAGAGATCTCACCCTCAAGGCCGTCTTCTTGCTGGCCTTGGCGTCCGCTAAGAGAGTGGGAGAGATCCATGGTCTATCATACGACGTTTCTCATTCAAAGGGGTGGAAAGAAGTATCCTTCAAGTTCGTGCCTTCTTTTGTGGCCAAGACTCAGAACCCAGCAGTCTGGGACCCGAAGTTTGAGGGTTTCTCAATTCCTGCCATCCCTAAGACAGGCAATGCAGAAGATTTAAAATTATGCCCTGTGCGAACAATTAGGAAATACCTGGAAAGAACAGCGCATCTCCGACCAGGCATCAAGAGCCTCTTCGTTTCCACAGGTATTAATAAGAAACAAGTTTCCAAAAACACCATTTCCTTCTGGTTGAGACAAGTTATCGCCAGAGCCTACAAGGAAGATGGCATAGCAGTGCCAGGCACCCCCCGGCCTCATGACATCAGGGGCCTGAGCACCTCCTTAGCCTTTGAGAAAAACATGGCAGTGGGGCAGATCCTGCGAGCAGGTACTTGGTCGAACCAGTCAACCTTTACTGCCCATTACCTCAAGGACTACTCGAGAAAATCCTTAGACGGGTTCTCCATTGGAACAGTCATCTCTGCCCTCCAAGCGGTGTAACGGTAAAAACCCCAGGCGCTATCAAGACTAGCAACCGGTAGGCACAAGTGCGGTTTCCTACCTCCTACCCAGTTGCTTACTTGCCTCTTCGGGGAATACCGACTGATACCATAGGATAACACACTCTTCAGGACTACGCTCCTGGAAGGAACGTCAAAAGAAGTTTTTTCAAAGGGTGAGTACTTAGACACTAACGTGAATTTTTGTGTAGTTACCCTCGCATCCGCTTTCTAGTAGGTCCCGTTATCCCTGGGCCTCTTGGCCTCCACGTCCCGGGTCAGGGGGTCAGAATAGCACTCCCGCCTCCTAAAGTGTAAGTCTCCTAAAGAAAGTAGTTCGAGGTAAGTATTCGTGTTGGAACAAATAAAAAATTTTAAGTAATTTTTATTTTTACTAACATACTTACCGAGAACTACTTTCGGGTAATGGCCCTCCCTTCCTTCCACGAGTGCCTCTCTTCCCTTGCTAGCATTGTGCTAATCCAATAGAACTTACTGGTGAGCTGACCCAGCTGGGCAGCGACCTACGATGAGCCTACCCTCGGGGCACATTCCTTAATTCCGGGGGTAGGCCTCCTTAGAAAGCGGGGTGGGGGGTAACCTACGCAAAACTAAAGAAAGTAGTTCTCGGTAAGTATGTTAGGAAAAATAAAAATTACTTAAAATTTTTTATATTTCAGCACTTTCTACAAATTTTCATCTTGCTCCAGCTGTCTTCCACATTAAATTCCTTTAATTAGTTGTTTTTGTAGGTACAGGGCATGGAATAGAATCCTGCTAGATGATATTGGTGAACTCTTAGAAATAATATTATACTGGAATATTTTGCTTTGAAGTCATTGTTATGCATGCAGTATCCTAACAGAATCTTTAATTTTACAGACTGTGAGAAAACAGTGCTTTTGTGCTAATTAAAATGGAAAGTGAGAGGAAAAAGCTGAAAATTAGTCATAGCAATGACCACCAAAGTGTAAATGATTTTGAAGACAGTTCAGGATCTCCTGATTTGGGTGCTTTTGCAACATCCTTCTTGGATATTGAAGACAAGCAGTGTGGTGCTCTCCTTCAGCTAGATTATGGCATGAATATTTGTTATGTGTACAACCCGTTGGACTATGCTCGTGAAATTCACAGAGATTTCCTGGCAAAGTTTTGTAAAGGACCAAAAAAGGTGTTGCTGTTGGGTATGAACCCTGGCCCTTGGGGTATGGGACAAACTGGGGTTAGTTCTGTTTTTCTGTGCATTCCATCATGAAGGACAAGTGATTCGTATATTTTTGCATGCTATATTGTGGGAACTTGTGTGTAAAATGTGTTTGTTATTATAAATCTTAAATAAAGCAAAGTATGAGCAAATTTCCTGTTTGTTCCGAAACTGGAATACAAACACGCTATTTAATAGCGGTATTACTTTCGGCGTAGCTGAAATGACGAGCCATTAATTTTTAACGAGGGCTTACTACCCACACCGCTAATTAGCGGGGGTAGGGGAGGGTAGCTTGCTAACCCCCCCCCCCCCTCTTACACACCTCAGATGGTAGTCGGACGTGTCCGCTTTCATCCTTGCTGTCATTTGGCAGCCATTTAATGCTTTTGTCTTTTTCTTTTTCTAGTTCTGTTTGTAAGCAGAACACCATAAAAATCTGTGATTTGAAATAAAGGTTGGAAGGAAAAATGTAATTAAATATGATATTTATTACATAAATAAGCCTTTTAAAATGACGTAGTAACGTAGTTACAAACAATTGGTTGGAGAACAAGGCAATTCACATAGATCGTAGGGCGTTTCCTTCGTTCTGCTTCGCTCGCTGTCTGTAAAGAAATATTCAGGAAGATTAGTATCTAAAAGTCATGGTCATTTATGTAGAAGAATATACCCATAGGAATAATAATCCACTTAAAATTACCTTACAATTGAACAACTGAGGTTTACATTAGTATCAGGAAGGAAATAAAAGGGCCGTTACACCGAAACCAAACACCATCCTGAAATGAACGGTAAACCTAATATAAATTTGCTCGGTCGTAATATGGGAGACAATCCGTCATAAATATAACCACTCGAAACATTTAATATATTAGACGATTCTCTTACCCAAGTGTTAACAACGTGAATTTATGAACAAGCTAGAGTTACTAGTGCTAAATCACCTGAAAGGACAAGAGAATACGATGTATAAAACATATTGACCACAAAAAACTATTACAAATCTTCATAAGATTAAAAATGACAGACAGGAAAACTTGAATAGGCAACACAAGGCAATGAGAGTTCGCAATGATAACCTTAAAAATAAGCCCTATATATTCTTGGTACTCACCATTGTCGAACCATGCACAAAGGCGTTGCAGATGGATTTTGGCAGATGTTCACAAGAGGGTGACGTAGACCAGGGATCCCAATAAAAGCCTTTAGCCTAAGACAGGCATGTCGGACAAATCAAAATTGTAGAAACCTTCCCAGGTGAGTGAGGTCTCTGTGTGTCTCTCTGACACTCTCGGACGGCCGGGCTGCCTCCCTCCTCGTCGCCGTTTTCGCTCGAGTAAAGCATATGGAAGGAGGAGGAGTTAGCAAACTACCCATCTTTAAAGACTGGACGGCAGGAAAGACAGTTTGATGGTACCAAGAGTAGGGCAATTGAAATACCAAATTCTTAATAATTACTAGTCTTTCCTGTCGCCATGTGAAAATATGAAATGTCTTGTATAGTCCAGGGGCGAAGATGGGATTTTTTCAGACATGAAAAAATTCCATCCTGAAACATATGTAACAGGACAATTGTAAGAAAAAATACATTTAAGAAATGTAAAAATAATTGAATTAAATACAAGAAAATACAAATACTGAATAAAGATTAAATCATCTGTCTTGTCCTTTCTTGGCTTAATATAGCAGCCTTTCTTTTGGGCCTTAAGGACGAAGTAACAGAATTACAAACATCAGGAGTAGCTGAATTGGTACTTCCTGTGTTTTCTAGTATTGGTATAATATTATTTACATGCAACCTTGATGCCTGGCCTGTTTTTCCCTTCTTAATAACAGCATGGGTTACTTCACCCAAATCATTCTTAAAAACTTTTAGAATTATGCCTAGAGGATAATTATTCCTTTTGGTATGTTCCTCCTTAATTAATACAACATCGCCAACCTTTAGTAATTTATGAGTAACGGGGCGATACCGCCCCTTTCTGTCAACTGCTTGCTGAATCAGAGTACCTAGAAATTTATTATGATAGGTCTCTATTAATGTCTGCCTAATTTTACACAACTTTAGGTAATTCTGAGAAATAGCTGGATTATCAGGGTCAAATTCTGGATCTTCAACTGAAAGAGGTTGAAGATTAGGGATAAGGTTTAGAGAAGTCAATTCATAACCTCGCACGAGCTGTTCTGGCGTTATTGGTTCAGGCACGTGGTCAGTCTCAGCATGAACAGTTTCTTTGAAGGCTATAGGTCGTCGATTAATGAGATGCACAATATTACAGACGAGAAATTCAAAGTCTACATACGTCAATACAAAATTCTTAATTGCTCCAAACATTAATCTTTTGACCATTTTTACACAGACTTCTACTAATGATCCCAATTGACTGCAGCCTTTGAAATATTGCTGAAAGGAGAGGGGTTTTACATTATTTTCCTCAAAATATAATTGCGTCTGAGGGTCACTAATGAAGGAAGTTATGGTATTACCTCCTGCCACTAACTGAGTTCCAAGATCACTAATACAAAGTTGAGGAATCCCGTACTTAAAGCAGTGTAGCTGAAATGCTCTTAAAAATTCTGCAACATTCAAACTCCTACAAATTTTGAGGTTAACTGCCCTAGATCAAGTACAGGTGATACATAGTAACCAAACCTTACGGGTCTCTTTTCCATCCTTCGTATTGAAGGGTCCTAGATAGTCCATAAATATGTTAGAAAAAGGAACCGTAGGAGGATCTGCTCTGAAGTCTCTGTAAAAGTTCTGATTTAACCTTATATAACGATTATTAAACCTACGACAATGAACACACTGTTTAAGAGCCTTTTTCACTACTGAGAAATGTTTAGGGATGTAATAATGCTTTCTGAGCTCTGTTAATACAGAATAACATCCTGAATGTAATAATTTGAGGTGTGCATCCCAAATAATTAGTTTGGTCAAATGACTGTCTGGGTGCAATAATAAAGGGCAATTTCCACTTAAGCCATAATTCCATTTTTTGAATTTACTCTTAACTCTCAGAAGACCCTGTGAATCTAAAAATAAATTAAGTTGTGTTATAATAGGAGGAATGTCTTTTCTGGAATTAAGACCATGCTGTAGGTAAGAATATACCTCAGGATAATGCTTCCTTTGTTCAGTGTTTAACAAGTAATTTATAGCCTGGGCAAAGTAATTAGCGACTGGTAAGCAAGCAATTTTTGCTTTCAGCTTCCACTTGTGCACCACTAAGAAAATTCTGCGAAAAATCAATACAAGTTTCCTGAAATTGGAATAATTATTAATATCAATAAGATTGTTAGCAACTTCAATAACCCGAGCTGTGGAAGGAGTTGCTTGAACCTCAGTGGGCATTTCAAATGCTGGTATAGTAGTTGACAATTCTGGAACTTCATTTATACTTAAATTTGGTCCTGAAAAAAAGCAAGAATTTTGCAACAGGTTGTTAAGTTCTATACTTTCATCATTGTAGAAATTCTGATCGTAATTTAAGTAATAATTACATTCAGACTCTAGAAGTTGGTCAGTGGCCTGTTGCAATGGTTTCTCCATAAGCATATCTCTTTCATTTATTACAGAAAATGAACAGTTTACCTCAAAGTTAGTATTAATGTCATCATCGGCAAAAATATCAACTTTAGAGTTCAGCAAAAAGGAACTACTCTGGATATGAATAGCAGAACTACACTGAAATGGGTTACTAACAGCCGAAGTTTGCACTCTCGTATCAGCTAAATTATCAATATTCTTAATCATTAAATCAATGCTACCAGACAGCAAAATACCTGCATGACACTGGGTATACATCGATGAATTTATTCCTCCAAAAACTGTATCTGTACCTGCAATACAATAAGCGAAGTCTGTACCTAAAATGAGCTGAACATTATCAATTTCATGAGAAAATTTATGAAGGAATTGATCAGCTAGTTTAACACCTTGTGCCTGAAATTTATCAACTAATTTACCAAGCAGAGGTAATTGCAATGCCACATTAATGTTTGGTACAACCAAGCAATAAATTATAAAGGATTTATCTCCGATCGTAACAGGAACTTCAACAATTTCAGTAAAATACTCCTTGTTACCATTAAACTCAATCTCTGTTAGTTTTACTTTAGAGTTAATGATTTTAAGATTATTCTCCTCCGCCAATTTCTTAGTGACAAACGTGCTCTGCGAACCACTGTCTTTCAGTCCTCTGTAAACAGTCCCCCCAACTTTAAATGAAAAGGTGGGTAAAATGGAATCACCCTGACAAGTAGGAAGGATGGCAACACCGCTGCTTATTTGAGAAGTGTCCACCTTGGATTTGCAGTTATTAATATTGTTAGAGTTTCTGTCTGGTGACGGACTCCTATCACACAGGTAAGTCATATGCCAGCTGTTACAATTTGAACAGCGTCTCTTGAATTTAAAACGACACTCACCGGAAACATGATTAAACTGGCCGCATTTTACACATCCATTTTTAGATTTTAAAATATGCACTTTATCTGTAGGAGAAAGAAAATTAGGGCACTTATGAATAAAGTGAAATTTATCAGTATTTCCAACCGTAGAACACAAAGAACATTGAGGCGAAGACCTGTCTTTATCACATGTTACTGCTTCCGCAGCCATGCTGGTAGTTCTCTCTTTAGGAAGAGGGAGTGTTAATGTCTTGACAGGTGAAGCTTTACATTTCAAGCTTTCAACACCTTTCCCGTCACTTTCGTACCTTTCGCAAGCTGCAAAGAAATGTGAAATAATGTCATTTAAGGAAGGATGAGTCTTTCCTGCAATATTAATAAGATGACTCTGAAAAAGACCATTTAAGCCGTGCCAAGCAAAATATCTGACAAATTCATCCGCTCCAATGTTAAAAGTCTTGACTGCTTCGCATACTGATCGGAGGATGGAAATAAATGTGAAGGGATCATCACACTCTCTTAGACTTAACTCCGTAATGTTCCTAATTGCATTGTTTTTACAAACCTCCTTAGAAGCAAAGGCGGAAATCAATAATTCTTTGGCATCTACATAACGCTGTTTGTCAGCTTCCAGAGAACTTAATAAAGTCTTTGCTCGACCGTCTATCTGTTGCCTCAACAATAAAAGTAAATCTCTGTCTGGATACTGAAATGCATTAGTTGTAGCCTCAAACTCTGCTATAAATTTCAAGAAATCTTCTCCTTCTTTGCTTGTAAACTTAGGAAGAGGAGCTGTTGGCTGTTTCAGTAAACTGCGGGCCATGTCGGGAATATTAAAATCATTCCTACCCCTGGAAATCTCAAGTAATGGTAAACAATGCTCAATTTTGTCTAGATAATCCTGGCAACTTGTTAATTCTGGCTCTAACTGCTTCATCAGATATGTCAGGAAATTTCTTCAAGAGGATTTGATCATCTAGCTCTGACGACTTGTTTCTATAATTAACAAGAAGACCTGTAATAGCTAACTTTTCTTCTTGTGTAAGGGCAGAATAGGTGTCAGACCTTTGAATTGTTCGGTGACTTTTCTCCGAATGACTTTTCGTTGTCCGATCAGTACCTGTAAGTTAGCCATTATAACAAACGTATAACAAATGCAAAACAATAAAATTTTAATTTTCTGAAAAGGAAAATTATATTTATTTCAATAAAATGTTAATATCCTGGAAGGGAAAATGTCAATGTCCTGCAAATAGAAATATGAGAGACTATTGGGAGCCCCAGTCGTGGTCAATTCTCTACTGGATCATCTGCACCATCATTAAGCACCTTTCTTAGTGTTGCCCCACGTTGGGCGCCATAAGCAGAACACCATAAAAATCTGTGATTTGAAATAAAGGTTGGAAGGAAAAATGTAATTAAATATGATATTTATTACATAAATAAGCCTTTTAAAATGACGTAGTAACGTAGTTACAAACAATTGGTTGGAGAACAAGGCAATTCACATAGATCGTAGGGCGTTTCCTTCGTTCTGCTTCGCTCGCTGTCTGTAAAGAAATATTCAGGAAGATTAGTATCTAAAAGTCATGGTCATTTATGTAGAAGAATATACCCATAGGAATAATAACCCACTTAAAATTACCTTACAATTGAGCAACTGAGGTTTACATTAGTATCAGGAAGGAAATAAAAGGGCCGTTACACCGAAACCAAACACCATCCTGAAATGGACGGTAAACCTAATATAAATTTGCTCGGTCGTAATATGGGAGACAATCCGTCATAAATATAACCACTCGAAACATTTAATATATTAGACGATTCTCTTACCCAAGTGTTAACAACGTGAATTTATGAATAAGCTAGAGTTACTAGTCCGAGAGCTAAATCACCTGAAAGGACAAGAGAATACGATATATAAAACATATTGACCACCAAAAAAAACTATTACGAATCTTCATAAGATTAAAAATGACAGACAGGAAAAACTTTAATAGGCAACACAAGGCAATGAGAGTTCGCAATGATAACCTTAAAAATAAGCCCTATATATTCTTGGTACTCACCATTGTCGAACCATGCACAAAGGCGTTGCAGATGGATTTTGGCAGATGTTCACAAGAGGGTGACGTAGACCAGGGATCCCAATAAAAGCCTTTAGCCTAAGACAGGCATGTCGGACAAATCAAAATTGTAGAAACCTTCCCAGGTGAGTGAGGTCTCTGTGTGTCTCTCTCTCTGACACTCTCGGACGGCCGGGCTGCCTCCCTCCTCGTCGCCGTTTTCGCTCGAGTAAAGCATATGGAAGGAGGAGGAGTTAGCAAACTACCCATCTTTAAAGACTGGACGGCAGGAAAGACAGTTTGATGGTACCAAGAGTAGGGCAATTGAAATACCAAATTCTTAATAATTACTAGTCTTTCCTGTGGAACATTCATGTCGGCGGTCGAGACCGATCCTCACGCCCTTTGTCCTTCTTGTAGGGGCCAACGGTGTGATAGCAACAATAGGTGTAGTGAGTGTAGGGAGTGGTCTAGCTCCCAGTGGGAGAGGTTTTCGTGACGACGGAAGAAGAAGTCCAAACGGGATTTATCTCCTTCAAAGGATGCCTGAAAACTTTAAATCATTCATTCATTCATTCATTCTCCTTCAAAGGTTTCTTTGAAAGGAGAAAAACCCAAGGCCTCTTCTTCCGTTGCCCAAACCTCCTCCGAAGCTCCCACTTGGTCGGTCTCTTTCGAGAGACCGTCGAGTGGTAGCGTAGACCGATGTACTGTTTACCAACCTCGGTGCTCGAGAGATGACGTTGCTTCCCTAGCGAAGCAGCTCCACCTCTGCCCCCGGGGGAGGATATGTCACTAACCTCCCTTTTTCAGCTTTGGTCCTCCTTGGGGCTTACGAGTTCGCCCTCCAAGGAGGTTTTGCTTAACTACATCCGATTGGGTGCCGCTGTCAAGCAATCGCCGTCACCGACTGAGGTTGATCCTCTGTCTCTTGTCGACGTTGTGGTGTCAGAGGTATCCAATGCAGTATCACCCATCACCTCTGCCTCTTCAAACCCTACGGTAGCTGACGGCTTAGTTTCTCCCGTCTCTGTTCTGCCTACGAGGGAGGAACTAAGTCCAAGGTCAGTCACTCCTGTTCGTGTTTCTTCCCCTCGGGGGAGTTCACTTACAGAGACTCCTGTTCGGAGGACTGCAGAAGGTCAGCTCGCTGACCCTACGGCCCCCGGAGGGCACATTCGTCGCAGGGCTCGCCTTCCTCTTCGCCAGAGGAGTATCGAGAACAATCACCGATCACTGTTCCTGCATTGGTCCTGGACCTTTCTGCAGATCGTTCCCGATCTCCTTCGGTGGAAGGTCGTCCTTTTAAAGGACACGTTGACCTTCCACCCAACAGACCTGCCGACCTGCCGTCACCCTTCTTGCATAAACCTAACAAGGCTTCATCTGAGCACGCTAAGGTGCGCCACCCAGATACGCGCTATGCGCCAACAAAACCTGATGAACGCTCTCTAGTAGCTCGTCAGGCCCCATCAATAAACCCTAACACAGGGCATCAAGGGCGTATGCGCCAACACGCACATACGTCCCAACAGGAGCACAGCTCCATCACGCGCTATGCATGCCCTCACTCACTTACGCGCCTACGTTCTCCTGCATGTCATGACTTGGCTGAGCCTAAGCCTACGCGCCCACGCCCAGCTGCGTGCAAACTCTCACCTGCGCGCCGTCAACCTCCTGCGCGCCAGCACTCGCCTACGCTCCAGCGCTCTCCTGCACACCAGTGCTCTCCCCCTCGCCAGTGATCTCCTGCGCGCCAGCGCTCACGCCCAGCAGTTAACTCTCCTGCGAACCAACGATCTACTGATCTGGGCGCTGCTGGGAAGTCAACTAAACTGACTTCTCCCACGTGCCAGCTAATACCATCGCGCCAGCCTTTTCCCGCACGCATCCGCAAGGATACGCGCGCGCGCTCACCTATCCTTTCCTACGGGTTTGCGCCCACATTCTATCACGCGCCCACGAGCCTCACAGGCTTCAACTGCGCGCCTGCGCGCTAGGGATCTTTCTCCTGCGCGCGCGCCCTACGACTGGTACAGGCACGCGCGAACTCTCGCCCGCGCACCTGATCCTGCGTATCCACGTGCGCGAATACTCTCCCGCGTGCGTGCACGAATACTCTCCCGCGTGCGTGCACGCCAACAGTCTCCCGCACGTGCTCCTGTGCGCCATCAGTCTCCCGCTCGCCCGCAGTCTCCCACGGGCCCACCCTCGCGCCAGCAGTCTTCCGCGCGCGAATCCCGGTATTCTCCCTTGTGCGAGCACCAATACTCTCCCTCGCGCGAGCGTCAATATCCTCCTGCGCACAAGACTGCTGAACTACGCACAGCAAGGTCGCCATCGCCTCATTCCCCTCCCCGCAAGCGCATACCACCGCGCATTGTGGGAGAAGGGAAACATCTAGTGGGGTCCAGGATCCCAAAGCCAATTCAGGCGAACCCACCAATGATGAGGACTCCTCCCAGGGATCCTTCAATTCCTGTCCCTTCAAGGGGTATGTCTGACAGCGCATCTGTCAGCCAACAGCCCTGGTTCGGTGCACTGATCAGAGCCGTAATGCAGGCTTTCAAGCCTGTCTTCTCTGAATTAGGGCACAGATCCATGGCTGCTTCTACCCCTTTGAAGAGAAAAAGAGGAGTTCCAGATGCGGTAACTTCTCCAAGGGCAAAACTGACTCCATGCAGACCTTCGAGGCAGGTTCCTTCTTTCCCCCAGACTGTCTCTCCTTCCCTTTCGGACGAAGATTTCCCGTCCCCAGGGGAATCACGTGAGGAGAGACTTTCCCCCATCGCACCAATGAGGGAAACCTCTCCCTGCGCCAAGATGTCTTCTCAGTCGAGGATTTAAAGGAACATACCATCCTCGTCAATGTTGGAGTCCTATATCCTTCCCAGGAAGGAATCTAAGGACTCCAAAACATTGCCGAAGTCCTCTACTAGGACTAGGATGGAGCCAGCTAGCCACTCAGAGAACGTACGCGACTCTCCCCAAGAAGAGCCTTTGGGGACAAAAGGAGACTTCGCTGCAAGTCCTACATCAGGAGGAGACCAGCAAGAGTCAGATCATGCATTTTGGCAAGTTCTGACTCTAATGAGGGCTCTCAACGGGTTTTCCGACACAGAGATCCCACCTTGAGAGGGCAAGGACACAGAAACCCTCAGAAACCCTCCAAGACCAGTGCAGCACTGCCCTGGTCTCAAGGGGTTAAGAGTATCAGGGACAAGATCTCTCTACAGCTCTCCGAGATGTCCTCCTCCAACCGTTCCAGTGCCACCAACAAGCTCCTCCCACTTCCTCGCTTACAGCAGGGGAGGTACTTCAAGATCCTTGAGGAGCCTTGTTTAGCTCTTCCTCTTCACCACTCGCTGGAAGAGCTTACCAGGGGAGTCCCTCTTGAGAGACTCTCCAACCGGCAGGTCTCATTCTCAGCGGCCGAGATCCTTGACCAGGAGAAAGTTGCGAAGTGTGCTATGCAAGCCACTTCGTGGCTCGATATCTGGTTGGGGACCTTAGGTATCCTGATACGTTCTGAGGATTTCTCCAAAGAACGTACCAGGAAAGCTATGGAGACATTTCTTCTCTCAGGTACTCGCACGATCGAGTTTCTGGCCCACCAAGTCTCGAACTTGTGGGCAAATACCATTCTGAAACGTCGGGATGCAGTAGCTGAGAGATTCCATCAGAAGGACCCCTAGCACCGAGATCAATAGGCTCAGACATTCCTCTCTAGAGGGATCCATCTTGTTCGAGCCTAAGGATGTGGAACATGCCGCTGAGAGGTGGAGGAAGTCTCAATAAGACTCCCTTCTTCATAGGGCTTTAACATCCAACCCCTATAAGCCTCCAGCACCACAGCAGTCCCATCCAGTCAAGACCACTAGAACGACGACAGCAGCAAAGACCTTGGTGTCTAAGCCCTTTACTGTCAAAGAAAGGAAAGGCAAAAAGTCCTCCAGGGGAGGCAAGAATCCTAGAGGGAGCAGCCGAGGTCGCAAATGCTAGGATAGGCAGTACCCCTGCATATCCACCAGTGGGGGGATGCCTACAAAGTTGCTCAAACAGGTGGAAGCAACTCGGGGCCGATTCCTGGACAATATCTGTGATCAGTCTAGGATATTGCATCCCGTTCATAACATCTCTACCTCCTCTAACCACGAATCCAGTGTCATTGAGCTTCCTTGCCATGGGATCGGCAAGGTGACAAGCCCTTCGGGCAGAAGTCCAGACCCTGTTGAAGAAGGGCGCTCTCCAAGAGGTCCTCGACGAATCTCCAGGTTTCTTCAGTCAACTTGTAAAGAAGGCGTCTGGAGGCTGGAGACCAGTCATCGACCTCTCAGCTCTGAACAAGTTTGTCAAACAAACTCCATTCAGCATGGAGACGACGGACACGGTCAGACTAGCAGTAAGACCGCAAGACTTCATGTGCACACTGGACCTAAAGGACGCGTACTCCCAGATCCCAGTCCATCCGTCTTCAAGGAAGTACTTAAGATTCAGCCTAGACAACAGAAAGTACCAGTTCAGAGTGCTGTGCTTCGATCTCTCCACAGCACCACAAGTCTTCACCAGTGTGTTCACCCTAGTATCATCTTGGGCACACAGGATTGGCATCCGTCTCCTCCGTTATCTGGACGACTGGTTAATCCTAGCAGACTCGGTGTCATCCCTTCTTCAACACCGAGACAAACTTCTGAGACTTTGCCAAGATCTGGGGATCATGGTAAATCTTGAGAAGTCCTCACTGCTTCCCACTCAAAGACTGGTATACCTAGGCATGATTATAGACACCAATCTCCACAAAGCCTTCCCATCAGACGACAGGATAGCAAGGCTGAGGAAGGTCGCAAGGCTTTTTCTCAGACGAGAAGAACTTCCAGCCCAATCGTGGTTACGTCTCCTCGTCACCTTTCATCGCTGGCCCGTCTAGTTTCCAACGGTCGCCTCAGGATGAAATCCCTCCAGTACCGACTCAAGTCCCGGTGGAATCAAGCGTACGACTCCCCGGACATCCAGATCCCCCTGGGACCTGCGGAAATGACGGATCTCCAGTGGTGGGTGGCAGACGAGAACCTATGAAAAGGAGTGAACCCTCTCGTCCTTCCCTCGGATTTAATGCTGTTTTCAGATGCTTCAAAAAAAGGGTGGGGGGCTCACGTGCTGCACCACACGACCTCAGGCCTCTGGTCAGAGTTAGAAAAGTACCTCCATATAAATCTCCTAGAGATGAAGGCCGTCTTTCTGGCCCTTCAACAGTTTCAACAGTACCTGGCAAGTCACTCTGTGGTGGTGATGAGCGACAACACCACAGTAGTGGCCTACATCAACAAACAAGGAGGTACTTTTTCGCAGCAACTATCCCATCTAGCAGTAGAGATACTGAGATGGGCCGAAATCCACTCGATACCACTATCAGCTCGCTTCATTCCGGGCAAAAGGAATGTGCTCGCCGACAACCTGAGCAGAGCATCTCAGATAGTGAGTATCGAGTGGTCTTTGGATCATCTAGTAGCCAACAAAGTCCTGAC
Source organism: Palaemon carinicauda (assembly GCF_036898095.1). Taxonomy (NCBI): domain Eukaryota; kingdom Metazoa; phylum Arthropoda; class Malacostraca; order Decapoda; family Palaemonidae; genus Palaemon; species Palaemon carinicauda. Next base: position 93,106,643 of record NC_090736.1, read on the forward strand.
TTTGTGGGGTTCTCCGACTGTGGACCTCTTCGCAACAGCCCTGAACTTCAGGCTCCCGCTGTACTGTTCCCCAGTCTCAGACCCCAAGGCTCTTTTGGCAAGATGCTTTCCAACAACGGTGGGACAACATCGACGTTTACGCCTTTCCCCCGTTCTGTCTGATGAGGTGGGTACTCAACAAGACCAGAACATCGGTCAATCTTTCAATGACCCTCATAGCTCCGCTATGGCATCACGCGGAATGGTTCCCGGACCTTCTGCAACTACTAACGGAGCTACCAAGAGAATTCCCGCCACGACACAATCTACTCAAACAACCACATGCCAACATCTTCCACAAAGCCATAGGTTCACTACAACTTCACGCCTGGAGACTATCCAGCATCTCCTCTCTGAGAGAGGATTTTCGCAACAAGTTGCTGTCAGGATGTCTGGACACCTGCGAAAGTCTTCTGCAGCAGTCTACCAGGCAAAGTGGAAAGTCTTCTGTGGTTGGTGTCGTGGAAGGGGTATCTCTCCACTTGATGCCACTATTCCAACAATAGCGGAGTTCCTCGTGTATTTGCGTGAAGAAATGCGCCTTTCAGTCTCGGCAGTGAAAGGCTATCGCACAGCCTTAAGTCTAGCCTTCAGGCTGAAAGGAGTGGACATTTCTTCATCGCTAGAACTTTCTCTACTCATACGTAGTTATGAACTTACCTGCCCTCAGTCGGAAGTGAGACCTCCCCTATGGAAGGTGGTTCGAGTTCTCAGATCTCTTAAGAGACCTCCCTATGAACCATTACGCCAGGCATCAGATCGCCACCTAACCTGGAAAATGGTATTCCTGCTAGCTTTGGCCTCGGCCAAGCGAGTCAGCGAACTTCATGGTCTCTCGTATGACATCGCCCATTCAAGGGGATGGGGGGAGGTAACGTTCAGCTTCGTCCCTGAGTTTATTGCCAAGACTCAGAATCCTGGAGTGGCAGATCCTCGATTCGACTACTTCCGGATTTCTAGTCTCCGTACTGTAACAGATGACCCAGACCATCTCTTACTGTGCCCAGTAAGGAGCTTGAGGCTGGATTCGTAGGGTCATTGACCTGGCCTTGAATCCAGACCCTCCTCCGTCACGTCGCCCTAGAGCACATGCTGTCAGGGGCATAGCTACGTCCCTGGCCTTCAAAAGAAAGTTTTTGGTGACGCAGGTTCTTCAAGCTGGGGTGTGAAAGCGTCAAACAACATTCACATCCTACTACCAGCAAGACGTGACCCACAGGAGACTCGATACGTTCGCTATCGGCCCTGTGGTGGCTGCACAACAGCTGGTTTAAAACCTCAAGCTCTTTATTGGACAAGTAGCAGAAGGTTGAGGGCATAGTTACCCGGTTTTAGTCTGCATGAATGAAAAGGTTTGACTAGCCCTTATTCTTTTCTTCATCATCCCCTCTCTTAGGGAAAGCAGCATCCTGGGTTCTCTTCATAGCTGACCTCAAACCATTGCAGGTAAACCATGCTCCCTTGTGTTCCTAGTATTAAGATTAATACTGTTACGTCCCCATACCCTGACGAGGTGGTATTGGGAAAGTCCTAGTCTACAAGTATCCATCTAAAGAACTTCAGAACAACTTTCTAGGACGAGTCACACTTCTTCATACCTTCACACACAGCTTGCGTAGGCCGCAGTCCTTGCGTAGCAAGGTTCTAGCTAGGTGCAGGGACTCCTTATTTCTTAGGTGCTTACACACTCAAATAACGAGCCCCCGGGCAAAGCCAAAAGCCAGACTGGCTGGGACGTCCATCCTGCCTAATGGGTGAGTCTCCCCTATTAAATAGCGTGGTTTTTGGGCTCAGGCCATGTCGTCCTGATGGAAGTTCCTATAGGGTACCTTCCTTGGGTATATTTGACTACGGTGATATTCCCAGAGAATTTACCTTAAGGTATCCAGAATTCTAACTCCTGGAGCAAATATCCCTAATTAAATTTAACCAGGGATATCGCATAATATCAGAGGACGTATTCTTGACAAGCCACATAGCAATCTACACCCCGAACAGAATTAACACTTCGAGGGGTCAAAGTGGCTAGAAAACGAAAAATGAGAATGAAAGGAGAGCCGCTAACAAGGCACCTCTCCTATCTCGCTTCGAGTGCGTACATAGCGCCGCCGATGGCACCATCTGTATTCCTTTTTGCGTAGCTCAACAACTCGGTGTTTTTCCTGTGTTTACTCGTAAATCTTGGATTATTTCAACCTTATGATGCTTTCTCCTGCCTCTTCTGCCTCTGGAAAGTTGAGTATTATCTTTGTTATGTATAAATGTAAGCTCCTGGTGTTTTTAAAATAATTTGATAGCGATATTTTAGTTACAAGAGCTGTTGCTTACCGGAGGCGTCCTGGACGCTGTCGCTCGCCATGCATGAGTCATTTAGTTAGCAAGAGCGATGTTCCCGGCCCTTATGCTTTAATGATTTTAGCTATTTAGCTTTACATAGGAATTCTTTATATGATGCTATTAGTATTTTTATTTCGGCGAATGAATTACCGATCCTAGCCTACTCAAGGCTTCGTAGCCTAGACGTTTGGCCCTAGTACTTTCATGCATGATATTCAGATTTCCGAGTGTTTTAAAATTTATCGAAGCTTTAGGCAGTTTTATACATATAAGATATTGTTGATATTTCTTCCAAGATCGTATACGAGAGAGTTTCGGTGATTTAGGTAATCGATTCTCTTCGCGCCTAGGCTAGTTGCCTAATGGAGCCTTAGTATACTTTCGCACACTTCCCGTTTGCTCTTTTCTCTTCGGAGAATAAGCGCAATCCCTTTTCCCTCTGTTTAAACCTTAGGCTTAACCCTAATGGTTTATCTGAATAAATATTTAGATATAACTATATTAGGGTGTTTCTGTTCTTTCCTATTTCCAGAGAATCTGGCTTCAGGAGGGGGCAGGACATCAGAGTATTTAGTTTGGGTCTGTTTTTTTCTAGCTTAGAGAATGAGATTCCTTTGCTAGGCCTAGGGCAGACACAGGAGGCTTAGCCTCCCTAGACCACTTCTGAAGGTTTCTGTACGAGATGATCCCTTCTTCTAGTGATCTAGCAGACTAGTCCAGTGTTGTTATTCTCGGTCTGAAGGATTAGATTCTTCTTTCCCTTGTGAATAACAACACCAAACCTTGTTTTAGTACTGAGGGAGATGGCAAGTATTGCCAGCCTCCCTCCCATGATTCCCCCTAGGCTAGGATGATCTTTCTTGGCTGCACGGTGATCTTTTACTAAAGCAGAGTTTGTAGGACCCTCTTCCCCCCCTTTCCTTAGTAATGGCCTAGCCAATACATCTCTTGGCCGTCATTCTACATCTGTACCTAGTATAGGCTAAGATGTGGAGCTGACTCAGTCCCTTGCCGGCTGGCAAAGGCCTAACTTCTGTAGAGTGTTCCCCAGACCTCCCTTGGTCTCACATCCATGTCTGTCTGTAGAGCCAGGTGGCATTGGATAGAAGGAAGCCTGAATTTACATTCTCCCCTTCCTTATGTTCACTCTTTCTGGATGCCGGGCTGTAGGGCAGTGCCGTCTTATATCCTTACATCCATTCTAGCCCGACTGCCGGCCTGAGTGGCCGGCAGCCGGGCAGGTGGAAGTTCTCTGGTTCTTTTCTACTGCCGGCCGGCATAGGTAGCATACCATTTCCGGCCGGCAACAGAAGCACACCATAAGATCTGCCGGCCGCTACGATTAGCGGCCGGCAGCCGGGGGCTAGCGTTTATGTTGCCGGCCGGCCGCGCACACATTTGAACCAGCAATCTTCCATCCAATAGTCTAAAGGTAGTATACCTTGGAACTAAGTTAGGGTACGTACTGGCCGGCACGTTATATTGTATACAGTAGCCAGTATTTTTATAGTATAGTATATACTGCATGGAGAAAACTATAGTATAGAATATATTATAACACTAAGTTTGTTCCGTAACCGAAATACAAACCACGCTATTTACATAGGGTATTACTTTCGGCGTAGCTGAAATGACGAGCCATTAGATTTTAATGAGGGTTTCCTACCCCGCGCTAGTTAGCAGGGGTAGGGGGAGGGGTAGCTTGCTACCCCTCCCTCCCTCACACACCGGTGAAATGTCTCACTTCACTTTTGGCTCGGACAATAGACAGACGTGCCTGTCTTTGTCCTCGCTTGGCAGCCATTTTTTGTTTTGTGGTCGTCCTTGTGTGTGTAGTGTACGATATCTCCGTGGAGCCCTCGGCAGTTAGGCCACCACGGTGTAATTTCATGGGTTGCGATCGAGTTTGACTCCGGTCTTTCTCTCTCTCTCTGTTGGGGTCGTTCACCCTTACTACGTTACCTTTACTACGTCTGGGTAGCTTCCTTCCCGTGTGGGTGGGGTTGCTACGCCGTATGTTTTGTCTCAATTAGTTTATGAATCTAATTGTATTGGTTGATTTCTCAGTTTTGTAGAATGATTCCTTTCGGGGTTTTCGTTCTTTATTTAGTGTTCATTCATTTTTTAAATTACGCAATTACATAGTTACATAATTATAATTGTTATAATTCTGTGTTTGTTACAGCTCTCCTTCCGTGAGTGTAAGTGGTTGTGAGGGCACGTGCCTGTTGTGTAATTCTTGTGTTTTTTTCCTCGGGATTCCTCTTCGGAGTCTTCCCGGGGGAATGAATGTTAACTAATGATTTTTGTTTTTATTTTTCACAGTTAACGATCTAGTTCGTTTCTGTAATGTGGCAACGGAGTGAGCTGTCTTGTTGAGGCCTGGGGATTCTGCTGTTGCTGCCTTCCCTATAGATCTTCGTCAGGGGCGTGTCTCCTTCTCCTGGAAGTACTCCCGTGACGATTGACAGCTCTCCAGTTCATTTTAGAACACTCAGGAGGCTCGCCTCCATGGGTGGGTAACTTTCCTTCCGAGGGAAGTTTTCCTATCCAGGCTTGAGTTTTTTCCCTTTGGTGGGATCTCCTCTTGCCTTTTTTTCGTGCGACTATGCTCTTGGTGCTGAGCGGTCGCACCTGCAGTTACGCTCAAGGGGCTGGGCAACTGCAGGAGCCCCTCTTTGGAGGATTGCTCTTTTTAGGTCACTGGCTGACCCGTCTCTTCTACGAAGTGTTTCTCTTTCGTTCGCGAGGGAGTACACTCATAGAGACTCCTCTTCGGAGGACTCTTCTGCTGTTGTTGCTGTTGGCCGCCTTCGCCATAAGGCTCACCGTCCGCTACGTCGTAAGGGCCTCCCATCTCCCTATAAGGGTGCTAAGAGGCGCCTTTTTTAATCTCCTCCGTATGCAGCTTGCAGCTCCTACCTCCTTAGATCTCTACGGGGATCGATCTCCAACGCCTTCCTGACCTTCCGCCCCTGGTGCAGATGGACAGCAGTCTGACCTTGTCATCCGACGGGCAACGGTCCCTTCGGGGCAAAGGGTTGCCTCCCACGGGGGGTGCTTCCCTTGCGTGTCAGGGTTCCCCTGCGCGCCCTTCTGCAGTGTTAGCGCACAGGCGCTCTCCTGCTCATCAGCGTTTTCCTGATCGCTAGCGCTCTCCTGTTCGCCAGCGCTCTCCTGTTCGTCAGCGCTCTCCTGATGATCATCGCCCCACTGCTCGCCAGCGCTCTCCTGAGGACTCCGAACATCCTGCTGTTCCTGTTGTGCGCCCTGCGCACCATCGGTTTCCTGAGCGCTCTAGATCTCCTGTCCGTCAGAGCGCACCTGCGCTTCCAGTTCCTGATACGCGCCCTGTGCGCCCACATTCGCCCGCGCAACCTAGAACTTCGGTTCAGGTCTTGGACAAGGACTCTTCTTCTACGCACAGGATTCCACTCGTCGCCGTTCTGCTCGCCAGCGACCACAGACGCGTCAACGTTCGCCTGCTTGTCAGCGATCTCCTGCGCGTCAACGATCGCCATCGATCTTCCACGCGTGTCAGGTCCCCTGGACACCATCAGTAGCGATCTAGCACTTGCCTGCTGTGGACCACGGTCTCCGGTAGCTGAGTCTGCCGTAGATCTTCCTCCTGCTTGCCAGCGCTCACCTTTACTTCTGTCCTTCTGTGCGCCAGCTTCCTTCAATCGCCAGCGCACATCTGCGCGCCCTTTTCTGCCACGCACCAATGGGCGCCAACAGTTTTTCCTGACCGTCCAGGATCGCCTGATTGACAGCTCGCATCGGCGCTCCCCTTCCTGATGCACCTGCGCGCCTTCTGATTAGCGCGATTCGCGTTAATCATCCCTAGTCTCTTACGCGTCAGCGATCTCCTACATGCCCGCGCGATTCTTCGCCTGCGCGCTAGCGTTTTGTTAACGCACCACCGCTCGCCAACGCGCCATCGCTTGCCGATGCGCCATCGCTTGCCGATGCGCCATCGCTTGCCGATGCGCCATCGCTTGCCAACGCGCCTTCACTCGCCTACGGGCCTTCGCTCGCCAAGACGCGCCATCGCTCGACAACGCGCCATCGCCCGCCTACGCGCCATCGGTCTCCCGACCGCCTGCGCTCGCCCGCGCGCTCACGTGCCTGCGCGACCACACGCCCACTTGCCCGCGCGACCGCACGCCCACGTGCCCGCGCGACCGCACGCCCACGTGCCGCGCGACCGCACGCCCACGTGCCGCGCGACCGCACGCCCACGTGCCGCGCGACCGCACGCCCACGTGCCGCGCGACCGCACGCCCACGTGCCCGCGCGACCGCACGCCCACGTGCCCGCGCGACCGCACGCCCACGTGCCCGCGCGACCGCACGCCCACGTGCCGCGCGACCGCACGCACACGTGCCGCGCGACCGCACGCCCACGTGCCGCGCGACCGCACGCCCACGTGCCGCGCGACCGCACGCCCACGCGCCCCGCGCGACCGCACGCCCACGCGCCCGCGCACATGCGATCCAATGTTCGCCCGCGCGCGAACCAACGGTGTTCCATCGCGCGAACCGACGGTGTTCCATCGCGCGAACCGACGGTGTTCCATCGCGCGAACCGACGGGGTTCCATCGCTCGAACCGACGGTGTTCCATCGCGCGAGCGCCGGCTTGATTCCTGCAGTAACCATTGCTTGCCTACGGGTCATCGCTCGCCTGTGAACTATCGGATTCCGACCGCCAGCTCTCGCCCTTCCAACCACGCTCGCCCTCCTTCTGCGCTCTCTCGCGCACTTTCGTCCGCGCTCCTGCGTGCCCGCGCACTGGCGCTTCCACTTTCGGCCACACGCGAACCATTGATTTACCATCGCACGAGCGCCAGGGCGATTGTGACCACGATTCCCGTCGGGGTTTCGCAACACGGCCAGCCTAGCGAGTCTTCTGGAGCGCGTATTTCCTGAACACGGTCTTCACCCCGTAAACGCAGAGGATGGCACGTGCAAGAGCAGGAAGAATCTTCAGAGAGGTCTGGGCAATATTCTTCTTTCCAGAACCTGGGTTAGCCCTTCCTCCTCGTCATTCCCTGGAAGGGTCGTGCCAGGGAAGTTTCCTTTCGAGATTTCTCCGTCGGGCAAGGGGTGACTGGTTTAGCCCTTCCTCTTCTCCATCCCGTGGAAGGGGCTTACCACGTCCTTTCCCTCCTCGGTTGTGACCCGAGGTTTTGTACAAGGAAGCTCCAGGAAGATCATAGGTACTTTCCTCCTCTCAGGCTCAAGCTCCTTTGCGTTCCGTCGCCAAGTTTCGAACTTGCGGGCAAACTCGATGTTGGAGCATCTAGACGCAGTGACCGAGGGCTTCCCCTCGGGTGTCTCATCCGTGGATGTCGACAAGCTCAGACACTCTTCCATCCTTGGGAAGAGCTTGTTGGAGCCCAAGGAGAGAGAAATGAACAGCTGTTGTGCGGAGGAAGTCGACTTCCGTTTTCACTCCTCCAAGGCGCTTTCTTCCAGACCCTGCAGGCCTCCAACGCCTCTTCTTTCAGCCTCGTCGGCCTAAGTTATCGGACCGGCTACGGCAGCTAAGACAAGGTGTACAATAGCAGTCCCCTCCTGTCAGGGACAGGTAGCACGGAAGGCTCTCCCGGGGAGGCATAATCCTAGAGGGAGCGGCAGAGTTCACAAACTCTAGGATTGGCAACCCCCCCTTGCAGGTCTCACACTGGGAGGATGCCTAAGGTTACTCATCCGGATAACAGCTCCCGATGCCGATTCCTGCACGATCTCCGTGATCAGCCAAGGATATCGCGCCTCGCTCTTACCATCTCTCCGTCTCTGTCAGCGAATCCAGTGTCGCTGAACCTCTATGCCACGGGGTCGGCAAGAGTTCGCTGAACCTCTATGCCATGGGGTCGGCAAGAGTTTTGCCCGTTTGGGCAGAAGGATCCATGCCTTAGGAGAAGATCCTCCATAGGGTCGTCGACGGCTTCACCCCCCGACTTCTTCAGTCGATCCTTTCTCGTAGGAAAGCATCTGAGACGGGAGTTCCGTCGTCGACCTCTCAGCTCTGATCAAGTTTGTCGAACAAACTTCGTCCAGCGTGGAACAGCAGAGTCGATCAGACTGGTAACGAGGCTGCAGGACTCCTTAGGCCCTGGATCGGAAGGACGGGTACTTCCAGTTTCCATTCCATCCATCTTCCAGGAAGCTCTTGGAATTCAGCCTAGACTACAGGTGTTCCTGCTTAAGATGCGGTGTGGCGATCCCGCCGCGGCATCGCAGGTTTTTCCCCAGAGAACGCTCCCTGCTTTCCTCATTGCCGCTCGGGAGCAGGCTTCCGCCTCCTTCGCCTTTTGGAGGTCTGGTCAACTGCGGTAGGCTCGGGTTCGACCTTCTTCAACGCCGGGACAAGCTTCCGGGTCTTTACCAAGAGTGAGGGATCATGGTAATTTGCTAGGAGCCTTCTCTACTTCTGCCTCAACATCTGGAGTATCTAGCCATGATATTGAGTCAACAGCTATACCACGTTGAAAACACCGCTTCTCGTCCGATCAGCGAAGTTAAGCAACGTTGGGTCTGGTCAGTACTTGGATGGGTGACCGCCTGGGAACACCAGAGGCTGTTGCCTCCTTCTCCGAGCCTTCCCTTCAGTTGACTGTGGCAAGGCTGAGGAGAGTTGCAGTACCTGTTCTCAGTCAAGCAGAGCTTTCAGCCCTACCTTGGAACGTTTCCTGGGTCTCTTTTCCTCATTGACCCGTCTAAAGTCCCGAACGGTCGCCTCAGGATAAGTTTCCTGTGAAGCGGCCCAAGTTCCGGTGGTATCAAAGCAACGATTAACCGGACTTTCTGGCCCCTATGGGACCAGCGGAACGTTTAGATCTGCAATGGGGGTTGACCTATGGAACCTCTTGATGGGAGTGGATATTCTCGTCCTTTCCCCACATTTTGATGCTGTTCTCGGACTCGTCAAAGAAAAGGGGGGGGGGGGGGCATGTTCTGGTTCAGGCCTATGGTCAGGACCTGAAGGATACCTCCCCATCATTCAGGCAGGCTTAGGGGCCGTAGTCTGGCCCCTCTACAGATCCTACAGTTCCTGCCGAGTCGCTCCGTGCGCGACGACTTCATGGTACTGGCGTATTCCAACCAGCAAGGGACGCATTTTCATACCTTCGCATCTTGCAGTAGAGATACTGAGATGATCCGAGGTCCTCTCAATACCACTATCGGCTCGCTCATTCCGGGCAGAGGAATGTTCTCTCCGACTATCTGAGCAGAGCCTCGCAGATAGAGAGTACCTGGGGGTCTTTGGCCTTTAGTAACCAGCAAGTCCTGGCCTGGGGGACCTGATTGCGACAGCCTGGAACTTCGAGCTTCCGCTGTTCTTCCCCCCAGTCTCGGACCCCAAGACTCTTTGGCAAGATGCTTTCCGGTGACGGTGGGACAACATCGATGCCTGCGTCTTCCCACCATTGTTGTCTGTTGAGAATGGTTCTCAACAAGACCAGGTTGTCTGTCAACCTTTCGATGGCCCTGAGAGCTCCACTGTGACTATATGCAGAACGGTTTCCGGACCCTCTGCTTCCCCTGACGGAACTCCCGGGAGAGCTTCTCCCACGGCACAGGCTACTCAAACAACCACACTACAACATCTTTCACGAGCCGTTGCATCGCTTCGGCTTCACGCCTGGAGACGCTACGCCGCCTCCTCAAGAAGAGACAACCCGCTACAGTCGCAGAGCGGAGGTCGCGTCACCTGCGATAGTCATCCGCAGGGGTCTACCAGGCGAAGTGAAGAGTCTTCTGTGGTTGGTGTCGTGGGAGAGATACCTCTTCCCTTGAGGCCTCTTCTCCAGCAATAACGGAGTTATTTTGCTTTTCGGCGGGAGGAAACTCTTTTCCGCTCTCGGCAGTGAAGCCTGTCGCTCAGCCTTTCCCTGGCCTTCAGGCTGAAAGGAATAGACTTTTTCCTTCCCGCTGGACCTTTCTTCGCTCATGCGAAGCTGCGAACGTCCCTGCCCCCAGTCGGAGTGAGACTTCCTCCATGGAGCATGGTTTGGACTCTTTAGTCCCTTAAGAGATCTTCTCAAGAACCATTACGTCAGGCCTCTGATCGTATTCCGTCTTGGGGGACGGTGCTCCTGCTCACTCTGGCCTCGGCCAGTGTGTAAGCAATCTTCATGGTCTCGTACGACTCCGCATTTTCAAGAGAATGGGGAAAGGCAACATTCAGGTTTGCTCCTGAGTTGTCTAGACTCAGAATCTTGGAGTCCCGGTCCTTCGGTCCGACTCCTTCAAGATTTCGAGTCTCCATTCTGTATCAGATGACCCAAACCTTCTCCTTCTTGCCAGTAAAGGAATCGAGGGGTTATCTTTGAGAACAGCTGCAGTTTGTCCTCACGTGCAGCCGGGTTGGGAGCACAGGGAGGACACAGGGGAGAGTCACCAGTATACCTCTTCAGCTCGGACTGAATCCAGACCCTCCCCCGTCACGTCGCCCTACAGCACGATGTCGGATACATCACAACGTCCCTCGCCTTCGAGTAGAACTACTCTGTGACGCAGGTGCTACAAGCTGGAGTCTGAAAGCGTCAAATGACCTTCACAGCCCGCTTCCTGCAGGACATGACCCACAGGAGTATCGATACGTTTCTATCGCTCTGTGGTGGCTACACAACAGCTGGTCTAACCTCAGGCTCCTTTTTGGACAGGTAGCAGAAGGTTGAGGGCATTGTTATCAGGTTTTAGTCTGCATGAACGAAAGAAGTATGTCTGGCCCTTACTTCTTTCTTCATCATCCCCTCTACTAGGGAAGCAGCATCCTGGTCTCTGCATAGCTGACCTCAAACCTCTGCAGGTAAACCATGCTTCCTTGTGTTCCGAGTATTGAGTCAATACTGTCGCGTCCCCCATACCCTGAGGAGGTGGTATTAGGACCGTCCTAACCCAGAGTTCCTTTTGGAACTCCAGGTCAACTGCCTAGGACGTGTCACACTTTCTTCCTTCACACACAAGCTTATGTAGGCCACACGTTTCCTTGCGGAGCAAGGAACTTGTGAGGTGCAGGGACTCCTTTTCTCGAGTGCGACTCACTCGGATTCTGAGTCCCCGGGTAAAGCCAAAGCCAGTATGGCTGGGGACTTTCCACCCTTCCTAAGGGGTAAGTCACCCAATGTAAATAGTATGGTTTGTATTTCGGTTACGGAACAAATGACAAATTCGGAGATAATTTGTATTTTTCCTAACCATACAAACCTTAACTATTTACACATATTTGCCCACCAGCCCTGTCCCCCAAGTCAAGTCCTACCTCTAAGTGAAGTGAGACATTTCACCGGTGTGTGAGGGAGGGAGGGGTAGCAAGCTACCCCTCCCTCTACCCCTGCTAACTAGCGCGGGGTAGGAAACCCTCGTTAAAATCTAATGGCTCGTCATTTCAGCTACGCCGAAATTAATACCCAATGTAAATAGCTAAGGTTTGTATGGTTAGGAAAAATACAAATTATCTCCGAATTTGTCATTTTTCCAACATTCTTGTGTTCTCTTGTACAGCCTTTTGTGAAACCGTACAGATGAAAAAAGTGAGTTCTTTCTTTATTAACTATCCAGTATTTGTTCCGTAACCGAAATACAAACCACGCTATTTACAAAGGGTTTACTTTTAGCGCAGCTGAAATGACGAGCCAATAGTTTTTAACGAGGGTTAATTACCCCCGCGCTAGTTAGCGGGGGGTGGGGAAGGGTAGCTTGCTACCCCTCCCCCCTCCACACACCGGTGACTTGCTTCACTTCACTTTTTGGCTCGGCGGTGATCAGACGTGTCTGCTCATCGCCTTCGTGACAGCCTTTAATTTTCTGCTTTTTCTTTTCAGCGTGTGTATTGGTTGGAAGTTGACCTTCAGTTATTTTCTTTATTATGCGTACATGCCCTGGAGTTGCCGGCCGTCCTTGTGGGACTTTCATGTCGGACGTTAATACGGATCCACACACCCTCTGCCCTCAATGTCGGGGCCGACGGTGTGACCAGGAGAATATGTGCCGTGAGTGCAGGGAGTTGTCTGCCTCCCAGTGGGAGAGGTTTGGCCGTCGGCGTAAGAAGAAGTCCAAGAGAGACCGTTCTCCTCCGGGGTTAGCCTTGAAGGAGGAAGGTTCTCGGGACTCTTCTTCCGCCGCCCAAACCTCCTCCGAAGCTCCCCCTCGTCCGCCTCCTAAGGAGAGTCGGCCGAGTGGGAGCGCAGGCCCTTGTTCTGTTTCCCGACCTTCGGTGGGGGGAGAGGGCGTCGCCTCCCATAGCGAGGCGGTTCCCCCTCCTCCTCCGGGGGAGGTTATTGATAATGCCTTATCCAGTGATGATCTTTTACAGATTTGGTCGTCCCTGGGGCTTAAGGGCTTGCCCTCCAGGGTCGCTCTTATTGACCTTGTCTCGTTGGGGGCCGCTGTTAAGCAGTCGCCGGTGGTAGCAGAGGTAGGCCCTTTGTCTATTGTCGACGTCGTGGTGACAGAGGCCTCCGACGTGGCTGGGCCTTCCGCCGCAGGTGCTGTTGCTGGTGATGGTGCTAAAGGCTCTCCTCCTCCTTCCGTACATCCTTCGAAGGGGGAAGTGAGTCCTTCGGTCTCGACTGCTGCTCAGCTTCCTTCTGAGGGAAGTGTTTTGACGGAGACTCCCCTTCGGAGGACCGATGGTCCCGACGATCTCCCCCGAGGCCGTATCCGCCGTAAGGCTCACCGTCCTCTACGCCACAAGGGCCTCCCTTCCCCTTACAGGGGGACTAAGAGGCGCCTCTTTGGGTCTTCGTCCTCCGGGGGGGACTCTCCTCGTCAGCCTCAACCTACTGCTCCGCCCTCCTTGAACCTCTCTGCAGACCGCTCACCATCTCCTGCCGGATCTTCGCCTTCTGGAGAACTCGTCACCCGACTGGCAACGGTCCCTTCGGGGCTAAGGGATCCTTCCCTTACGCGAGCAGTGCTAGCGCACAAGCGCTCTCCTGCTCGCCAGCGCTCTCCTGCTCGCCAAGACTCTCCTGCTCGCCGACGCTCACCTGCTCCTCGGCTCTCTCCTGATGTTCGCCCCCCTCGCCAACGCTCTCCTGCTCGTCAGCTCTCTTCCGAGCGTCAGCGCTCATTTGAGGACCCTCGCCCTGCGGTCTCTGACCACCCTTTAGTTCCTGCTGAACTCCCTGCTCATCATCTGCCTGGTCCTGTGGCTACGCAACATCGTGCTGCGCGTGTGTCAGAAACACATGTTTGCCAACGCGCCAGCGATCTTCCCGTTCCTGCTCGTGAACGCGCCGCGCCACCTGTCCTCTCACAGGACACGCGTCGACCTTCTGCTCGCCAGCGATCACCAACTCGCCAGCGATCACCTACGCGCCAGCGATTACCTCCTCGCCAGTGTTCACCTGCTGGCCAGTGCGCACAGGCGATCTTAGTATCGCCTATTCAACAGCGACAACTAGCGCGCCGACGTTCGCCAACGCTCCTGAAGGAACATGGTTCGCCAGCTTCTAGCTCGCCGTCGCGCGATCGCCCGCCTGCACATGCTGCTCGCCATCGCTCGCCATTGCACGATCGCCCTCCTGCGCATGCTGCTCGCCATCGCACGACCCTGCACGATCGCCCTCCTGCGGATGCTGATCACCATCGCACCCCATCACGCGATCGGCCACCTGCGCATGCTGCTCGCCATCGCTCGCCCCTGCACGATCGCCCGCTTACGCATGCTGCTCCTCATCGCACGACCCTGAACGATCGCTCTCCTGCGGATGCTGATCACCATCGCACCCCATCACGCGATCATTCACCTGCGCATGCTGCTCGCCATCGCTTACCATTACGCGGTCATTCACCTGCGCATGCTGCTCACCATCGCACACCAGTGCGTCGACATACCACATCGCACCATCGCCACCTTGAGTGACTGCACTCACCAGCTCGTCATCGATCGCCTGTGGATCTACATCGCCAGCGATCTTCCTCACCTACGCGGCAGCACGATCCCTCGCCGTTGCGCCAACGCTTGCGTTCGTCGCCTCGGACACGTGTTCATTTACCTGCCCACCCTCGCGCCCACTCGCCTGCGCGCCCGCGCGATCGCTCGCCTGCGCGCCCGCGAGACCGCTCGCCTGTGCGCCCGCGCGATCATCCACCTGCGCGCCCGCGCGATCGCTCGCCCGCGCTTCCGCGCGACCATTCGCCTTCGCGCGACCATTCGCCCTCGCGCGACCATCGTTCGCGGCGAATTCCACAGCCGGTGGTAACAGCAGGGACGCGTGCTCCTAGACGGCACTCGGGATCACCTCCATCCAAGCACAGGTTGGTAGTGCAGGACGAAGACAGGTCAGTACAGCATTCTTCCCCACCTTCTTTTCAGGCAGGTACCGTCGTGTCCACTCCAAAGGATCGCCCGATCCCTTTCCCTTTAGCGAGGATTTCGGACTCTGTGTCCTTGGAGCAGCAGACTTGGTTTGGTCCGCTGGCACGGGCGTTAGTGAGGGTTATGAAACCAGCACTCGCCGGCCAGGGTAACAAACCAGCGGCTGTCTCTCCTACGCTGAAGAGAAAGAGAGGAGTGGACTTCGTGGTGACTTCCCCCAGGGCGAAGTTGGTTCCCAAGAGGTCGGTCTCGAAGGTCCCTTCTCCTGCACGAGTACTCTCTCCTTCTCCCGTGGACGAGGCCTTTCCGTCCTCGGGTGAGTCCAGTGGGGCGGTAGTCTTCCCCTCGGCACCAGGGGGGGAGACTTCGCTTCAGGCAGGAGAATCGTCTCGTGAGGAAGGGGCCCCTCGAACCTCGTTGTTGGGATCCTGTATCCCTCCCAGGAGGGAACCCAAGGATTCCAAGACCGTCCCTAAATCCTCTGCAAGGATTCGTCAGGAACCCACGACTACCCAGGGGAATGTCCACGTATCACCCCAGGAAGAGATTCCTGGGGCAGGAGACTTAGCTGCCAGCCCGCAGGGAGGAGAACAGCAAGAGTCCGAACATGCCTTCTGGCAGGTCCTAAGCCTGATAAGGCAACTTAACAGACTTACGGATCCAGTCATCGCCCCCCGTGAAGGCAAAGACACGATTCTGGATGAAGTGTTTGACGTTCGGAAGGCCCCTAAGACCAGTGCAGCTCTGCCCTGGTCTCGGGGGCTGAAGAGTGCCAGAGCTAGGGCCAACGCTCAGCTCGCACTTCTTGCCTCCTCCAGTCGTTCCACTGCCGGGAACAAGCTCATCCCTCCTCCTCGCCTTCAGCAGAGGAGGTATTTCGAGATCCTGGGTGAGCACAACCTCGCTCTTCCTCTCCATCACTCTGTGGAGGAGCTGGCGAAGGGAGTTCCCCTTGAGAAACTCTCTGCCCGGCAGGTGTCGTTCTCGGCGGCAGAGATCCTTAACCACGAGAAGGTCGCTAAGTGTGCCATGCAGGCCACTTCGTGGCTGGACTTCTGGCTAGGATCTCTGGGCATCCTATTGCGATCGGAGGACTTGTCCAAGGAGACCAATAGGAAGGCCCTAGAGACCTTCTTGCTCTCGGGCACCCGCTCCATCGAGTTTTTGGCGCACCAGGTTACCACCCTGTGGGCCAACTCGGTGTTGAAGCGTCGCGATGCTGTGTTCGAGAGATTCCATCCGAAGGTCCCCGCCGTAGATGTGTGTAGGCTCCGACATGCTTCCCTTCTGGGGGAGAGCCTGTTTGAGCCTCAAGACTTGGAGCGAACGGCTGAGAGGTGGAGGAAATCCAGCACGGACTCCCTCCTCCACAGGGCCCTTACAACTCGGCCCTATAAGCCTCCATCCCCGCCACAACAGCAGCAACAGTCTCGTAAGGCTCCCAAACAGGCACCGGCAGCTAAGAAAGTGGTGTCTAAGCCCCAGCCCTTTCCAGCCAAGGTCAAGAGGGGCGGTAAGTCCTCCAGGGGAGGCAAGACTCCTAGGGGTGGCGGCCGCGGCCGCAAGCCCTAGGGGTGGCAGTCCCCCTGGGTGTCCACCTGTGGGGGGATGCCTTCAGCGTTGCGTCCGCAGGTGGCAGCAACACAGGGCCGATGCTTGGACGGTCTCAGTGATAGGCCAAGGTTATCGCGTCCCGTTCACGTCATCTCAACCTCCCCTGACAGCGAATCCAGTGTCGTTGAGCTCCTATGCCATGGGATCGGCAAAGGGGTTGGCCCTTCAGGCCGAAGTCGAGACCATGTTCGAGAAGGGTGCTCTCCAGGAGGTCGTGGACGGCTCCCCAGGCTTCTTCAGTCGACTCTTTCTTGTAAAGAAGGCTACTGGAGGCTGGAGACCCGTCATCGATCTCTCAGCTCTGAACAGGTTTGTCAAACAAACCCGGTTCAGCATGGAGACAGCAGACACGGTCAGACTTGCGGTGAGACCAAAAGACTTCATGTGTACACTGGATCTAAAGGACGCGTACTTCCAGATCCCAATCCATCCGTCTTCCAGGAAGTACCTGAGATTCTGCCTAGACAACAAGATCTACCAGTTCAAGGTACTGTGTTTCGGTCTCTCCACAGCTCCTCAGGTGTTCACCAGAGTGTTCACCCTGATTTCATCTTGGGCGCACAGGAACGGCATTCGTCTCCTTCGTTACCTGGACGATTGGCTGATCCTAGCAGACTCGGAGTCGACCCTTCTTCGGCACCGAGACAGGCTTCTGGATCTTTGCCAGGATCTGGGGATCGTGGTAAACCTCGAGAAGTACCTCTCTGCAGCCGTCCCAACGACTGGTTTATCTAGGCATGCTAATAGACACCAATCTCCACAAAGCCTTTCCATCAGACGACCGGATAGCAAGGCTGAGGAGGGTGACGGAACCTTTCCTCAGGCGAAAAGAACTCCCCGCCCAATCGTGGTTGCGTCTCTTAGGCCACCTATCCTCCCTGGCCCGTCTGGTTCCAAACAGCCGCCTCAGGATGAGATCCCTTCAATGGCGGCTCAAGTCCCGGTGGAATCAAGGATCCGATTCCCCGGACATTCTGATCCCAATTGGGTCTCTGGAACAGACGGACTTGCGGTGGTGGCTGGCCGACGAGAACCTGCGGAAGGGAGTGAGTCTTCTCGTCCTCCCCCCGGAATTGACTCTGTTTTTGGACGCGTCAAAAGAAGGGTGGGGGCCGCACGTTCTGAACCAGAGGGCCTCAGGCCTTTGGTCAGAATCAGAAAAGTGCCTACACATCAACCTGCTAGAATTGAAAGCCGTCTTTCTGGCTCTTCAGCAGTTCCAACGGTCCCTGGCGGGTCACTCCGTGGTGGTGATGAGCGACAACACCACGGTAGTGGCTTATATCAACAAGCAGGGAGGCACTTTTTCGCAACAGCTATCCCATCTTGCAGTAGAGACTCTGAGGTGGACCGAAACCCACTCGATAACACTATCAGCTCGCTTCATTCTTGGCAAGAGGAATGTGCTCGCCGACAGTCTGAGCAGGGCTTCGCAGATAGTGAGTACCGAGTGGTCTTTGGATCCTCAGATAGCCAACAAAGTCCTGACTTTGTGGGGTTCCCCGACGGTGGACTTGTTCGCGACAGCCTTGAACTTCAAGCTGCCCCTGTACTGCTCACCAGTCCCGGACCCCAAGGCACTCTGGCAAGATGCTTTCCAGCAACGGTGGGACAACATCGACGTGTACGCCTTCCCACCATTCTGTCTGATGAGAAGGGTCCTCAACAGGACCAGACTATCGGTCAACTGTTCCATGACTCTAGTAGCTCCGCTATGGCATCACGCGGAATGGTTTCCGGACCTTCTGCAACTCCTGACGGAACTCCCAAGGGAGCTTCCTCCACGACACGAGCTTCTCAGACAACCCCACTCCGGTGTCCCTCACAGGGCCGTAGCCTTGCTTCGGCTTCACGCCTGGAGACTATCCAGCGTCTCCTCGCGGAGAGAGGCTTTTCGCAACAGGTTGCGGAGAGAATGTCACGGCATCTGCGAAGGTCCTCTGAGGGAGTCTACCAAGCGAAGTGGAGAGTCTTTTGTGGTTGGTGTCGTGGAAGGGGTATCTCTCCACTCGATGCCACTATTCCAGCAATAGCGGACTTCCTCGTGTATCTGCGAGAAGAAATGCGCCTTTCTGTCTCGGCAGTGAAAGGCTATCGCTCAGCCTTAAGCTTGGCCTTCAGATTGAAGGGCGTGGATATTTCTTCATCGCTAGAACTCTCTTTACTCATACGTAGCTATGAGCTTACCTGCCCCCAGTCGGAAGTGAGACCCCCTCCTTGGAACGTGGTTCGAGTCCTCAGGTCTCTCAAGAGACCTCCCTTCGAGCCATTACGCCAGGCCTCCGATCGCCACCTGTCTTGGAAGACGGCTTTCCTACTCGCCTTGGCCTCGGCCAAGCGAGTTAGTGAACTTCATGGTCTCTCGTACGACATCGCCCATTCAAGGGGATGGGGGGAGGTAACGTTCAGGTTCGTCCCTGAGTTTGTGGCCAAGACTCAGAATCCTGGAGTGCCGGATCCTCGGTTCGACTCTTTCAGGATCGCGAGTCTCCGTTCTGTAACAAACGACCCAGACCAGCTGCTACTATGCCCAGTGAGGTGTCTGAGGTACTACTTGAAGAGAACGGCTGCAGTCCGTCCTCATGTGCGAGCTTTGTTTGTGAGCACAGGCAGGACAAAGAGGAGGGTCACCAGAAACACCATCTCAGCTTGGATTCGAAGGGTTATCCACCATGCCCTGAATCCTGACCCTCCTCCGTCACGTCGCCCTCGGGCCCACGATGTCAGGGGTATTGCTACATCCCTGGCCTCCAAGAGAAACTTCTCTGTGATGCAGGTACTTCAAGCTGGGGTCTGGAAGCGTCAAACGACCTTCACAGCCCACTACCTGCAAGACGTGACCCACAGGAGCCTCGATACGTTTTCTATCGGCCCTGTGGTGGCTGCACAACAGCTGGTCTAACCTCAGGCTCCTTTTTGGACAAGTAGCAGTAGGTTGAGGGCGTTGTTACCCGGTCTTAGTCTGCGTGAATGAAAGAGTATGTCTGACCCTTACTTCTTTCTTCATTCTCCCCTCTCTTGGGGAAGCAGCATCCTGGTCCTCGCATAGCTGACCTCGACCTCTGCAGGTAACCCATGCTTCTTTGTGCTCCTAGTATTAAGCTTAATACTGTTGCGTCTCCCATACCCTGACGAGGTGGTATGGGGAACGTCCTATCCTAGAATTCCTATCTGAAGGTCTCAAGGTCAACTTCATAGGACGAGTCACACTCTCCTCCTCACACTGCTTATGTAGGCCACTCGTTCCTAGCGATGCTAGGAACCTGTGAGGTACAGGGGCTCCCTCTCTCTAGTGCTGCTCACTGAGGGATCG
Source organism: Palaemon carinicauda (assembly GCF_036898095.1). NCBI lineage: Eukaryota > Metazoa > Arthropoda > Malacostraca > Decapoda > Palaemonidae > Palaemon > Palaemon carinicauda. The sequence goes on from NC_090736.1 coordinate 93,126,281, forward strand.
AGCCCCCGGGCAAGCCGAAGTCAGTAAGGCTGGAGACTTTCCACCCTTCCTAAGGGGTAAGTCACCCTTTGTAAATAGCGTGGTTTGTATTTCGGTTACGGAACAAATGACAAATTCAAAGATAATTTGTATTTTTCCTAACCATACAAACCTTAGCTATTTACACATATGTGCCCGCCATCCCTGACCCCCAAGTCAAGTCCTACCTCTAAGTGAAGTGAAGCAAGTCACCGGTGTGTGGAGGGGGGAGGGGTAGCAAGCTACCCTTCCCCACCCCCCGCTAACTAGCGCGGGGGTAATTAACCCTCGTTAAAAACTATTGGCTCGTCATTTCAGCTGCGCTAAAAGTAAACCCTTTGTAAATAGCTAAGGTTTGTATGGTTAGGAAAAATACAAATTATCTTCGAATTTGTCATATTAAAATCATTTTATATTGGTGTGAGCTACACCTACATTTTCCTTTGGAAATACCTTAATGGTTATTCCAGGATAAGAATAACCATAAAATTTTATTATCGGGAAGGTTACAGCAATTGACTGGGCAGGAAATACAAGTGTGTGTCTTTCCTTCTTTCCTTTCTAGCTTAGTTATTTTAAGCTATATATACTATAACATTAGTTATCCAGTGATACGTTTTGACTTGATACTCAGGGAATTTCTTCTCTTTACAGGAGGACCATCCGAAGTGTGGGAGTTTGTTCTGCAACGTCCGCAGTAAGAACTTCTGCGGACATGATTTGTGCAGGAGGCACGCAGCATGCGCAGTCTCCAAAGGTGATCTCCGGTATTGGGACCCGCAGGTATGTACAATATGCACTAACCTGATTACCGAGGCGTTTGACACCCCTAAGTCGGCAGAGTCAAGGGACGCAGCAAGGGAGAAGCTTCGAACCTGGGTGACGGGCTTCCAGAAGAATACTTCTGGCCCCTATCTTCCAAGCGAGAAGATGAGGGATTACCTTTTCCCCAAGGCATCAGCGGATCCAGTGATTCCCCAGCCTTAAGCGGAGATACCGTTGGTTCAGATTCCGGTGGATTCTGAAGTCTCGGACGCCCCACAAGACATCCAACTGGACGATAGGATGTCTGAGGTGTCTGAGTACACTGAAAAGGACCTTCTGGCAGAAGGCCAAGAAGAGGAGCTGACCCAGGCTCCGGACAATGAAGAGGAAGAATTCGACGAGGAGTCGGCTACTCTGGTTCAGGCCCCTGAACCTGTTCCCTCAACATCGTCTGCTATCCCAGAGGATCTGGGAAGGACTCTTTCTTCCATCGTTGGAATGATCCAGCAGATGCAGAAAGAAAATAATGAGAAGGCAGCTGCAATGAAGTTGGAGATGCGAAGACTTGCAGCATCACGTGGGCTCCAGAAGAAGCTCAACGTGAAGGACCTTCCCTTGTGCTCAGATGCCAATCTTTGGAGGTATGCCGAACACATGCCTATGACGACGGGAAAGATCGTCATTTAGGAGAGATTGGGCTCAGTCCGTCTCGAGGAGGTGGAGTTCTGGCCCAGCAAGGAGTCGTACCTGGACTGCTATGTCCGTCTTAGGAAGGAGCCAGCCTCAAAGGAAGAGACGGAGCTGGAGGAGGTCATAGTGTTTTACCACACTAAAGCATAGGCTTTACTGTCAAGCTCACTGAAGGAGAGGGGCTTCACAAACTCAAAGGTACCTGCTTTGAGTAAGAAGCATCCTTCCTTTGTGGCCTCTCCTACTAGAGCCTTCCCCTTTATGGAAAAGGGGTTTAAGGCTGTTCTGAAAGCGGTCGAGGCAGGTAAACCATGTCCCTCCTTGGAGGAGTGTAAACCTCTGTCCTTGGCCTTACCCATGGACCAGAAAGACTGGAAGGACGTCCATCTTACCTTCTCAGTCGGGAAGTTGGAAGCCGATATTGCCGGACGTCAGTTCGGTGAGGACCTCCCGAAGCTGTCTGATTTTCTCTTGCGTAGGGAGCAAGAGACAAAAGAAAGACTTGCCGCCTGAATGCGACTCTAGAGATGATGGCAACTGACCCCAAGGCTCAAGAGATGTTTATGGTAGTGGCCAAAACACATATGGCCACAGTGACGAAGGACCTTTACAGCTTTGTCAAAGCTAGGAGAGCTTGTAGGGAGTTCGTGTTCGCCTCGGCTGCAGTGAGGCACGAACCAAGGAAATAAATCTCCTCCTGCATTTGGGGTAAAGACCTTTTTCCCTAGTGAAGCAGTCAAAGAGGTAGTGGATAAGGCCGCCACAGAAAATAGAAACCTTCTCCAGAAGTGGGGCCTATCTCTTAAAAGAAAGTCTTCCCCGGATGAGGGTCCCCAACCAAAGAGGAAGACTAAGAAGCCTTGGCTACCCTCTCAGCCAGCCAAGCCATACAGACAGCAACAGCAGCAACTTCCTTTGACCGCAGTGCCCCAGATGATGGCACAAACCCCGACCACGTACCAGTGGGTACCCCAAGCCGTGACAACACTGTGGCGGGATGTAAACAAAAACAACCCCCACACCCTTGAATCTTACTTCTGACAATTGTCTCCGCAACACAAACTTTCCCCTGACGTTATCATAAACTGGACTCTTAGACTGAAGGGCAACAAAAACAAAACATGACCTTAAAACTATATTTCTCACAAACTAAAACGCAAAAAATTCTGCTTTCAAAATAAGATTAACATAGAAACCACCAACAACCAAAATAATTACACGTAAAACAAATCATTAAATTCATAAATATACCAAAAAAAACGTAACACCATTCATATAAAACCCTAACAAACTTAAAATTACCCGCACCCCAATACCAATATTTGTTTATGTGTGGACCTCTTGTCCACACAAGGGCCAACAGTCCTTCCATGCCAATGCCACAACTCTCTGGCAGACGCAACAATCGGTGGCAGACAGATAATTTTGTGGCAATCTGCTACACCTACCTCACTTGATTGGCAGTCTATATCAGCACTATCATCATCATCATCGTCATAATTTTATAGCACAAGAACAATCAAATCCGGTTCATTAACGCAATCCAGGTCATTAACAAGCGATCAATCCCAAGAGCAGTCGTATCAAATTCCTTAAACAAGCCAGGTCGTCACCAATCAAATTCAAATAAATCTTCTCCCCAAAGGAGGAATCACGGCCTGCCAAAATAAAAAGAAAAACACTTATGAACACTCCTAACTAACTGAACTATCGCACTATAATCAAAGGTAAATAATAAACTTTCTATCATTCACGAACGCGCCTAACAAAAATGAATAAAAACAGTACTTACTCCGATACAAGAAAAATCACTTTAAAGCCGGCTGCCAATGAACAAAAAATCACAACCGACTCCTGCTACAGTCAAATATTCAATGCGTTCGCCCAAGACATTCATTACCGCCCTAACCTAGCTAAAAAATGTAAACAAACAACCTCAAATATGACAGTCTTTCCCACTACAAACAATCATTCGCTAACTACCCTTGTTCTTCGGCGCGCACCGCGGACACACAAACACGCACACACAAACGCACATACACACATACTCTCTCACGCGCGCGATCTAGCAAAACTAAAGCAAATGAAATTCTCTCTCTCTCTCTCTATTTGACAAAACTAAAACAAATAAACACACTTTCTCTCTCTCTCTCTCTCTCTCTCTCTCTCTCTCTCTCTCTCTCTCTCTCTCTCTCTCTCTCTCTCTCTCTCTCTCTCTCTCTCTCTGACAAAACTAAAGCAAATAAACACTACTTCTCTCTCTTGCGGTTTGACAAAACTTAAATAAACACTCTCTCTCTCTCTCTCTCTCTCTCTCTCTCTCTCTCTCTCTCTCTCTCTCTCTCTCTCTCTCTCTCTCTCTCTCTCTCTCTCTCTCGATTTGGCAAAACAAAAAGAATAAATTAAAATAAAATTAATCCTCCACATTCCTCCCCCCTTACTTTGCCAAATCCTCACACAACACTTACCTATTTTCTCATTACCCAGTCACAATCAGGAACAGGGTCTTGGCTTCGAGTAACTGGGCCTTCATATACCTGCACTCTCTCATTCACTTCTTCCATGTCGTTTTCATTCAACGTACTATTACTATTCCCGTCTATATTCTGCTCGTCTAAGATATCATCCACTAATTCATCTACCTCAGTTTCATCTGGCCCAAAAATCCCACTAATTTCTGTCAACAATTCATCCATTACATCTAAACCATTTTCTACTTTAACAAAAGAATCATTCATACTGCTTATCATTCTCCTATCTTTCATTCTCATGTTCGTCATACGTTCTCTTGCCTCATCTAACGAAAAACCACACACACTATAAGTATCATTCATACTCATCCAAGTTTCATCTGTATTAATACATTTATCTTCCATACTCACCTGTACATTTACACCCTTGTCCTGCTTATTCTGATTCCCGCCAACAACTACAAAATTTTCCCGTCTTTTATCCCCAGTAAAATTCTCAGACTTCTTTTTCCTTCCATACTCTACTAACACCAATTGCTTATCTTCTAAACCTAATGCCTCACACATACTCGGTTCATACTTGTTCGTTTACAGCCATTTATTCATACCATTCTCCTGAATATATCTTGGTACCTCCTTCCATTTTCGCAACTGATTGTGGTGTGCCCTAACCTTTTCCACACTACCATCCACAATTACTTTACCTAAAACATAACTCAACCCACTAGAACCAACATCTAACACCTCATATGGACCTTCAAACTTATCACGTACCTTATTGACATTCATTCTTCCTTTTTCAATTACTTCTTTTAACACTTTCTCTCCCACTTTGTAGCATTCAAATCTATCATTTGCTTTCTTCCAAACATCTCTATCATTCTTGGACACACTCAATCTTGGTCTTACTATCTTTTCAAAATTCAACACAAACTTACACGGAGACATACCAGTACTCTTGTGCACCGTCGCATTATACGCCCACAACGCACGCCCAACATATAAATCCCAATCATTATCACATGTCTCATCATCCGCAAAATTTCTGTCAAGGTTCTTACCGTCCTTTCAGCCAAACCATTCGCACTTGGCATATACGGAGTCGAATATACATGTTCAATGCCCCATTCTCTTAACATCTGCTCAAACTCCCATCCAACAAACTCCGGACCATTGTCACTTAACATTTTTGCAGGCTTACACACACTCATCGGCAACATCACTTGACTTACCATTCTCGCTACAGTCTCACTTCTTTTATTCTTGATGGGTACTGCATACGCAAACTTGCTCATATGATCGACCATGATAATCATTCCCACATGTATCCTCGCAGTCACAGGCAACGAAACACAATCAATCACAAACATCTAAAATGGCTCTTTCATACGTAACCTCAGAACAGGCGGACTTGCATGCATGCTCTGATACTTTCCCTTCTGACAATCCTCACAAGTAGTCGCTACATCCCTACAAATTTGACTCAACCCAGGCGTAAACAACCTCTCTCGCATGCATTCCCACAATTTATTCTTCCCCATATGCCCATACCTGTCATGCACTACCATACACATACTTACAGCTGCATGCATTGAAAATACAGGAACATAAATATCTTCATCCATTCCTCTATGCAAAAAATACACAATATTCTTACAAACAATAAATCTTTTAACAACTTTCTTATACGCTTCCAAATCACACGGCCATTCTTCCACCCTAATACCATTTAAAATACATTCACGTAACCTATTTATTTCGAAACATTCACCCTGCATTTCTTCCACCTCTTCTTTGCTCAACAAATCTTCTTCACTCTTTGCAATATCAATCATGCCAACAAAATTCGCCATGAATACACTATTATCCTCAATTACTATTACCATACAGACATTCTTTGAAAGCAAACCCTTACCAACATCAACTGACACATTGTGCAACCTCAAAAAATCTATTCCTATCAAAAAACAACTAGGCATTTCATTCTCTCCCATTACAATAAAATTATGTTCAACTTCCATACTCCCTAGTTTCACCTTCAACCTCACTTCTTCCCAAACAAGTAAACTTCCCTGACCTATTCCATGAATTCTCACACTCGTACACTGTCTTTTCACTTCCCAATTGTACCTCTCAATTTCCCTGATAACCGACTCATTTACTAATGACACTTGAGCACCTGTATCAATTAAACTACAATATTCATTCTCATTTATATTCACATATGTCATCATCCTTCCTTTTACACCATGCATACATACATTTACTCTCCTTTCAATTCTGTCACTCACTTCACCAATATGTTCATCATCATGTTCACTGTCCTCTATACCCCCATATCTTAGATTAAGGTCACTTGCACCATTATCCTTCTCACTCAACAATTTGCAACATTCCTCCTTACATTGAATCCTCAAAATATATTCCCTATCATTCTCCTTACATGCCCTATATTCCATCGGTCGATTCCATCCAAAATACAAATACACAGTTACACCATACAACATACTTACCACCATTAATATCTTTGATAATACTTCCCCTTCTAGTACACTACTCTCCTCCTCATATACCATTTCTTTTGACACTTCATTCATCACCCTTCTTTTAAGCTCGCTTACGCTACCCGGTATTTCCGTATTTAACCCCTCTTGTATTAACTTACTTAAACCCATTAGGATACACTTATATACCATACCTTCCCCTTCACAACTCTGCTCCACAACTAAACCTTCAGGCAACCTTTCAGAATTCTGATTACTCTCTTTATCTTCCATCCTCCCATGCATCCTCGACATCGCATCTGCTATCACATTCTTATTTCCCGGTACATATTCTAACCTAAAATCAAATTCATTCAAATCCTCTATGGTCCTAGCAACCCTTGCATTCACACACTCTTTCCTTATCATATACACTAGGGGCTGATGGTCAGTATGCACAATGAATTTTACACCATACAAAAATACTTTCAATGCTTTCACACAAAATCGTATTGCAGCCAATTCCCTGTCAATCGTCGAATACTTCCGCTCAGCTTTATTAAATGCTTTACTAACATACGCTATTACTCTCAATTGCTCTTCTCCATTTACTCTCTGCATTTGAACCAAACAACCACCCATACTAACCCCACTCGCATCCGTATACAACTCTAGCATATTCGCATTTTCACTATAGTCTGGAAATGCCAAAGTGACGTCTTTCGCGGCCTCTTCCTTCAACCTTCCAAACACTTCTATCATCCGATCATCCCATTTTAATTTTGTACTATTTCTTTTACCCGTCCATTCATTCAAAGACTTCCCTATACCTGAACAATCTCTAACAAACTTGCGCCCAAACTCAACCAAACCAAGAAAACCTCGCAACTCACGCACAGTCCGGGGACGTGGAAATTCTCGCACCTTATTCACAAACTTGTCACTCTTCCTTATACCAGATTCACCCTCTACATGCCCAAGAAATTCCACCTCCCTGGACAACCATGTACACTTCTCAAGCTTAATTTTCACACCAACTTCAATTAACCGCCTCAACACTGCCTCAAGCAACTGCATATGTTCTTCAACAGTCTCGCTCGCAATCAAAATATCATCTATAAAAACAGTCACCTTCTGTCGATCAAAACCAGCCAATACAACATTCATCGCTCTTTGGAAGGCAGCAGGCGCATTAGCAAGACCAAAACTCAACCTTTTAAATTGAAAGTGACAATTTGTACTTGAAAATGCAGTAATGGGCCTGCTCCCCTCTGCCAGAGGCATCTGGTAATAGCCCCGCACCAAATCTAATTTAGTAAAAACTTTCATTCCATGCATCTTATAAACACAATCAGACACCACATTCATTGGAAAACTTTCTTTAACAGTCACCTCATTCACCTTCCTATAATTAATTCACATGCGTAAACTTCCATCAGGCTTTCGTACAGGGACAATAGGGCTATTCCAGGCACTCTCACTCCTTTCTATTACACCCATACGCTCTAATTCCTGACACTGCTCCTCTATCTCCTTGGCAATAGGCGGAGAAAAATACCTGGGACGCTGATATATGGGGGTATCATCACTGAGAACTATTTTAAATTCTGGCAGGTCTGACTCCCCACAATCATCGTCACCGAGACTCATAACTCTCCGCTTATCCCATAACATCTTAAGCAATCGTTCCCTTTCGACCTCACTTATACTCTCATCTAACTTAATTCTTCCTTTCAACGTATCGTAATCCCAATCGTCATCGTTCTTTACCTTACCAGCCATTACCTGTCTCGCCTTAACATATCTTCCATCCTCTACATTGATCAGTGTATACATACATCCCATGCAATCGCCCTCACGTATTCCACGTACTCTCTTCCTCCTAACACTCGGCAACAACCTTACATTCACCTGGGGTTCCTGCATATTCATAACACCATTATATATATACGCACTCGTTTTCAGCAAATTACCTGCTTCCATACCTTCCACTACATATTCATCCTTGTCCCTATTTGAAATTCCCAGACTGCTCGGCCATGCAACTTTTACACTAATAACCTCACCTTTCTTACCCGATAACTTTACACTTTCCTTTGCTACCAACGGCACTCCCTTCCACACCTTCGTACTCACTCTGCCGTCTTCCTTTAAATAAAATTCCCCACAAATATTACTTTTAACCTTTATTTCTATCATATTCACACTTGGATGTACAATCATACCACATTTTTTCAGAAATTTATACCCAAGCAGTACGTCATATTTCTCATTCGCTCCCTCGACCACGTAAAAATGATTATCCTCCATCATCAGCCCCCCAATCATAACATTTTCCCGCAACTTTCCTTGCACAGGCATACGCAAATTACCAATACCTTTTACTTCACCCTTACATCCCTTAAATTCACAAACCTCTTTTACCTTATCATATGCATTCCTAAACATTAAATTGACACCACAACCAGTATCAATCAAACCAATCAACTCTACACCATTAAAAATCATTTTCACACTCATGCAATCATGTGCTCTTTCTCCCATCACATCTTCATGCAATAAACCCTTACGAACATGCATCACATTCACTCCCCACACACACGAGGACTCACCCAGCTGAACCCTCTGATTAATTAGTTTCCCGAACATCCTGGCTGACTTGATCCCTTCTTTCTACAAACCCTAGCTACATGCCCATCTGCACCACATTCAGTACACTTACCCCGCGGCTCCTTGCACATTCTAGCATAATGACCATCCTTACCACAATTACCACAAATTACATTCATACGATTACTACGGCATCCACTCGCTATGTGTCCAGTCATACCACACCGATAACACTTAACCACTTTCTCTTTCTTACAGTCGCTAATATGATGCCCTGTCTCTCCACACCCGAAACATGCTCCTAATGCCCATCTACACTCGTTCTTTTTATGTCCTACCTTCCCACACCTATAACACCTCTCTTCACGGATACCACTACCTAACCTAACTTGCTGCGTACTAGCACTTCTATCTCTCCAAACTTGACTTCCCTGTCTAAACCCATCATTTCTCGGCATGGGTATTCCTACATTACTCACCCTAACACTTCTATCTACTACACTATCAGCTGCCCTCATTGGCCCTCTCATAACAGCATCTCTAAAACTACCAAATTCTGGCACATATTCCTCCATTCCAGTTCTTACACTCATAGATTTACTTTCTTTCATACACCCATCCAACTCGTAATCCTCAACTATCTCTAAAATATCATCCCAAGTCAATCTCTCTCTAGTCCACCTCATTTTCTCCTTCCGTTTCAAATTAATAAACTCACACACACTCTCTGGTACTGTACCCAAAAACTTCTTCATTAGTTCCTTATTTTCATTTATTCCTTCGTCCCCATACTTCTTTCTAGCCAATGTTTCTAACCGACATACATACATCGAGATTGCTTCACCCACCTTCATTCGTGCTTCATCAAAATCATTTTTTCGCTTATACCTAACACTACCTTTCATACGTTTTACCTGTTCAATTATCCTCTTCTTTACACTTTCATACTCAACCTCTCCTACACTCATTATCACCCCATACATCGTCAACAAATATCCTGACAAAAATTCTCCCAACTCCCTAGCCCAAACTCTCTTACTATCCCCATACTTAGCCTGACAAAACTTTTCATATTCCCTAAAGAAGTCATATACATCCCTACTGCTATGTTCATTAAAACTTTCACACCTAGGTACCTCTCTCATAAACACTGTCTTACAAACTTCCTCTACTTCATTCTCACTACTATCTTCACTGTCTACTCCCTTCTTGTTGCCTTCTTCTTCATTTGAATACAATGAATCTAGTTCTACACTCAAAGTCCTATCTTTAACTATTCCCTTCTTACCCTTTTTCTTACTTACCACCTTCACCCATTCATGATCATCCTCACTCACACCCTGACCTTTCTTCTTTTCTTTCTTCACATTATCTTTACCTTTCTTCTCATTCTTCCTATCACCCTTCGTTCCAATCTTACTGTGTCTAGTCCCTTTATTTTCAATATCACTATCACTACCTTCCACATTATCACTTACCCTATCCTCTTCCACCATCAACCCATTACCAGAAGCAGAAGCCACTCCTCCAACTGCACCTTCTTACATGACAGTTTTCATCATCCCCATTACTTGCCCTAACATAGCTTCCATTCGTTTCTCATTTTCTCGCATCCTCATCTCAACACTCTCTTCCACTCTCTCTACAGTTCCCTGAAGTTCCTTAAGTTTCCTTTGCATCTCCTCATTCTCACTACTTAACCTCGCATTCTCCAACAACAACCTCTCCTCTCACTCATTAGACAACCGCAATTCCTCCTTTAACATATACAACTGTTCCTCCATTAACTCCATTTCAATACCATTAATATTTTACGTAATTCCTAAACCTATTTACCCTTGTCCAACAGTCCAGTTTCAATCCCACCTTCAACAGTCCCTGTTCGGGCGCCAAATTTATGTGGCGGGATGTAAACAAAAACAACCCCCACACCCTTGAATCTTACTTCTGACAATTGTCTCCGCAACACAAACTTTCCCGACGTTATCATAAACTGGACTCTTAGACTGAAGGGCAACAAAAACAAAACATGACCTTAAAACTATATTTCTCACAAACTAAAACGCAAAAAATTCTGCATTCAAAATAAGATTAAGATAATAAGATAAGATAATTACACGTAAAACAAATCATTAAATTCATAAATATACCAAAAAAAACGTAACACCATTCATATAAAACCCTAACAAACTTAAAATTACCCGCACCCCAATACCAATATTTGTTTATGTGTGGACCTCTTGTCCATACAAGGGCCAACAGTCCTTCCAGGCCAATGCCACAACTCTCTGGCAGACGCAACAATCGGTGGCAGACAGATAATTTTGTGGCAATCTGCTACACCTGCCTCACTTGATTGGCAGTCTATATCAGCACTATCATCATCATCATCGTCATAATTTTATAGCACAAGAACAATCAAATCCGGTTCATTAACGCAATCCAGGTCATTAACAAGCGATCAATCCCAAGAGCAGTCGTATCAAATTCCTTAAACAAGCCAGGTCGTCACCAATCAAATTCAAATAAATCTTCTCCCCAAAGGAGGAATCACGGCCTGCCAAAATAAAAAGAAAAACACTTATGAACACTCCTAACTAACTGAACTATCGCACTATAATCAAAGATAAATAATAAACTTTCTATCATTCACGAACGCGCCTAACAAAAATGAATAAAAACAGTACTTACTCCGATACAAGAAAAATCACTTTAAAGCCGGCTGCCAATGAACAAAAAATCACAACCGACTCCTGCTACAGTCAAATATCCAATGCGTTCGCCCAAGACATTCATTACCGCCCTAACCTAGCTAAAAAATGTAAACAAACAACCTTAAATATACCGACAGTCTTTCCCACTACAAACAATCATTCGCTAACTACCCTTGTTCTTCGGCGCGCACCGTGTACACACAAACACGCACACACAAACGCACATACACACATACTCTCTCACGCGCGTGATCTAGCAAAACTAAAGCAAATGAAATTCTCTCTCTCTCTCTATTTGACAAAACTAAAACAAATAAACACACTTTCTCTCTCTCTCTCTCTCTCTCTCTCTCTCTCTCTCTCTCTCTCTCTCTCTCTCTCTCTCTCTCTGACAAAACTAAAGCAAATAAACACTCTTTCTCTCTCTTGCGGTTTGACAAAACTTAAATATACACTCTCTCTCTCTCTCTCTCTCTCTCTCTCTCTCTCTCTCTCTCTCTCTCTCTCTCTCTCTCTCTCTCTCTCTCTCTCTCTCTCTCTCGATTTGGCAAAACAAAAAGAATAAATTAAAATAAAATTAATCCTCCACAACACAGTCTCCGGCATTTAACCCAGCATTCGAAGGGCAGTCTACTACCTTTCGTGCAAGAGCTAGAGGATCAGCCAGAAGTTCGTCTAGACGGCCCTCAAGGGGAAGGGGGTTCAGGGGAGGACACGGTCAAGGAGGCAAGGCCTCAGGTCAACAGAAGCAGAAGTGAAATGCTTCCGGTAGGAGGGAGACTTCATCTTTTTCGGGATCGTTGGACCTTCGATCCCTGGGCCCACAGCCTAATCAAGAATGGACTGGGTTGGAGCTGGTACAGCACTCCATCTCCGTTCCCACAATTCTTCCAACACTCTACACCCATTCTGGAAGAATACATTCGAGAACTCTTGGAGAAAAGAGTAATCCGAAGGGTAAAGTCCATCAAGTTCCAAGGAAGGCTGTTTTGTGTTCCAAAGAAGGACTCAGAAAAACTCAAAATCATTCTGGACTTGTTGCCACTCAACAAGTTCATAGTGAACTACAAGTTCAAGATGCTAACACTGCAACACATAAGGACCTTACTACCCAAGCGGGCATTTACCGTCTCCATAGACTTGTCAGACGCTTATTGGCACATTCCAATTAATTGTCAACTCTCCTCCTACCTAGGATTCAAGCTACAACAAAGACTCTACACCATCAGAGCCATGCCATTCGAGCTAAACATAGCCCCAAGGATCTTCACGAAGCTGGCGAACGCAGCTCTCAAACAATTACGCCTAAAGGGAATCCAAGTAGTGGCCTACCTGGACGACTGGCTGGTGTGGGCAGCATCGAAGACAGAGTGCATGCAAGCTTCCCAACAGGTGATCCAGTTCCTGGAACATCTAGGTTTCAAGATCAACAGAAAAAAGTCTCAGCTTTCTCCATCTCAAAAGTTTCAGTGGCTGGGAATCCACTGGGACTTATTGTCACACCAACTTTCCATCCCTGTGAAGAAGAGGAAGGAAATAGCAGGTTCTGTCAAGAGACTTTTGGATTCCAAAAGGATATCAAGACGCGAACAGGAGAGAGTGCTGGGCTCTCTCCAGTTTGCCTCAGTAACAGACCCAGTGCTAAGAGCACAGCTAAAGGATGCAACCGGAGTTTGGAGAAAATATGCATCAAACTCGCGAAGAGATCTGATAAGACCAATACTGACTCGTCTGCGAATGCTTCTCAAGCCGTGGTCCAAAGCCAAACAACTGAAGAAATCGGTGCTTCTCCAGCCACCTCCCCCCTCTATGACTATTCATACAGACGCCTCGAAGGAAGGATGGGGAGGTCATTCTCACCGGAAGAAGGCCCAAGGAACCTGGTCCAACCTATTCAAGAAATTTCACATAAACTTTCTGGAAGCCATGGCAGTACTTCTTACATTGAAGAAAGTCTCCCCTCGCCACTCGATCCACATAAGATTGGTACTAGACAGCGAGGTGATAGTGAGATGCCTGAATCGACAAGGATCGAGGTCACCTCATAACCAAGTGATGTTGGCCATCTTCCAGCTAGCGGAGAAGAAGAGATGGCACTTGTCAGCAGTTCACCTTCAAGGAGTCCGCAATGTGACGGCGGACGCTCTATCCAGGCTCACGCCGATAGAGTCAGAATGGTCCCTAGACGCAGGATCATTCTCTTTCATCTTGAGTCAAGTCCCAGAACTGCAGATAGACCTCTTTGCGACGAAAGACAACAAGAAGTTACCTCTCTACGTGTCCCCGTATGAGGATCCCCTAACGGAAGCAGTGGACGCTATGTCCCTCGACTGGAACAGATGGTCCAGGATTTACCTGTTCCCTCCTCACAACCTTCTATTGAGGGTCCTCAATAAACTGAGATCTTTCAAGGGAAAAGCGGCAGTAGTAGCTCACAAGTGGCCGAACAGCTTATGGTTCCCTCTGGCATTAGAACTACAGCTGAAGTTTCTACCACTACCGATCCAGTTTTGACTCAGCGAGTTCAGAAGTCGACTGTCTGCGCTTCATCACCGAAAACCGGAAACCTGCAGCTCATGATTTTCTCTCCCTAGCGGTGAGAAAGCGTTTCGGGATATCAAGAGACAGTATAGACTTTTTAGAGGAATATAAGTCCAAATCCACCAGAAGACAATATGAGTCATCATGGAGGAAGTGGATGTCCTTTGTCAAGGCGAAGAATCCACAAAAGATCTCGACGGACTTCTGCTTATCATTCTTCATCCATCTCCATGGTCAAGGCTTAGCAGCCAACACAATATCAACGTGTAAGTCCGCCTTGACAAGACCTATTCTATATGCCTTCCAGGTCGACCTCTCTAACGACATTTTTAACAAAATTCCGAAGGCCTGTGCTAGGCTCAGACCATCAGCACCTCCGAAACCCATTTCATGGTCTCTGGATAAGGTTCTTCATTTTGCTTTGCTGATGAACAATGAGGACTGTGCTTTAAAGGATTTGACCCAAAAAGTTATATTTCTGTTTACACTCGCTTCGGGGGCTAGAGTTAGTGAAATAGTAGCCCTCTCGAGAGAGGAAGGTCGTGTTCAGTTCTTAGATGGGGGAGAACTAAACCTTTTTTCGGACCCAACGTTTCTTGCCAAGAACGAGCTACCCACCAACAGGTGGGGTCCCTGGAGAATCTGCCCTCTGAAAGAAGATGCATCTCTATGTCCAGTGGAATGCCTAAAGGTCTATCTTCGTAGAACTTCAGACTTTAGGGGAGGTCAGCTGTTTAGGGGAGAAACATCAGGCTCAAATTTATCTCTGAAACAACTAAGGGCAAAAATCACCTATTTTATTCGCAGAGCGGATCCAGATAGTACACCCGCAGGTCACGATCCGAGAAAAGTTGCCTCGTCCATAAATTTCTTTAATAACATGGATTTCGAACATCTTCGCTCATACACTGGCTGGAAGTCTTCCAGAGTATTCTTTAGACAATATGCGAAGCAAGTGGAGCAACTGAAGAGGTCTGTGGTAGCAGTGGGTAGTGTCGTCAAACCTACTGTTTAACTCTGCGAGGAACAGTGAAATTAATTGGGACGATTAATTCAAGGGTGGGTGTGTAGTCACGGACTGTCCTACAGACTAAGTGTTAGGTCACTAAGGTGTCCTCGTTGACTGTTCCATAAACAAAGGTGAACCAAGCATAAGTGCAGACACGTGTGCCAAGCGTTTCCAATGCCAGTGTGATTGAATAGTAAGACAGACTTTTATGATTTTAATATCTCAATATTAAAAAGTGGCGCTTATGTTCTTTCCTTTCAGATGAAACAATTTTTCTGCTTACTATGATCCTTATGCTTATTTGTTGGTTATCCACTTCTTATACTTGTATAATTGCTGATTAACCTATTTTATTTTTATTGATTGTCAATAAACTAGTTCTTGTGAACCTTGCGTCTCATTCGCCTGTGTCATTTTACTAGAAAATGGTTTAGCATTACTTAAACTATGTATAATTTTATCATGAATAATCCTAAAGATTGTTCCTTACTGCAAGCAAACTTTCATCGGTTTATGCTTTCCCCAAGTAAGGAGGACTTCATGCCCTATAGGGACGGTGGCGGATATACAAATTTCTTCCTATTCGGATATAAACCTTTGTCCAATCCAGTAATAGAACGGCACACCGGTGAACTTGTCGGTATTTCATATCGACGCAAGCGGTTCTTTTACAAACTTTGCTTTACATAATATAGGGTGAGACCACTATATTGGCTTGTCTGTTATTCATACATAGGTATATGTACTCCTCGAGACTTTTTCCAGAGTCTAGTATGACTCTTCCCTGTAGGGGGTAGGAAGCACTAACATAGTCTATGTTTAGATGAAACAATGTATGACGGTAACATCTTAGGTCTCTAGGTCTAGGCTGACCGGGAAATACTTTCTTGAGAGTACGGCACGTTTTGAGAATCCACAGATACAGTAATGCTCTGGTATACTTCCATCAGGACGACATGGCCTGAGCCCAAAAAACGGAAAAATCTATTTTTGGGTGAGATAGCCATGTCGTCCTGATGGACCCGCCCTTCCTTTTTCTTAAAAAGGGCTATAGGACCCCTCCCTATATACAATATCTGTAGCACCTCGTGTATCGCTACAAGGAATACAGATGGCGCCGTCGGCGCCGCTATGTACGCACTCAAAGCGAGATAGGAGAGGTGCCTTGTTAGTGGCTCTCCTTTCATTCTCGTTTTTCGTTTTCTTGCCACTTTGACCCCTCGAAGTGTTAATTCTGTTCGGGGTGTAGATTGCTATGTGGCGTGTCAAGAATACATCCTCTGATATTATGCAATATCCCTGGTTAAATTTAATTAGGGATATTCGCTCCAGGAGTTAGAATTCTGGATACCTTAAGGTAAATTCTCTGGCAATATCACCGTAGTTAAATATACCCAAGGATGGTACCCTATAGGAACTTCCATCAGGACGACATGGCTATCTCACCCAAAAATAGATTTTTCGCTTCGCTCAAAATCCGTTTTGTATTCCAGTTACAGAACTAATGACTAATTCGTAGATAATTTGTAGTTTTCCTAACTATACAAACCTTAGCTATTTAACCAAACTTGCCCGCCAGCCCTATTCCCCTTGAAGTCCTACCTCCAAGCAAAGTGAGCTCAAGCACAGGTGTGTGGGGGGGGGGAGGTAGCAAGCTACCCTCCCCTACCCCCGCTAACTAGCGGTGTGGGTAGTAAACCCTCGTTAAAAATTAATGGCTTGTCATTTCAGCTACGCCGAAAGTAATACCCCTATTAAATAGCTAAGGTTTGTATAGTTAGGAGAAATACAAATGATCTACGAATTTTTCACTTTTAAACTGCTTAGTTTCTGAAAATCTAATGGTACATCTAATTCAGTGTCTAAGACAAGAATATTCTTACATATAGAATCGAGTTTTGCAGTACAAGATTAAGAATGAGTTTTTGTATACATAGGTAGGTCTCTTACTTATAAGTTTTAAACATTTAAACTTCCCTGCTGGTTATATAATAGCTTTTCTGGGTCGACCTGTGACGCCCGGTGAAAAAGATCCTTCTTCACACTTTTCTGATATAAATACTTCCAAATATACCAGAGAAAGTTAAAAGCATGGAATGCAGAGGTTACTACCCTCGCGCGAGCACCCTGAGGGTGTCGTGTATAAAGCAGGGGCGTGTGAAAACCACTATTCACAGGCTGTCTTCCATTTAGCTAATTCCTTCGTCAAAAGGGATGGGCCGCTACAGAGGCACCAGCTACGTTACCTGAACCACACCACCGACGCCCGACGCGAGCGCCATCTGAACATCATCCTTCTTTTGGACGGCGTAAGCGTTGTTTGCCTCGTGTTTGTGACTCTGCTTGTATTCGTGTTTTGAGCATTTTTTCGCCATGGCTGAAGCTCTTCTATCCGCAGGACCAATGTTAAGTACCATAGATTGTTTTGACAGCTATTTTAGTACCAGGCTTTTATTACTTTCTGCAATTTTAGTGTTTGTTAGTGCGACCGGCCTTACGCCTTCCGCGGTGATGGCGGCCATTATTGTTTACGTTCATACGTTTCAATTAACTTTGTTTGCCCGTTTGGTACTACTGTATTGTCATTCTAGGTTCATTTATCTTATTATAGATTCTTGGCCTTGTGCTGTTTATTTTGAACCATGTTTTGTAAGTCTTTTGGTACTTTTTATCGCTTAAGAGTCCGTATCTTTGACGAACGAAGGATAGCGTTCGGGGCTTTATTATAATTTAGTACCACCACTTGGCGTTGTTTTATTTTCGCCATTATTCACTGTTCAGTTCCCATTTTGCGCTATCCTTCGTTTCTTTTTATTGTTTATTGTTTTATTGTATTCACGGACTGAGGTGTGTGTTTATTTTGAGGTTTTTTATTTATTCTTAGAGTAACCACGAGTACGAGAGGCTGGAGTTCCCGTTTTCTGTTCATACAGTCACGTGTTCTCCCTCTCTCTATCTCTCCCCTATGGGTTTGTTGACACAGTGCGAGAGGCTGGAGTTCCCGTTTTCTGTTCATACAGGAAAGCGTTCTCCCTCTCTCTAGCTCTTACCCACGTGGGAATTATCTTATTGCATTTTGGTTTTAGCTTACTTTATTATTGTGTATTATGGTTACTTATTGGTGTATTTAAAGGCTAGTGTTTGGGTTAGTCCTGTTCGTGTGAGAGTCTATATTTTAGGTTAGTTGGCCCGCCATAGAGCCGCCTTTAGCTCCCCTTCACCTAGTTCCACCCTCTCCCCCACCACTCCTGACATTCCTGTAATGGCCCAGTCTACTCCGCCTATTAAATCTCAGAAAAGCAAGTCCGCTAAGGCCAAGACTTCGGCTGCGAATAGTTCTTCGGAGCCTCCGTTGACTTTTAATTTGATTCAGGAGTGGGTTACGACGCAGATGAAACAGCAGTCGGGTGTCATAACGGAGTTAAAGGATATGGTGGCTAACTTCCTCCGTTCTGGGAGTCAGCTAGCCCCTCCGTTAGGCCCAGACACCTCTAAGCTGCCGCCATTTGATAAAAACAACCCTTGGCGGTTCGCGAGACATGCTCCGTACCTAGATGGTACACTAACTCTAGAGGGCTTAGGGACCGGCCCTCTAGATGATTTGGAGTTTTACCCTCCCGGCCTTCAGTTTCCCTTCAACGGTTTCGTCCGCCTGAAGGAACATGCCTTAATTAGGATGGACAAGGCCCCCTAAGAAATGGGTATTTTCCCTAAAGAGCAGGCCCAAGCTGTCTGGGCCAGGACTCTCACTGAATGGGGTTGCGTCAAGTCTAAGTTGACCCCCCATAAAGGGGCACTTGCGGACAAGGTGGCGGAATTAACCGTCCAATCAGCCAAGGAGGGCTCACCTATGCCTGTCCTTAAAGAGACGGACCCCACCTCTATGCTCGTTCCAGGTCCTTCCGACTTCTGGAACGATACCTCTGCTACTTTCACGGTGGGGAAGTTGGATCCGGACTGCGCCTCCTCTCTTTTCTCTGAGAAGCTTCCCAAGTTGCCGGATCACCTTCTAAAGTCTGAGTTCGACGCACGAAACAGACTGGCCAGATCTCTGCACTCCATCATTTTGGCGGAAATATTGGCCTCCCTATATAATGATGAGCCCCTCTTCCGCGTGTTTGCGAAGAATTTGCTCCAGACGTTCCAGGTTGACCTGCACGATTTCTGGAAGCACGTTCTTGCCGAAGCGTCAATTCGGCACGAGCCAAATAGGCTCATAGCCTCCTCCTGCTGGGGTAAGACACTCTTTCCTCAGGAGGAAGTTGATAAAGTCCTCCAGGATGCAGCGAGGGCAAATCAAAACTTGCAGGTTAGATGGGGCCTTTCGAACAAAAGAAAGTTCGAAGGCGTGAAACAACCTTTCTTTAAAAAGAAACAAAAATCTTTTACCCCATACAAGTCAAACCGTGGCCAATTTCATCAAGGCCCTCACTCATCGACTCCCTCTACCTCTAAGTCTACCTCTCCACAGGCAGCCCCTCCACAACAGATTGTGTTTCTTCCGGCACCCCAAGGTACCCAACCAACTCCCATGGCATCGTGGATGACCTCTCCTGCCTTCAACCCATCCTACGAGACCTTGAGTTCATTTCGAGGATACTCTAGAGGAGGCAATAAAGGTAGAGGTCACTTCCGCCAACGAGGCGGACCTCGAACCAGGGGTCCAAGGGGAGGCCGTGGATCGAAATTCACCTTCATACAATGAAGTGAATCAGGTAGGGGGGAGACTATATCTTTTCCGGAACCAGTGGACCTTCAGTCCCTGGGCCCACAGCATAGTCTCCAAAGGCCTAGGCTGGAAGTGGTCACAAGGGGGTCCACCTCCGACCGTGACCTTCTTCCAGAAACCCACTCCCATCTTGGAAGAATACACCACGGAACTACTCAAGAAGAAAGCGATGAAGAGGGTTCGATCACTGAAATTTCAAGGACGCCTGTTCACAGTCCCCAAGAAAGATTCGTCGGCGTTAAGAGTAGTCCTGGACTTGTCGAAACTGAATTCTTACATTCTTTGCGACAAGTTCCGTATGCTGACTGTCTCTCAGGTACGGACCTTACTTCCCTGTGGGGCCGTCACCACCTCTATAGATCTTACCGACGCCTATTATCACGTCCCAGTAGCACGAAACTTCTCTCCTTACCTCGGCTTCCGCCTGGGCAAGAAAGCATTTGTGTTCAAAGTCATGCCCTTCGGCCTCAGCATAGCTCCCAGGATATTTACAAAACTGGGGGAAACAGTACTAGAACAACTCAGGAGCCAAGGGATCAAGGTAATCGCCTATCTGGACGATTGGCTCATTTGGGCCCAGTCGGTCTCGGAATGCAACAAGGCTACAACCAAAGTGGTTCAGTTTCTCACCAAACTGGGATTCCAAGTCAATCTACAAAAGTCTCGCCTTCAACCATCAAGCCAATTCGAATGGTTAGGCATCCGGTGGGACCTTACAAGTCACAAGCTGTCTCTTCCTCCCAAAAAAGTCAAAGAGATAGCATCCAAGACGAGGAACTTCCTCAAGCACAAACAGGTGTCACGGAGAGCCTTGGAAAGAATCCTCGGCTTACTCCAATTTGCGTCGGTGACGGACCTCTTATTGAAAGTCAAACTCAAAGACATCAATCGAGTTTGGAGAAAGAGAGCTACGACTACATTACGAGACAAGATTTCCAAAATCCCCTCAATCCTGAAAAGGAGACCCAGGCCATGGTCAAAACCAGAGAACCTTTCCAAATCAGTCCCTCTGCAATTTCCTCCCCCACAAGTGACGATTCTAACAGACGCGTCGCTCAGTGGTTGGGGGGGCTATTACAAACAACAGATGTTTCAGGGCTCCTGGTCCCCCGCCATGAGACACTTTCACATCAACGTATTAGAAGCCATGGCAGTCTTCCTAACCTTGAAGCGACTGTCCCCCCCCACGGTCCACTCATGTCAGGATAGTCTCAGACAGCACTGCAGTAGTACACTGCATAAACAGAGGCGGATCAAAATCTCCCAACCTGAATCAAGTCCCGGTCACGATTTTTACCTTGGCCTTAGAAAAGAACTGGTTCCTGTCAGCCACTCACTTAGCAGGAGTCCAGAATGTGATAGCGGACTCACTATCCAGGACGAAACCACTGGAGTCAGAATGGTCTCTATACATGAATTCTTTCCGGTGGATATCCAGGCTGGTTCCCAGGTGGATCTCTTTGCGACACAACTAAACCACAAACTTCCCTGTTATGTGGCACCGAACCTGGCGTATGCTATGGACGCATTAACCCTAGACTGGAACCATTGGAAGAAGATTTACCTATTTCCTCCGGTGAATCTTCTCATGAAAGTCTTACACAAACTGCGCTCCTACCACGGCGCAGTGGCTTTAGTAGCACCGAACTGGCCAAAAAGCAGTTGGTTTCCTCTCCTCCTCGAGTTGAAACTCTGTCCCTTCCGGATACCATTCCCCAAGCTGACCCAGGTAGTCCAAACTCGGACTGTGTCAGATTCCTCAAGGATAGCCCAAACCCTAACTTTGTGGATTTCATGAAGTTTGCAGCCCACAGGGACGCGAACATTGACCCGGAAAATGTCCACTTTATAGAATCAGACAAGAGGGACTCTACATTTAGACAGTACGATTCAGCCGTTAAGAAATTAGCAGATTTCCTAAAAAAGTCAGAAGATTCTCAGATGACCTCTAATCTGGCCATCTCTTTCTTCAGGTCCCTATTTGACAAAGGCCTAGCAGCTAGTACTATAACAACAATTAAGTCAGCTCTGAAGAAGATCTTCCTGGTGGGTTTCAATATTGACCTAGAGGATTCCTATTTTTAAATATTAAACTTAGCCGGTGAATATATAAATAGCTGACGTCTCCGACGGCCCGACAGATTCCAAAAAACTCGCGAGCGATCGCCATGAAGGTTGCGGGTGTGCCCACCAGCACCGACTATCGGCCAGATACCGCATATACTTCTCAACCACTCCAGTTCTTCTCAGTCCGCAGGGTCTCTATCGGGGAGGACGGGAGGGCCTTTAATATGATATTTTGATTATAAAATAAATTTTTTAATATACTTACCCGGTGAATATATAATAGCTGACGTCTCCGACGGCTCGACAGATTCCAAAAACTCGCGAGCGATCGCCATGAAGGTTGCGGGTGTGCCCACCAGCGCCGACTATCGGCCAGATACCGCATATACTTGTAAACAGCTCCAGTTCTTCTCTGTCGGTCTTGTCGACAAGTTGGTTCCACTCGCTTTATGACCTTGAGTTTCCTACCGAATTGGTGAAGTACTTGGTTTTGGTTTTATTGCTTTCGCCGTGTTGGATTATTCAATACTATCTTCAAAAGAAATGCTTTTGAAAGGAGAGGAAAAGTGTTTTGCCCTTGCTCTTTTTTTTTTTTATCTCTGGTTTTTCCATTGAGTAAAGATGGCCGACCCTTCCCTCAGTGTACGGAAGTGTGTTTAAGGCTTTTAGTAATTATTATCACGTTATAAATTATTGTTGATATTTATAGATTTTCCTCTATATATTTTATATCTCACCCGCCTTTATTAGGCCTCTTCGATTAGCTTTCCATTTATACTAAACATCAAGATAAATTTTATGTTTTGTTTATATGCGGCCGTTACCTATTCCTTGTAGGCGGTCCTAACTTGGAAAACGAAGTTAAACAACGTTGAGCCCATTCAACTTTTATTTTTGTTAAGTTTAAATCAATTGCTCTGTAAGAGTTATGAAATGAATATTTTTTAGAAAATATTTTAAGAAATATATTCTTTGAATAGTCTTCGTGCTGTTTTTTTCAAAGATGAACTAACGTTTGGTTTTTTTATGCTACGCAGTTTGCGCTCTATCGTTACGATAGAGAAAGAGAGAATCACGGTTTCACTTTGCAGAAAGAGTAAATCGATTTTGACGTTTTGTTCATTCTTCTTTCAAACTGAAGTGTTTTAGATACTAATTTAAAGGAACTTGTTAATTTTCAATTTCTTAGTCCTTTCAGTTTTTTCCTTTGGTATCGGACGTTTCTCGTCAAGATCGCCCTTACCATAAGACGGGTGAGACTGTGTTCTCCTCGTCATCCGAAGACTTTTCGCAAAAGAAACCTTGGCGCAAGGTTTCTAGACCCTTGAAGCGAAAGTCAGTCCCTTCAGGACAGGTCCAGCGTCCTGGCTGTGGCCATTGGGACAGCTCTGACCCTTTGCAGTCGTCGGAAGACTGTTTCGCCTATTAAACGCAAGCGTAACACGAGGTCCGAGGGTCGCGGTAAAGGCAATGTTTTGCCAACACAGACGTTACCGTCGTCTCGGCCCGTTCCGACTCCCGTTGATCCTAAATGGGTTGTCCTGCAGGACATGCAGACTAAGCTTGCCTCCCTAATGGAGAAGTATGACGTTGAGCAGGTCACGATGAACCTTCGATTTCGAGTCGCCGTTACGCTTAACGAGACTCTGGCCGTCAGCCGCCCAAACGAGCATTTACTCGTCCGTTTGACGTTAGTACTGACGTTTCTTGTACTTTGAAACGTAATGTCAGTAGTTTTTCACGTCGGTCACGTGACATGGATCCTCCCTCGCTGCAGTCTCGTGTTGACTTTCAGCCGCTGCCGCAGTCTCGTGTTGACGTTCAGCCGCTGCCGCAGTCTCGTGTTGACGTTCAGCCGCTGCCGCAGTCTCGTGTTGACGTTCAGCCGCTGCCGCCGCAGCCCCGACCGGACGTTCGCCGACCGGCTCAGTTGCCTCGACTTGACGTTGAGCGTCAATCACCGCAGTCGAAGGTTATTTTGCCTGCTCAGTCTAACGTCGAGCGTCAATCAACTTCAGTTGTTGTTGTTGGTCAGTCACAAGGATTTCAGTCCTTTCAGCAGCGGCGTGACGTCGCTTCCTCTACTGCTACTGCTGCTCCTTTGCCTGTTGACATTGCCTGTCAAGCGTTGCCGCCGCGGCAGGTCTCTCCTTTTCATGAGACTCGGCAATTGTCGGACGAGGTTCCTTCCGATGAGGAAGTTGCTGATCCTCCTCCTACTGATATTCCTTTGGGGACTTTGTCAGACGGAGAGGAGCCTAAAGCTGCTCAGCCCTCTATGGACTTTAAAAAAATCATGCTGATTTTTAAGGATCTTTGTCCGGACCATTTTGTAACTGCTGCTCCTCGTTCGCCTTCGTCAGAGTTTACGCTAGGCCTAGCTACTTCGAAGCCGTTGTTTTCTAAGCTAGTGCTCTCTCGCTCTTCTAAGAGAGCTTTACGTTTGCTAGGCGACTGGTTGATCACCAGGAGGAGTTTGGGGGAGACAGCCTTTGCTTTCCCTCCTTTTAAACTGGCTTATAGAGCGAGCGTCTGGTATGACACGGGAGAAGTTCTCGGCTTGGGAGTTCCTGCCTCTGCCCAGGGAGACTTCTCAAGCCTCATAGACTCTCCCCGTCGCCTGGCCATGAGACGCTCCAAGATTTTATGGTCGGCTTCAGAGCTAGACCATCTCCTGTTAGGAGTTTTTTCGAGCGTTTGAAGTTTTTATTTGTTGGATTGGTCCCTGGGAGCCTTAAGTAAGAAGGTCTCTCCAGCTGTCAATGTATTGCTGTACAATTATGTCATGCATGAACAAGGCTATCAGGGATGGCTCCAATGATCTGACAGCCACGTTCTCTGCAGGAACAAGGCTATCAGGGATGGCTCCAATGATCTGGCAGCCACGTTCACTGCAGGAGTACTTAAGATGTAAGTGCGCTCAATGTGTTCATTGTCAAGACAAAGTTCACGATGAAGACTACCAAATCTGTCTTGGCAGCAATAAGGGAAGGCGACTGGATGGTCTCTCTCGACCTTCAGGATGCATACCTCCACATCCCGATTCATCCAAACTTTCAACAACATCTGAGGTTTGTGGACGGGAAAGTAATGTATCAATGTCGAGCACTGTACTTCGGCCTCATTCCTGCTCCTCTTGTTTTTACAAGGCCCTTGCAAAATGTAGCAAGCTTTCTACATTTTTTGAGGATTCAGAGCCTCCCTTTATTTTGACGACTGGCTAATCAGGGCGTCGTCATTATATCGCTGTCTGGAGAGCCTCTAATGGACATTAGACCTAACCAAGGAGCTAGGTCTCATAGTGAACGTAGAGAAGTCGTAACTTACAGTACCCCATCCCAGACTATTCTTTATTTGGGAATGGAGATACAGTCTGATTTTTCGGGCCTTTTCGTCTCCCACAAGAATGGAACAAGCTCTGTTAAAAGTCCTTCACTTGCAAGAGAAAAACAGTTGCTCTGTAAGAGTTTGAACTAGCCTCGTAGGAACTCTTTCATCGCTGGAGTAGTTTATCTCTTTGGGGAGACTCAACCTATGCCCTCTCCAATTTCACCTAAACCATTGGAACAAGGAGAAGGGCTTAGAGAGTATCTCTTTCCCAATCTCCAACTCAGTCTAGACATGTCTGACTTGGTGGGACAGCAACATCAGACTTCGAGAAGGTCTTTCTCTTGCGATCAAGAACCCAAACCATGTGTTGTATTCAGATGCATCGGATTTGGGTTAGGGAGCTCCACTGGACAGTCTGGAATGCTCGGGTCTTTGATCCACGGATCAGAAGGAACTCCATTTAAGGCAAGTAACATCTCTCCTTTGGCGAGATTTGTGCAAGGAAAAATGAATGTCTTGACGGACGGCCTCAGCAGAAGAGGACAAGTCATCTCCATGGAGTGGACGTTGCATAAGACTATGTGCGAGAAGCTATGGATGACATGGGGTCAACCCACCATAGATCTTTTTGCGACTTCTCTGACAAAGAGGCTCTCGACTTACTGCTTTCCAGTTCCAGATCCAGAGGCAGCCCACATAGACGCTTTCCTGCTGGACTGGTCTCACCTGGACGTTTATGCCTTTCCACCTTTCAAGATCCTAAACAAGGTGCTGCAGAAGTTCACCTCTCACGAAGGGACCAGGTTGACATTGGTTGCTCCACTCTGGCCCGCGAGAGAGTGGTTCACAGAGGTACTTCAATGGCTGGTAGACGTTCCAAGGAGTCTGCCTTTAAGGATGGATCTCTTACGGCAGCCCCTCGTAAGGAGTCTTCATCAAAGCCTCCCCGCGCTTCGTCTGACTGCCTTCAGACTATCGAAAGACTCGCAAGAGCTCGAGGATTTTCGAAGGAGGCAGCCAGAGCGATTGCGAGGGCTAGGAGAGCATCTACCATCAAGGTCTACCAGTCGAAGTGGGAGGTCTTTAGAGACTGGTGCAAGTCATCATCCATTTCCTCTTCCAGTACCTCTGTAGCCCAAATTGCAGACTTTCTCCTGCATGAGAAATGTTCGCTCCCTCTCTGCTCCCACTATTAAGGGCTACAGGAGCATGTTGGCTTCTGTGTTCAGACATAGAGGCTTAGATCTGTCCATAATAAAGATCTCCAAGATCTCCTTAAGTCCTTCGAGACCTCTAAGGAGCGTCGTATGGCAACTCCTGGGTGGAACTTAGACGTGGTCCTAAGGTTCCTAATGTCCGACAGGTTTGAGCCATTACATTCAGCCTCCCTGAAGGATCTCACCCTCAAGACGCTTTTTTTGGTGTGCTTGGCTTCGGCTAAAAGGGTCAGTGAGATCCATGCCTTTAGTAAAAACATCGGCTTCTCTACAGATAAAGCCACATGTTCGCTTCAGCTTGGTTTCTTGGCCAAAAATGAACTGCCTTCTCGTCCTTGGCCTAAATCTTTTGATATACCTTGCCTATCAGAGATCGTAGGCAACGAGGTTGAAAGAGTACTGTGTCCAGTTAGAGCTCTTAAGTTCTATTTAGCTCGTACCAGATCCTTACGAGGTGGATCTGAGGCCTTATGGTGCTCCGTTAAGAAGCCCTCATTGCCTATGTCTAAAAATGCTTTATCGTATTTTATTAGATTTTTAATCCGAGAGGCTCATTCTCACTTAAGTGAAAAAGATTGTTGTTTACTTAAGGTCAAGACGCACGAAGTAAGAGCGATAGCAACTTCCGTGGCTTTTAAGCAAAACAGATCTCTGCGAAGTATTATGGACGCGACCTTTTGGAGGAGCAAGTCGGTGTTCGCTTCATTTTACTTAAAAGACGTCCAGACTCTTTATGAGGACTGCTACACACTGGGTCCATTCGTTGCAGCGAGTGCAGTAGTGGGTGAGGGTTCTACCACTACATTCCCTTAATCCCAATATCCTTTTAATCTTCTCTTGAAATGTTTTTAATCTTGTCTTGGGTTGTACGGAAGGCTGAGAAGTCTTTCGCATCCTTTTTGATTTGGCGGGTGGTCAAATGTCGTTTCTTGAGAGCGCCCAGATTAAGGGTTTTGATGAGGTCCTGTTGTATGGGTGGTCGCCCTGGATATAACAGCTCCTGGGAGTCTTTCAGCATCCTGAGAGGATGGCTGGGCTTCGTGAGGAAAGCGGACTAATAAGGCAGAGTAATCGTCAGAGTCAGCTTCCTTACCAGGTACCTATATTTAATTGGGTTTTGTTATGATATAATTGTCAAAAACTCTAAGCATATACGCCTTTATTGTATTAATACTGGTCTCTACCCACCACCATGGGTGTGAATCAGCTATTATATATTCACCGGCTAAGTTTAATATTTAAAAATGATATTTTGATTATAAAATAAATTTTTGAATATACTTACCCGGTGAATATATAAATTAAAGGCCCTCCCTTCCTCCCCGATAGAGACCTAGGGGACTGAGAAGAACTGGAGCTGTTTACAAGTATATGCGGTATCTGGCCGATAGTCGGCGCTGGTGGGCACACCTGCAACCTTCATGGCGATCGCTCGCGAGTTTTTGGAATCTGTCGAGCCGTCGGAGACGTCAGCTATTATATATTCACCGGGTAAGTATATTCAAAAATTTATTTTATAATCAAAATATCATCTTTATAAATTATTGTTGATATTTATAGATTTACCTCTATATATTTTATATCTCACCCGCCTTTATTAGGCCTCTTCGATTAGCTTTCCATTTATACTAAACATCGAGATAAATTTTATGTTTTTGTTTATATGCGGCCTTTACCTATTCTTTGTAGGCGGTCCTGACTTGGAAAACGGAGTTAAACAACGTTGAGCCCATTCAACTTTTATTTTTGTTTAGATAAAAACAGTTGCTCTGTAAGAGTGATGAGATGAATATTTTTAGAAAATATTTTAAGAAATTTATTCTTTGAATTGTCTTTGTGCTGTTTTTCAAAGATGAACTAACGTTTGGTTTTTTATGCTACGCAGTTTGTGCTCTATCGTTACGATAGAGAAAGAGAGAATCACGGTTTCACTTTGCAGAAAGAGTGAATCGATTTTGACGTTTTGTTCATTCTTCTTTCAAACTGAAGTTTTTTAGATACTAATTTAAAGGAACATGTTAATTTTCATTTTCTTAGTCCTTTCAGTTTTTTCCTTTAGTCAAATAACCTGTTATTGACGAAGAGTGAGTGGGCCATTCTCTTGTGAGTGACAAGAAAGAGAGAGAGAGAGAGAGAAAGAGAGAACGATCCGATCTTTATTCTCGTCCCAAGACTCTGTACAAGGAGTTTGGGAGCGAGTAACGTTGTTCTTACTCTCGTCCCAAGTCTCTGTACGGGGAGAGAGGATAAAACGTTTTAGTTTTTATTCTCTTCCCAAGGCACTGTACGGTGAGAGATTGGAAACGTAGTCCTTAGTGAACTAGTGTTTAGTCTCATCCCCAGTCACTGATCTTTTTAACTTTATATATTTCCGTTTTATTCGATATATATGTATATGTTTATTGATTTTTGCATGTGTGTTTCATTTTGTACTAATGTGCTTACATTATACGACTCATTTCGCAATTCTAACCTTTTGATTTAAGGGAGAATTGCGTGCTTCAGGTAGAAATCAGTTTTATTCATGTCTAATGTGAAATTATTAAAAAATGCGATATCAGTGAATTACAGTAAGTGCAAAAAACATGTTATGTGTTGCGGAGAGTTCGTTTGTTCGTGCTTGTCACTTGTCTAGTCCGAGACCTCTTTCAGGCTCCCCTGCACCAGGGAGAAGGAATGTTGTAGGACCTAAGGGAGTGAGGAGTGTAAACCAACGAACAGACGTTCCCTCAAAGGTATCAGACGTTGCTCGTCAAGCACGTCCTTGCCATAAGACGGAGACACGAAGTTTCTCCTCGTCTTCCGATGATTCGTCTCTTTAAAAGCCTGGGCGTAAGGTTTCGAGACGGTTGAAACATTTATTAGTTCCTTCAGAACAAGTTCAACGTCCTGGCTGTAGTCATCATAAGAGTCCCGTTCATAGCGATGACGTTCATGTACAGACGTTTCTGCCACAGACTCGACGTGACGTTGAGCGGTAGACACCGTAGACACAACGTGACGTCGAGTGTCAGTCACCGTAGTCACGATATAGCATCGATCAGCAGTCACCGCTGTTACTACGTGACGTTTGAACGTCAGCCTCCGCAGTCACAGGTTGATCCGAAGTTAAGTGTTTTGCAAGATATGCTGTTAAAGCTTTCTTCTTTAATAGAAGCTTTCGATCCTGTTCCTGTGCGAAAGGATCCTTTGCTTTTTGTACGTCACGGTTCTGGGATACGTGATTCGGGTCTTCAACCTTCTAAACGAGCTTTGTTACGCCACGCTGACGTTATCCCTAGTGACAGCTTTGCTGTTAAGCGAGATGCGGAGCATAAATCTCGATGTAACTTTGATCGCTTTGAACGTCAGCCACCGCAGTCACAGCGTGACTTTGAGCGGCAGACACCGCAGTCACGACGTGACGTTGAGCGGTAGACACCGTAGACATGACGTGACTTCGAGGGTCAGTCATCGTAGTCACGATATAGCATCGAACAGCAGTCACCGCTGTTACTACGGGACGTTTGAACGTCAGTTACTTCTGTCACGACGTGTAGTAGAATAAC
The DNA here is from genome assembly GCF_036898095.1 of Palaemon carinicauda. Lineage (NCBI taxonomy): Eukaryota > Metazoa > Arthropoda > Malacostraca > Decapoda > Palaemonidae > Palaemon > Palaemon carinicauda. Next base: position 93,156,473 of record NC_090736.1, read on the forward strand.
ATTCTCTGCAGTCACAACGTGACATCGACCCTCCAACTTTAACTTCTGTTCATATACAAGTTGATGTAGCCTGTCAGGCTTTTCCTTCACGTCATTCTGAATATATATCTCCTTCTCGCAAGACTTTAGATTTATCAGATGATGTGCCTTCTGAAGAAGTTGATGACCCCCTTTCAACTAATGTTCCTTTGGGGAGTCTTTCAGAAGAGGAGTAACCTAGGGTGGTCCAACAATCCCTTGTTTTATAATTATGAATTTCTTTAGTGAAATTTTGTCCTACTCGTTTTGTAACGGCTGCTCCGCCGTCTTAGTTTACTCTTGGCATGACTTTCTTCGACTCCTACATTTACGAAGTCAGTTCTCTCTTGTTCTTCCAAGAGGGCCATGCTCTTACTGGGAGACTGGTTGGAATCCAGGAGAAGTTTAGGAAAGTCTGCTTTTGCTTTTCCTCCTTCTTTATTAGCTTCTCGCTCGGGCGTCTGGTGTGACACAGGAGAAGTTCTCGGCTTGGGAGTACCTGCCTCTGCCAAGGGAGACTTCTTAAGCCTTGTGGACTCTCCTCGTCGTCTAGCCATGAGACGCTCCAAGTTTTTTTGGTCTGCTTCAGAGCTAGACCATCTCCTGTTAGGAGTTTTTTCGAGCGTTTGAAGTTTTTATTTGTTGGATTGGTCCCTGGGAGCCTTAAGTAAGAAGGTCTCTCCAGCTGTCAATGTATTGCTGTACAATTATGTCATGCATGAACAAGGCTATCAGGGATGGCTCCAATGATCTGGCAGCCACGTTCATGGCAGGAGTACTTAAGATGTAAGTGCGCTCAATGTGTTCATTGTCAAGACAAAGTTCACGATGAAGACTACCAAATCTGTCTTGGCAGCAGTAAGGGAAGGCGACTGGATGGTCTCTCTCGACCTTCAGGATGCATACTTCCACATCCCGATTCATCCAAACTTTCAACAACATCTGAGGTTTGTGGACGGGAAAGTAATGTACCAATTTCGAGCACTGTGCTTCGGCCTCATTCCTGCTCCTCTTGTTTTTACAAGGCCCTTGCAAAATGTAGCAAGCTTTCTACATTTTTTGAGGATTCAGAGCCTCCCTTTATTTTAACGACTGGCTAATCAGGGCGTCGTCATTAAATCGCTGTCTGGAGAGCCTCTAATGGACATTAGACCTAACCAAGGAGCTAGGTCTCATAGTGAACGTAGAGAAGTCGTAACTTACAGTACTCCATCCCAGACTATTCTTTATTTGGGAATGGAGATACAGTGTCGAATTTTTCGGGCCTTTTCGTCTCCCACAAGAATGGAACAAGCTCTGTTAAAAGTCCGTCACTTGCAAGAGAAAAACAGTTGCTCTGTAAGAGTTTGAACGAGCCTCGTGGGAACTCTTTCATCGCTGGAGTAGTTTATCTCTCTGGGGAGACTCAACCTTTGCCCTCTCCAATTTCACCTAAACCATTGGAACAAGGAGAAGGGCTTAGAGAGTATCTCTTTCCCAATATCCAACTCAGTCTAGACATGTCTGACTTGGTGGGACAGCAACATCAGACTTCGAGAAGGTCTTTCTCTTGCGATCAAGAACCCAAACCATGTGTTGTATTCAGATGCATCGGATTTGGGTTAGGGAGCTCCACTGGACAGTCTGGAATGCTCGGGTCTTTGGTCCACGGATCAGAAGGAACTCCATTTAAGGCAAGTAACATCTCTCTTTTGACGAGATTTCTGCGAGGAAAAATGAATGTCTTGGCGGACTGCCTCAGCAGAAGAGGACAAGTCATCTCCATGGAGTGGACGTTGCTCAAGACTGTGTGCAAGAAGCTATGGATGACATGGGGTCAACACACCATAGATCTTTTTGCGACTTCACTGACAAAGAGGCTCTCGACTTACTGCTTTCCAGTTCCAGATCCAGAGGCAGCCCACATAGACACTTTCCTGCTGGACTGGTCTCACCTGGATGTTTATGCCTTTCCACCTTTTCAAGATCCTAAACAAGGTGCTGCAGAAGTTCACCTCTCACGAAGGGACCAGGTTGACGTTGGTTGCTCCACTCTGGCCCGCGAGAGAGTGGTTCACAGAGGTACTTCTATGGCTGGTAGACGTTCCAAGAAGTCTGCCGTTGCGAATGGATCTCTTGCGACAGCCTCACGTAAAGAGATTTCATCAAAGCCTCCCCACGCTTCGTCTAACTGCCTTCAGACTATCGAAAGACTCTCTTGAGGTCTAGGGTTTTCGAAGGAGGCAGCTAGAGCGATCCCGAGGGCTAGAAGATCCTCTACCATCAGGATCTATCAGTCAAAATGGGAGGTATTTAGAGACTGGTGCAAGTCCTCCTCTATTTCCTCTTCCAAGTGCCTCTGTAGTGCAGATTGCGGATTTTCTGATTTATCTGAGAAACGGTCGCTCCCTCTCTGCATCCACCATTAAAGGCTACAGAAGCATGTTAGCTTCTGTTTTCAGGCATAGGGGTTTGGATCTTTCTAATAACAAAGATCTCCAAGACCTGCTTAAGTCTTTCGAGACTTCCAAGGAGCGTCATATTTCGACTCCTGCTTGGAACTTGGACGTGGTCCTACAGTTCCTTATGTCAGACAGGTTTGAACCATTAAATTCAGCCTCCCTGAAGGATCTTACCCTCAAGACACTTTTTTTGGTGAGCTTGGCTTCGGCTAAAGGGTTAGTGAGATACATGCTTTTAGCAAGAACATCAGCTTCTCCACTAATAAAGCAGTATGCGCTCTTCAACTTGGTTTTTTGGCCAAGAATGAACTTCCATCTCGTCCTTGGCCTAAACCATTTGAAATCCCCAGTCTTTCTGAGATTGTGGGGAATGAAGTTGAAAGAGTGCTGTGCCCCGTTAGAGCTCTTAAATTTTATTTATCCAGAACTAAACCGCTACGTGGTTGTTCAGAGGCTTTATGGTGCTCCGTTAAAAAGCCCTCTTTGCCCATGTCTAAGAATGCGTGGTCTTATTTTATTAGACTTTTGATTCGGGAGGCACACTCTCATTTAAGTGAGAAGGATCGTAATTTACTTAAAGTCAAGGCTCATGAAGTTAGAGCGATAGCAACTTCAGTAGCGTTTAAGCAAAACAGATCCATTAAAAGTGTTATGGACGCGACCTTTTGGAGAGGCAAGTCGGTATTCGCTTCATATTACTTGAAAGATGTCCAGACTGTTTATGAGGACTGCTACACACTGGGACCATTCGTAGCAGCGAGTGCAGTAGTGGGTGAAGGCTCTACCACTACATTCCCTTAATCCCAATATCCTTTTAATCTACTCTTGAAATTTTTAATCTTATTTTGGGTTGTACGGGAGACTAAGCAGTCTTTCGCAATCTTTTTGATTTGGCGGGTGGTCAAAATGTTGTTTCTTGAGAGCGCCCAGATTAAGGGTATTGATGAGGTCCTGTTATAGGGGTGTTCGCCCTGGATATAACAGCTCCTGGGAGTCTTTCAGCATCCTGAGAGGATGGCTGGGCTTCGTGAGGAAAGCGGACTAATAAGGCAGAGTAATCATCAGAGTCAGCTTCCTTACCAGGTACCTATACTTAAGTTTGTTTTTATGAAATATTTGTCAAAAACTCTTGAGCATATACGCCTTTATTGTTATAATACTGGTCTCTACCCACCACCATGGGTGTGAATCAGCTATTTATATATTCACCGGCTAAGTTTAATATTTGAAAATGATATTTTCATTATAAAATAAATTTTTGAATATACTTACCCGGTGAATATATAATTTTTAAATATTAAACTTAGCCGGTGAATATATAATAGCTGACGTCTCCCTCCGACGGCTCGACAGATTCCAAAAACTCGCGAGCGATCGCCGTGAAGGTTGCGGGTGTGACCACCAGCGCCGACTATCGGCCAGATACCGCATATACTTGTCAATTTCTCCAGTTCTTCTCTGTCGGTCTTGTCGACAAGTTGGTTCCGCTCGCTTTATGACCTCGAGTTTTCGACCGAATTGGTGAAGTACTTGGTTTTGGTTTTATTACTTTCGCCGTGTTGGATTATTCAATACTATCTTCAAAAGAAATACTTTTGAAAGGAGAGGAAAAGTGTTTTGCCCTTGCTTTTTTTTTAATCTCTGGTTTTTCTATAGAGAAAAGATGGCCGACCCTTCCCTCAGTGTACGGAAGTGTGTTAAAGGCTTTTAGTAATTATTTTATCACTTTATAAATTATTGTTGATATTTATAGATTTACCTCTATATATTTCCGTTTTATTCGATATACTGTATATGTATATGTTTATTGATTTTTGCATGTGTGTTTCATTTTGTACTAATGTGCTTACATTATACGACTCATTTCGCAATTCTAACCTTTTGATGTAAGGGAGAATTGCGTGCTTCAGGTAGAAATCAGTTTTATTCATGTTTAATGTGAAATTATTGAAAAATACGATATCAGTGAAGTAAGTGCAAAAAACATGTTCTGTGTTGCGGAGGGTTCGTTTGTTCGTGCTTGTCACTTGTCTAGTCTGAGACCTCTTTCAGGCTCCCCTGCACCAGGGAGAAGGAATGTCGTAGGATCTAAGGGAGTGAGGAGTGTAACCAACAAACAGACGTTCCCTCAAAGGTATCAGACGTTGCTCGGCAAGCACGTCCTTGCCATAAGACAGGAGAGACGAAGTTTCTCCTCGTCTTCCGATGATTCGTCTCTTTAAAAGCCTGGGCGTAAAGTTTCGAGACGGTTGAAACATTTATTAGTTCCTTCAGAACAAGTTCAACGTCCTAGCTGTAGTCATAATAAGAGTCCCGTTCATAGCGATGACGTTCATGTACAGACGTTTCTGCCACAGACTCGACGTGACGTTGAGCGGTAGACACCGTAGACACAACGTGACATCGAGTGTCAGTCACCGTAGTCGCGATATAGCATCGATCAGCAGTCACTGCTGTTTACTACGTGACGTTTGAACGTCAGCCACTGCAGTCACAGGTTGATCCGAAGTTAGATATGCTGTTAAAGCTTTCTTCTTCAATAGAAGCTTTCGATCCTGTTCCTGTGCGAAAGGATCCTTTGCTTTTTGTACGTCACGGTTCTGGGATACGTGATTCGGGTCTTCAACCTTCTAGACGAGCTTTGTTACGCCACGCTGACGTTATCTCTAGTGACAGCTTTGCTGTTAAGCGAGATGCGGAGCATAAATCTCGATGTAACTTTGATCGCTTTGAACATCAGCCACCGCAGTCACAGCGTGACGTTGAGATGCAGACACCGCAGACACGACGTGACGTTGAGCGGTAGACACCGTAGACATGACGTGACGTCGAGGGTCAGTCATCGTAGTCACGATATAGCATCGAACAGCAGTCACCGCTGTTACTACGGGACGTTTGAACGTCAGTTACTTCTGTCACGACGTGTAGTAGAATAACATTCTCTGCAGTCACAACGTGACATCGACCCTCCAACTTTAACTTCTGTTCATATACAAGTGGATGTAGCCTGTCAGGCTTTTCCTTCACGTCATTCTGAATATAAATCTCCTTCTCGCAAGACTTTAGATTTATCAGATGATGTGCCTTCTGAAGAAGTAGATGACCCCCTTTCAACTAATGTACCTTTGGGGAGTCATTCAGAAGAGGAGTAACCTAGGGTGGTCCAACAATCCCTTGTTTTATAATTATGAATTTCTTTAGTGAAATTTTGTCCTAGACTTTCTTCGACGCCTGCTTTTACGAAGTCAGTTCTCTCTTGTTCTTCCAAGAGGGCCATGCTCTTACTGGGAGACTGGTTGGAATCCAGGAGAAGTTTAGGAAAGTCTGCTTTTGCTTTTCCTCCTTCTTAATTAGCTTCTCGCTCGGGCATCTGGTGTGACACAGGAGAAGCTCGAGGAGAAGTTCTCGGCTTGGGAGTACCTGCCTCTGCCCAGGGAGACTTCTTAAGCCTTGTGGACTCTCCTCGTTGTCTAGCCATGAGACGCTCCAAGATTTTATGGTCGGCTTCAGAGCTAGACCATCTCCTGTTAGGAGTTTTTTTTTTTCGAGCGTTTGAAGTTTTTATTTGTTGGATTGGTCCCTGGGAGCCTTAAGTAAGAGGGTCTCTCCAGCTGTCAATGTATTGCTGTACAATTATGTCATGCATGAACAAGGCTATCAGGGATGGCTCCAATGATCTGGCAGCCACGTTCACTGCAGGAACAAGGCTATCAGGGATGGCTCCAATGATCTGGCAGCCACGTTCACTGCAGGAGTACTTAAGATGTAAGTGCGCTCAATGTGTTCATTGTCAAGACAAAGTTCACGATGAAGACTACCAAATCTGTCTTGGCAGCAGTAAGGGAAGGCGACTGGATGGTCTCTCTCGACCTTCAGGATGCATACTTCCACATCCCGATTCATCCAAACTTTCAACAACATCTGAGGTTTGTGGACGGGAAAGTAATGTACCAATTTCGAGCACTGTACTTCGGCCTCATTCCTGCTCCTCTTGTTTTTACAAGGCCCTTGCAAAATGTAGCAAGCTTTCTACATTTTTTGAGGATTCAGAGCCTCCCTTTATTTTGACGACTGGCTAATCAGGGCGTCGTCATTAAATCGCTGTCTGGAGAGCCTCTAATGGACATTAGACCTAACCAAGGAGCTAGGTCTCATAGTGAACGTAGAGAAGTCGTAACTTACAGTACCCCACCCCAGACTATTCTTTATTTGGGAATGGAGATACAGTGTCGAATTTTTCGGGCCTTTTCGTCTCCCACAAGAATAGAACAAGCTCTGTTAAAAGTCCTTCACTTGCAAGAGAAAAACAGTTGCTCTGTAAGAGTTTGAACTAGCCTCGTAGGAACTCTTTCATCGCTGGAGTAGTTTATCTCTCTGGGGAGACTCAACCTTTGCCCTCTCCAATTTCACCTAAACCATTGGAACAAGGAGAAGGGCTTAGAGAGTATCTCTTTCCCAATCTCCAACTCAGTCTAGACATGTCTGACTTGGTGGGACAGCAACATCAGACTTCGAGAAGGTCTTTCTCTTGCGATCAAGAACCCAAACCATGTGTTGTATTCAGATGCATCGGATTTGGGTTAGGGAGCTCCACTGGACAGTCTGGAATGCTCGGGTCTTTGGTCCACGGATCAGAAGGAACTCCATTTAAGGCAAGTAACATCCCTCCTTTGGCGAGATTTGTGCAAGGAAAATGAATGTCTTGGCGGACTGCCTCAGCAGAAGAGGACAAGTCATCTCCATGGAGTGGACGTTGCACAAGACTGTGTGCGAGAAGCTATGGATGACATGGGGTCAACCCACCATAGATCTTTTTGCGACTTCACTGACAAAGAGGCTCTCGACTTACTGCTTTCCAGTTCCGGATTCAGAGAGACCCACATAGACGCTTTCCTGCTGGACTGGTCTCACCTGGACGTTTATGCCTTTCCACCTTTCAAGATCCTAAACAAGGTGCTGCAGAAGTTCACCTCTCACGAAGGGACCAGGTTGATGTTGGTTGCTCCACGCTGGCCCGCGAGAGAGTGGTTCACAGAGGTACTTCTATGGCTGGTAGACGTTCCAAGAAGTCTGCTGTTGCGGATAGATCTCTTGCGACAGCCTCACGTAAAGAGATTTCATCAAAGCCTCCCCACGCTTCGTCTAACTGTCTTCAGACTATCGAAAGACTCTCTTGAGCTCGAGGGTTTTCGAAGGAGGCAGCTAGAGCGATCGCGAGGGCTAGAAGATCCTCTACCATCAGGATCTATCAGTCGAAATGGGAGGTATTTAGAGACTGGTGCAAGTCCTCCTCTATTTCCTCTTCCAAGTGCCTCTGTAGCGCAGATTGCGGAGTTTCTGCTTTATCTGAGAAACGGTCGCTCCCTCTCTGCATCCACCATTAAAGGCTACAGAAGCATGTTAGCTTCTGTTTTCAGGCATAGGGGTTTGGATCTTTCTAATAACAAAGATCTCCAAGACCTGCTTAAGTCTTTCGAGACTTCCAAGGAGCGTCATATTTCGACTCCTGCTTGGAGCTTGGACGTGGTCCTACAGTTCCTTATGTCAAACAGGTTTGAACCATTAAATTCAGCCTCCCTGAAGGATCTTACCCTCAAGACACTTTTTTTGGTGTGCTTGGCTTCGGCTAAAAGGGTTAGTGAGATACATGCTTTTAGCAAGAACATCGGCTTCTCCACTAATAAAGCAGTATGCGCTCTTCAACTTGGTTTTTTGGCCAAGAATGGACTTCCGTCTCGTCCTTGGCCTAAATCATTTGATATCCCCAGTCTTTCTGAGATTGTGGGGAATGAAGTTGAAAGAGTGCTGTGCCCCGTTAGAGCTCTTAAATTTTATTTATCCAGAGCTAAACCGCTACGAGGTTGTTCAGAGGCTTTATGGTGCTCCGTTAAAAAGCCCTCTTTGCCCATGTCTAAGAATGCGTGGTCTTATTTTATTAGACTTTTGATTCGGGAGGCGCACTCTCATTTAAGTGAGAAGGATCGTAATTTACTTAAAGTCAAGGCTCATGAAGTCAGAGCGATAGCAACTTCAGTAGCGTTTAAGCAAAATAGATCCATTAAAAGTATTATGGACGCGACCTTTTGGAGAGGCAAGTCGGTATTCGCTTCATATTACTTGAAAGATGTCCAGACTGTTTATGAGGACTGCTACACACTGGGACCATTCGTAGCAGCGAGTGCAGTAGTGGGTGAAGGCTTTACCACTACATTCCCTTAATCCCAATATCCTTTTAATCTACTCTTGAAACTTTTAATCTTATTTTGGGTTGTACGGGAGACTAAGAAGTCTTTCGCAATCTTTTTGATTTGGCGGGTGGTCAAAATGTTGTTTCTTGAGAGCGCCCAGATTAAGGGTATTGATGAGGTCCTGTTATAGGGGTGTTCGCCCTGGATATAACAGTTCCTGGGAGTTTTTCAGCATCCTGAGAGGATGGCTGGGCTTCGTGAGGAAAGCAGACTAATGAGGCAAAGTAATCATCAGAGTCAGCTTCCTTACCAGGTACCTATACTTAAGTTGGTTTTTTATGAAATAATTGTCAAAAAACTCTTGAGCATATACGCCTTTATTGTATTAATACTGGTCTCTACCCACCACCATATGTGTGAATCAGCTATTATATATTCACCGGCTAAGTTTAATATTTAAAAATGATATTTTGATTATAAAATAAATTTTTGAATATACTTACCCGGTGAATATATAAATTAAAGGCCCTCCCTTCCTCCCCGATAGAGACCCAGCGGACTGAGAAGAACTGGAGAAATTGACAAGTATATACGGTATCTGGCCGATAGTCGGCGCTGAAGGTCACACCCGCAACCTTCACGGCAATCGCTCGCGAGTTTTTGGAATCTGTCGAGCTGTCGGAGACGTCAGCTATTATATATTCACCGGGTAAGTATATTCAAAAATTTATTTTATAATCAAAATATCATATTAAAGGCCCTCCCGTCCTCCCCGATAGAGACCCTGCGGACTGAGAAGAACTGGAGTGGTTGAGAAGTATATGCGGTATCTGGCCGATAGTCGGCGCTGGTGGGCACACCCGCAACCTTCATGGCGATCGCTCGCGAGTTTTTTGGAATCTGTCGGGCCGTCGGAGACGTCAGCTATTTATATATTCACCGGGTAAGTATATTCAAAAATTTATTTTATAATGAAAATATCATTTTTCCTCTATCCCAAAAGCCTGCGCTAGGCTCAGACCTTCGGTTCGTCTGCAAAAAGTTTCATGGTCTCTGAACGACGTACTAAATCTTGCTTCAGACACTGATAACGAATCCTGCTCCTACATCTCCCTGCTTAGAAAGACATTATTTTTAACGGCTTTGGCCTCAGGTACTAGAATCTCAGAATTAGCAGCTTTCCTAGCTAAAAACGAGGACCCCCAAAACAGGTGGTCCCCTTGGAAGATTATCCCTCTTCCCCAAGATATTTCTCTGTGTCCAGTCACTACACTCCGGGCCTTTTTAGCTAGAACTGCTACCTGCTCATCTGGCCCTTTGTTTGTCAAAGAACAAGGAGGCACTATTTCCATTCAGGGCATCAGACAGCAAATCCTTTACTTTATTAAGCAAGCTAACCCGGAATCATTTCCCCATGCTCATGATATCCGGTCAGTGGCAACCTCCATCAATTACTTTCAAAATATGGATTTTGATGACCTTAAGAAGTATACGGGTTGGAAATCCCCTATGGTATTCAAACGCCACTATTTAAAGAACATACAGGCCCTTAAATTCTCCACGGTTGCAGCTGGGAGCCTCATCTCCCCTCAATAATCTCTCCGTTCTTCCTTTCATCCATCTCTCTCCTTCTCCCTCCTACCTGCCACTCTCACCACGTCGCCGCTCTCCTGGTGGTTCGTTTAGCCCTAGATTACATTGCCATTATTGTGTTACTTTGGTTACTTACCGTTACTTGTGTATAGCCTTACTTTTAAGCTTATATTATGTTACCATTTCTATTTTAGCCATGTAAGGTTTGGTTTTTGTGATGCTGGGACCTGGGGGTACTCCCCTTTCATCGCCCTTTATGTATTACTGTAGTGTATTATTATTTCCAGTATGGCACCTTTTGTAATCTTGTATATAATCTTGTCATTCCTTAATATAATAACCTTTGGGACTTGTTGTTTTCTTACTCCCGTTTTATTTAGGGCTTGGAAGGCATTCTCTGGTACATTTTCACCATGCGTTACAGGTCGACCCAGAAAAGGGATTTTGACGAAGGAAAAATCTATTTATAGGGAGATACCTGTGACGCCCGGTGAAACCCTTACCTTGTTCTTACCCCTCCCTTTCCTTTCCAAGCCATCGTGTTCAATACAGAAGGATGTTGTTCAGATGGCGCTCGCGTCGGGCGTCGGTGGTGTGGTTCAGGTAACGTAGCTGGTGCCTCTGTAGCGGCCCATCACTTTTGACGAAGGAATTAGCTAAATGGAAGACAGCTTGTGAATAGTGGTTTTCACACGCCCCTGCTTTATACACGACACCCTCAGGGTGCTCGCGCGAGGGTAGTAACCTCTGCATTCCATGCTTTTAACTTTCTCTGGTATATTTGGAAGTATTTATATCAGAAAAGTGTGAAGAAGGACCCTTTTCACCGGGCGTCACAGGTATCTCCCCAGAAATAGATTTTTCCTTCGTCAAAATCCCATTATGCTTCTGTCCGGCAGAAATTCAAAACTCGCAGCAATCGCATAGATATGCCAGGTATACACTAGCGCCACCACGGAGCTAGGTCGAACTATCCCTCCTAGTATCAGATTTCCTTCTGCCGCCATACTGGGTACATAGAAATGAATATTTACTCGTGTTTAACCTGGATTTTAGCAGTACCTTGGTGATGTACTCTTGTTAGGGGTTTGAGCATTCGCTTATTGGGTGTTTGTTTTATATTTTATCGCTATGTTATAGCGTAAAAGGTAGGATTGGACATTTTTCATCCTATCTTTTTAACTAACGAAAGCATATGGCGACAGGTAAACACCTCGCCTCATCGATGACGTCACAGTCATTTGGCATAAGCTTGAGTATGACTTGCATTTTCTTTCTTTTTTTTTACAAAGAATGATAAGTTAATAGTATCTTACAAAATATTTAGTTATATAAAATAAAAGGATTTTGTTATTTTAAGAAAATTTTTGTCCTTTTGGTATGCTTTCTTTGGATAATCTTCGATCTGTTTTAAAGATTATCTAGCGTTCATGTTTATTTATGCTACGCAGTCCTCAGTCTATCATTACAGTAATACTCTTTGTATCGATATTTATGAAAAGTACATTTTTCTTTAAAAACTAAGTTTTTAAATTATATTAGATAAAAGGAATATGTCATTTTCCAATTATATTGGTCCTTTTAGTATTTTTTCTTTAAATAATCTGTTTACAAAGATTAAAGGGAATTAGCGTTCAGTTAATTTTTATACGTTGTAGTATTCATAACAATCGATATAGTCTCACGATTCTTTGGATCGTTGTTTACTTGTTCGTTTTTGGAATACAAAATTTATTCATATAATATTTATAAATGTTCCAATTGTTTAATGTGACTTTGTTCCAACGCAGAATACTTACCTTGAACTACTTTCTTAGGAGAGAGTCTGGGATCTCTCAATCACCGACCAAGAATTTTGCGTAGTTGCCCCCCTCTCCGCTGCCCCTCAAGGGCGTTCCAGGGCGTAAGGATACTCGCCCAGGTGCAACCCAGGTCACGCACGTGGCCATGCTTGATATCCAGTAAACTTTTGGTCGCGGCGTAGATAACATCTCGCCACTCTCTATCACTTATCCCGGCCGTTCACCTTGTGTTCCCACGTGATTACTTTGTGTTCTCACCCCCTTGTCCCACATGTTCCAGTGTGTTCCTTTACCTTGTGTCTCACGTATTCCCGTTGTGTTCCTCACCTTTCCCTTGTGTCCTTGTGTCGTTTGTGTTCGATTTTGCCATGGAACCTCAGCGTCGCTGTCCCGGGCCTCAAGCGGGTAAGTCTTGCGGGGCATGGCTCTCACTGCCCGGGGTCGACCCGCATACCATGTGCTACTCGTGTTGGGGGAAGAGGTGTTCCCGGGAGTCTAAGTTCCCGGAGTGTGAGTCTTGGCCGGAGCTCCAATGGGCTCTTTTCGCCAAGAAAAAGAAGAAGGCTTCTAAGAGGTCGCCTAAGAAGTCAGGCCTTTCGTCGCCGGTGACGTCGCCCTCGGTCCTGTCGGAGAGAGGTTCTCCTTCGCCTTCTCCTACCCAGGGTAGGGGACTAGGTAAGTCCGTTTCGGGGAAGCGGCCCATTGCCGTTCCCCATGAGTCTAATGCCGGGGAATCTGTGTTGAAGGGGTCTATGCAGACAAGTGAGGGGTCTGCTAAAGTGGTGGGAGTGTGTGCTTTAGACGAAGGCCTGGTGCCCGCAGGACCCGTCATAAGTGTGGATCCGGGGTGGGGGCGGGCCCGTTTCAGCGCCCATCCCCACGCCCGTAACGTGCTTTTCAGGTGCAGCATTTTCCGGGGGTAGCCAGGGCATTGGTAAGCGACCCACAGGCATTTTGGACCCCGACTCCATTGTTTGGAGGGCCCCGAGGACGCCCTTCAGGTCCTCCTTGAGATTGGAGGAGGACATCGAAGGTTTGTTTGACGATCGTCCCATCACCTGTTCACCCCCGGCACCATCAGCCACGCTCCCGCTGGACTTCATGGAGCCCGTAACCCCAAATTCCAGACCCAGGACCCCCAGGAGGCTCGTGGTAGAGTCGGAAGTTTCAGTCTCCTCGTACTCCGATGACAGCTTCTCTTACGACTCCTATTCGTCGGATGGTTACAGCGATCGAGACTCTAGGAGGGGGAGGAGACGATCTAGGAGGAGGAGATCGAGCCCACGCGACAGTCCGCCCAGGAAGAGGGCGAGGTCCTCGAGGAGGGACTACCGAAGGAGGTCATCGCCGCGGAAGAGGTATGTCACGGTGGTACGACATCGTAGGGAATCCAGCAGGTCGGTTGCCGCTCCAGTGCCTGCCTCGGTGGCTGCTGGAGCTGCTCCCGTTGTCCTGTACAGTGTCTCTTCGGCTCTGCCTGCTCGTCGGGGGCAGCTGTTGGCACACTCGTTGCTGCCCCGACCTAGTAAGTCGGTGGCGCCACCTGTGTGCGGAGAAATCCCGCTGGTTCGGCATAGTAACGTGACTCAAGAGTCTTTGGTCACAGCGGTCCCGGCCAAGTTTCGGGATTCGCCGCTGCCACGACCATCATCCAGTGTCATCCGGGTGAGCCCGGGAGGACCCATGACGGCTACCTCCGCCCCGACGGCTCTACCCGTGATGGAGGAGCCCGCTCCATCATCCTACCAGGAGAAACGGGATGCCTCCATGCCCACGGATCCCTCCGCGTTCGAGGAACCTGCCGACGGGAGGTACGGGTAGTGGACGGTTTAATTGACTCGGGCGAGTGTTCGGTGGAGGAGGTCTCGTCCTACCGTAAGGTGCTTGCTCTCATCCGACGGCACCATAGGTTGGACGAACCTCAACCAACGGCTGCGTGAACTTGGCTCTCGGGTCTGGGCAGGATGGTGGAGGATCCTGTGCAGAAGAAGACTTCCTTGACCCTGCCTTTAGCCCCCGAGGTTGCCATGGGAATGGAACACGTGGACCTGTACGTCTCAGCCCCGGAGAATTCCTTGAGGTCACAGGGCTCAGGAAACTCCTACCGGGTCTCAAGACCCAGAGGAAGTTCTACGTGCTGGACGGTCACCATTCAGGGCCCCGCACGGTAGAAGGAGTGGTCGTTACTCTGAACCAAGGCAACTCGGACGAATGTAGCCTTTCGCGCGCCGGTGGTCTTCTCTCCAGCGGAGTCCGCCATGATAGAGGTCATCGCTCAGGACATCGTGAACGTCACCTCTTAGCTGGATTGGTGGGCCTGTACACTGGCGGACTTTCAGATCTCTTACGACCTCGCACTGCCAGACAATCAGGCCCTTCTGAAAGAATTGATGTGCTCGGGGGGTAAAGCCATGAAATTTCGGACATGCCAGTCTCTTACCCAGACAGCCAACTGGGTTCTGAGGAGAAGGGACACTATCCTAAACAGACTTTCCCGCAGGCTCCCTGAGCGAGAGGCAAAGTTCCTTAGAAACTCCCGTCTGGGCCAAGACGGTGTTCCCTCTCCAGACAGGAGCAGAGACGATGGAGAGAGTCAGCAGATTGAAGGTGCCAGCCGAGCCCAGGCAGCAGTTGCCAAGGCGGCCCGTTGCGAGGAAACCTCCGGCGGACGGGGCCTGCCAGCCTCCGCCCCCAGCCAGGCAAGGAGCATCCACCTCTTCATGGCACCAGCCTCCGTGGCCCTTCAGGGGGAGTGGTGCTCAACCCCAAACCTACTATAGACCTAAGTTCTCCGGGTCAAGGAGAAGCCGGTCAAACTGCTTTCCTAAAAGGAGATAGGGAGAGAGGCCTGCTTCACCTTCCCACGCCCCTGGTGGGGGGATGCCTCAAACAGTTTTGGCAAGCATGGCGGGACAACGGGGCGGACCCATTGACAGGTACTGTTCTCAGGGAGGGATACAGGATTCCCTTCCTGTCAGAGCTGCCCCCGCTGATCCCCGATCACCGAGGGGTATGGTTAGCTCCCAACGACTCGGAGAAGAAGGCAGCTCTACTGGCAGAGGTGGAAGTTATGCTGGAGAAAAGAGCCCTGCAACCCGTGCACGAGCCGTCGCCGTGATTCTACAGCAGACTCTTCCTGGTGAAGAAAGCGGCAGGAGGTTGGAGACCAGTAATCAAGATGGACACGCCGAAGTCGGTTCTGGCAGCCATGAGAGAAGGGGATTTCATGATGTCCCTGGATCTCAAGGATGCCTACTTCCAGGTTCCCGTTCACCCCTCCAGCAGGAAGTTTCTCAGGGTAAAGTGGTGCTCCCAGACTCTTCAATTCAGGACCCTCTGCTTCGGTCTGTCGACAGCCCCTCAAGTCTTCACGAGAGTCTTCGCCCTGGTCTCGACCTGGGCACACAAGCACAGACCGGTTCAGTGGAAGCTGAAGGACCTCTGGTCAATGGGAAGCTCCCCACAGAAGATAATCCCGGTGTCACTTCCCTCCAAAGAAGCTCTCCTCTGATGGTCCGACAGGAGGAATACGTTGTAAGGGATTCCGTTCGGCTCCCCTCCCCCGGAGATGCTGCTCTTCACGGACGAATCGAAGGAAGGGTGGGGAGCGCATCTCCTCGAGGAAACAGCAGTGGGGAAATGGTCAGTGGGGGAAAAGGCCCGGCACATCAATCTTCTGGAGCTCATGGCAGTGCAGAGGGCATTGATAAGCTTCGTCCGCCTCATTCAGGGGAACTCAGTAGCCCTCATGTGCGACAACGCCATGGTAGTAGCGTACATCAAGAAACAAGGAAGCGTAAGATCAAGGGATTTGTGCGATCTCTCAGCTCGGGTCCTGGAATGGGCTGAAAAGAACGACATTCTCGTATCGGCCAGATTCATCCCAGGAAGGAGGAACGTCCTGGTGGACGGGCTAAGCAGGAAAGGCCAAATAGTGGGATCAGAGTGGTCCCTTCACCCTCAAGTGGCACAGGAAGTCCTCCGTCGTTGGGGCTCCCAGTGATAGACTTGTTTGTCTCGAGACTAAACGCGAAGCTCCCCGTGTTCTGCACCCCGATACCGGATCTGACAGCAGCCTTCGAAGACGCCTTCCAGCACCCTTGGGACAACCTCGACGTATACGCCTTTCCCCCCTTCGGGATGATCAGACGGGTGCTCAACAGGTTAAGACAGTCAAAATCCACAGAGATGACTTTGGTAGTGCCCTGGTGGCCGGAGAGGGAGTGGTTCGTGGATCTGCAGGGCCTAGCTATTCTCCTGCCGTGGCCCTTACCAGTAAGAGGAGACCTGCTAAGTCAACTACACTGCCAAAAGGTGCTCGAAAACCCTCAGGGGCTGAGGCTACACGCGTGGAGGTTATCAAGCGGTTGCTAAGGAAGTAACGGTTCTCGGACAAAACAGCGGATAGGATGTCGGGGTACCTGCGGAGGTCCTCTTGTGTTGTGTACCAAGCTATATGGGCAACCTTTGTCAAATGGTGTGCCACTCAGAACCTTCGGCCCTGGGTCGTTTCGGTCCACAACATCGCAGACTTCCTGGTACACTTGAGGGATGATCTAGGGGTCTCCATCCCAGCCATCAGGGGGTTCGAGCAGCGTTAGGACAGGTGTTCCAGCTTAAGGGCATCAATCTAGGGACCTCGCGTCACATCTCGATGCTCATCAAGAGTTTTGAGCAAACTTGTGATCCCCACACCTCGAGGGTTCCCCAGTGGGATGTGGCCAAAGTCCTCAAGGTCCTTTCACGGCCTCCCTACGAACCTCTAAAAGATGCTTTAGACTAAGATCTCACCCTCAAAGCCATCTTCCTACTAGCCCTGGCCTCAGCGAAACGAGTGAGCGAGCTCCACGGCCTGTCTTTTGAGGTATCCCACTCGAAAGGGTGGAAGGACATGACTTTTAAGTTCTTGCCGGAGTTCGTAGCAAAGATCCAGAACCCTGCAATTGCGGATCCGAGGTTCGATGAGTTCTCAATTCCGGCTATTCCGCGCTCGGACAACCCTTGTGACCTGCTCTTGTGTCCCGTAAGGACCATCAGGAAGTACCTTAGTAGGACGGCCAAACTCAGACCGGTGGTGAAGAGTTTGTTTGTGTCCACAGGCTCGGTAAAGAAAGCAGTTTCCAAAAACACCATATCCTTCTGGCTGAGACAGGTTATAAAGAGGGCCTATGAGAGTGAGGGCTCCACGGTGCCTGGTACCCCAAGACCTCATGATATTAGAGGTCTTAGCACGTCCTTAGCGTTTGGCGACAACATGGCGGTAGGCCAAATCATACGGGCAGGCACCTGGGCTAGGCAGTCCACCTTTACAGCCCACTACCTCAAGGACTATACGAGGAAGTCCTTGGATACCTTCTCCATCAGGCTATTCATTGCGGCCATGCAACAAGTTTAGTAGTTTGGGCCCCGGGTTAGCCGTGGGAAGTAATCGTAAGCGACACAAGTTCCTCCTTACTTCCTTGCTAACCTCTATCCGTTTCCCGAGACCCCACCCTTTTTTTCCCCATCCCTACATGAGAGATTAGTTTGAGGTAAGTATTGTGCGTTGGAACAAATCACAAATTTTAAGTAATTTGTATTTTTCCAAACATACTTACCTCAAACTACTTTCGAGTAATGGCCCTCCCATCCTGCCCCGAGTATCTTCTGGAGTTCGAGGAGGCCTTAAAACATAAGCTTACTAGATATCAAGATGGCCACGTGCGTGACCTGGGTTGCACCTGGGCGAGTATCCTTACGCCCTGGAACGCCCTTGAGAGGCAGCGGAGAGGAGGGCAACTACGCAAAATTCTTGGTAGGTGATTGAGAGATCCCAGACTCTCCTAGGAAAGTAGTTTGAGGTAAGTATGTTAGGAAAAATGATATTTTCATAATAAAAATTTATTTTGAACATACTTACCCGCTGGTTATATATAATAGCTTTTATTCTTCTGTTGGTAGAAATTCAAAACCCACCACAATCGCACAGATATGCCAGGTATACACTAGCGCCACCACGGAGTTAGGTTGAACCATCCCTCCTAGTATCAGATTTTTTATGCCCATAGGTCTCTAGAGGGGAGGGAAGGGGGGGATTTTAACTTATATAACCAGCAGATAAGTATGTTCAAAAATTTATTTTATTATGAAAATATCATTTTTAAACATTTAAACTTACCCACTGGTTATATATAATAGCTGATTGAGACCCTTGGTGGTGGGTCAGAGACAGCAACATTAATGGAATTTCACTTAAGAGTTTAAAACAAAACTAGCTTAAGGGTTCATACCTATTAAGGAAGCTGACTTCAATTGTTCTCTGCATTAATAAGTCTGCTGTCCTTTGAGAACCAGCGATCCACCCAGGGGGCTGAAGAACTCTAGGGGCTGTCAAACGGTGAATAACCTCTATGCTGACAGGACCTTAACTAATACCCTTGTTTCGGGCACTCTCAGGGAACAAATGACTACCTGATTAAGTCAAAGATTGCGGAAGATTGTCTAACAATTTCCTCCAATCATAAAAATATATACAAGTTCCAAGAGGGGAAAAGGGTACTAGGGATTAAGGGAGTGTAGTGGTAGATCCTTCACCTACTACTGCATTCGTTGCTACGAATGGACCCAAAGTGTAGCAGTCCTCATAAAGACTCTGGACACTTTTTAAATAAAGTGATGCGAATACAGATTACTTCTCCAAAACGTTGTATTCATCATACTTTGCAGAGAACGATTTTGTTTAAAAGCCATAGAAGTTGCCACAGCTCTAACTTCATGAGTCTTAACTTTCAGGAGCTTAAGATCTGCCTCACCACAGTGTGTGTGAGCTTCTTTAATTGAAAGTCTATGAAATATGATAAGATGTTTTTAGACATAGGTAAAGCAGGCTTTTTGACTGTACACCAAAGAGCTTCTGAACTGCCTCTTAAACATTTAGTCCTGTCTAAATAGAACCTTAGTGCTCTAACAGGACAAAGAACCTTCTCTAGCTCCTCACCCACCAAATCAGAGAGGTTAGCAATTTTGAAAGATTTTGGTCATGGGTGAGAAGGACGTTCGTTTTTGGCTAGAAAATCAAGCTGCAGGGAGCATATAGCTTTGCCGTTTCTGAAGCCAATGTTTTTTTTTTTTTTTTTTACTAAAAGAATGAACTTCACTGACCCTTTTAGCTGTTGCTAAGCTTATTAAAAATAAAGTCTTTAAAGTCAGATCTTTAAAAGAAGCAGAGTTCAAAGGTTCGAATCTGTTACTCATAAGAAATTTTAAAACCACATCTAAATCCAGGATGGTGAATCCTGTTGACGTTTCTTAGAGGTTTCAAAGGAACTAAGGAGATCCTGAAGGTTCTTGTTATTTGAGAGGTCTAAATGTCTATGCCTGAAGACCGTTGGAAGTATGCTCCTATACCCTTTGATGGTTGAGGAGGAGAAATTGTACCTTCTTCTAAGCTCTAAAAAGAAATCGACAATTTGAGCTATAGAGGTAAAGGATGAAGAAACTGAATTAGTTTAACACCATGCTCTAAAAACTTGCCACTTGGATTGGTACACCCTGAAAGTAGAACTTCTTCTTGCTCTAGCAATAGCCTTGGCTGCTTCCTTCGAAAATCCTCTAGATCTTGCGAGTTTTTCGATAGTCTGAAGGCAGTCAGACGTAGAGCTTGGAGGTTTAGATGGTTTCTTGCCAAGGGGGTTGTCTGAGAAGATCTATTCTCAATGGCAAGCTTCTTGGAACATCCACCATCCATTCCAGTACCTCTGTGAACCAACTCCTTGACGGCCAGAAGGGGGCTATTAACGTCAATCTGGTTCCCGCATGAGACAAACTTTTATGGTACTTTGTACAGCACTTTGAATGGAGGAAAAGCGTACACATCTAGGTGTGACTAGTCCATCAGGAATGCGTCTATGTGTGACGCTTCGAGATCCGGAACTGGGGAGCAATAATTCTCTAGTCTTCTGGTTTTTGAAGTTGCGAATAGATCTATGAGAGGGCGGCCCCAAATTCGCCAAAGTTTCTTGCATACATCTAGATGCAGTGTCCCCTCTGTGGGGAGAGCTTGACTCCTCCTGCTGAGGCTGTTTGCCCTCACATTCTTTTCCCTTTGAATGAATCTTGTCAATAGGGATATCTTTCTTTGATGTGCCCAAACGAGAAGAGTTTTTGCTATCTTGTAAAGAGGCCTCGAATGTGTTCCCCCTTGTTTCGCTATGTAGGCCAAAGCTGTGGTATTGTCTGCATTGATTTGTATTACTTTGTTCAGTACTAGTGAGGAAAGGAAATAAGGAAATAAATAAATGATGAGAACAAGTTAACAATAAATCATTCTAAAACAGTAACAACGTCAAAACAGATATGTCCTATATAAGGGATTTTGACGAAGGAAAAATCTATTTCTGGGGAGAGACCTGTGGCGGCCGGTGAAAAGGGGTCCTTCTAATACAATTTTCTGATAAAATCTTCCAATTATACCAGAGAAAGATAAAAGCATGGAATGCATAGGTTACAACCCTCGCGCGAGCACCTTGTGGGTGTCGTGTATAAAGCAAAGGCGCGTGAAATCCACTATTCACAGGTTGTCTTCCATTTAGTTAATTCCTTCGTCAAAGGGATGGGCCGATACAGAGGCCCTAGCCAACCTACCAGAGCCTTGCCACCCACGCCCGACGCGAGCGCCATCTGAACAACATCCTTCTGTATTGGACATGATGGCTTGGAAAGGAAAGGGTGGGATCGTGTAAAATAAAAGGGAAGGGTTTCACTGGGCGCCACAGGTCTCTCCCCAGAAATAGATTTTTCCCTCGTCAAAATCCCTTTTCTGGGTCGACCTGTGGCGGCCGGTGAAAATGTACCAGAGAATGCCTTCCAAGCCCAATAATAACTACTAATTTAATGAGGGGAGAGAAAAAACACCATGTAAAGAAAACCATATATAATTAAGGTAAGTAAGCATAAATCATAAACTAGCCACAGGGCATAGTGAGTGTAAGGCTAAACAAACATGATAACAGGGAAGCCTCCGAGTATCAGAGCACAACATGCAACAAAACTGACATGGCTAAGAATACCCCAACACTAAAATTACGGTAAACACAATGATAGTTACAATCATATTAACCTAATATGTAATAAACTTAGGGCTAACGAACCACCAAGGAAGCGGTGTCGTGGTGCGAGTGGCAGGGAGGAGGGAGAAGAAAAGAGATGGATGAAAGGAAGAACAAGAGATCACTGGGGAGAGATACGGCTCCCAGCTGCAACCGTTGGGTATTTAAGGGCCTGTAAGTTCTTTAGATAGTGGCGTTTGAAGACCATAGGAGATTTCCAACCCGTGTACTTTTTAAGGTCATCAAAGTCCATATTTTGGAAATAATTGATGGAGGTAGCTACTGACCGGATATCATGAGCATGGGGAAATGATCCCGGATTGGCTTGTTTAATGAAGTATAGGATCTGTTGCCTAATACCCCGTATGGAAATGGTGCCTCCTTGTTCTCTGATAAACAAGGGGCCAGACGATCGGGTAGCAGTCCTGGCTAAAAAGGCCCTGAGAGTAGTGACTGGACATAGAGAAGTATCTTGGAGAAGAGGAATAATCTTCCAAGGGGACCTCCTATTTTGGGGGTCTTCATTTTTAGCTAGGAGAAAGAAGTACTTCACCTGAAGGGAGGAAATCTATGTTTTCTGAGTTTCGTGAGAGAGCTGCTAGTTCTGAGATTCTAGAACCCGAGGCCAAAGCTGTTAGCAATAAAGTCTTCCTATGAAGAGTGATATAGGAGCAGGATTCGTTGTCCGTGTCGGAGGCAAGTTTGAGGACATCATTTAGAGACCAAGAGATCTTTTGTGGACGAACCGAAGGTCGAAGCCTAGCACATGCTTTTGGAATAGACGAGAAATAAGACTCCGCCAGGTTAATGTTAAACCCAACCAGGAAGACTTTCCTCAGAGCTGACTTAATGGTGGTTATAGTGCTAGCTGCCAGGCCTTTGTCAAATATGGACCTAAAGAAGGAGATGGCTAAATTAGGAGTCATAACCGAATGGTCTGAATTCTTTAAGAAATCTGCTAGTTTCTTAACTGCCGAATCATATTGGCGAATCGTAGAGTCCCTTTTGTCTGATTCTATAAAGAGGACATTATCCGGGTCGATGTTTGCATCCTTACGAGCCGCAAACTTCATGAAATCCACAAAGTTAGGGTTTTGGCTATCCTTGAGGAATCTGACACAGTCCGAGTTTGGACCACTTGGGTCAGTTTGGGGAATGGGATCCGGAAGGGACGGAGTTTCAACTCGAGGAGGAGAGGAAACCAACTGCTCTTTGGCCAGTGAGGTGCCACTAAAGCCACTGCCCCGTTGAAGGAGCGGAGTTTGTGTAAGACTTTCAGTAGAAGATTCACTGGAGGGAATAAGTAGATCTTCTGCCAATGGTTCCAATCTAGGGTTAATGCGTCCATGGCATAAGCCTGAGGGTCCAGGTTCGGGGTCACATAACATGGGAGTTTGTGATTGAGTTGGGTCGCGAATATATCTACCTGGAGACCTGGAACCAGCCTGAGTATCCACCGGAAGGAGTGCATGTCCAGGGACCATTCCGATTCCAGTGGTCTCGTCCTGGATAATGAGTCTGCTATCACATTCTGGACTCCTGCTAGGTGAGTTGCTGACAGGAACCAGTCTTTGTCGGCTGCCAAGGCGAAGATAGTGACCAGGATCTGATTCAGGTTGGGTGATTTTAATCCCCCTCTGTTGAGGCAGTGGACTACTGCCGTGCTGTCTGAGACTACTCTGATGTGGGTCGACCTCGGAGGAGAGATTCTCTTCAGGGTCAAGAACACCGCCATGGCTTCGAGAACATTGGTATGGAACTGCTTCATGGCGGGTGACCAAGAGCCCTGAAACATCTGATGTTGGGAGTAACCCCCCCATCCACTCAGAGACGTGTCGGTATGAATTGTCACTTGTGGAGAGGGGAACTGTAGAGGAACCGATTTGGAGAGGTTCCTCCGTTCGGACCATGGTTGTAGTCTCATTTTTAAGACAGAGGGAATCTTCGAGGTCTTGTCTCTTAAAGGTATTGTCGCTCTCTTTCTCCAAACTCGATTGATGTCTTTGAGTTTGGCTTTTAATAGGAGATCGGTCAGTGAGGCAAATTGGAGAAGGCCGAGGATTCATTCTAAAGCTCTTCTGGACACCTGTCTGTGTTTGAGAAAGTTCCTGACCTTGGAAGCTATCTCCCTTACCTTCTTGGGAGGAAGGGAGAGCCTGTGTTTTGAAAGGTCCCAACGGATGCCTAACCATTCGAAGTGGCTTGATGGTTGTAGGCGAGACTTTCGGAGATTGACTTGGAAGCCCAGTTTGGCGAGAAAGTGGAGTACCTTCGACGTAGCTCTGTTGCAGTCCTGGTTCGACTGGGCCCAAATGAGCCAATCGTCCAGATAGGCGATGATCTGTATCCCTTGGTTTCTGAGTTGTTCGAGCACCGTCTCCCCCAGTTTCGTGAATATCCTGGGGGCAATGCTGAGACCGAAGGGCATGACTTTGAATGCAAAGGCTTTCTTGCCGAGACGGAAGCCTAGGTAAGGAGAGAAGTTTCGAGCTACTGGGACATGATAATAGGCGTCGGTAAGATCGATAGAGGTGGTGACGGCCCCACGGGGAAGTAAGGTCCGTACCTGAGAGATAGTCAGCATACGGAACTTGTCGCAAAGGATGTAAGAGTTTAGTTTCGACAAGTCCAGAACTACCCTCAACGCCGACGAGTCTTTCTTCGGGACTGTAAACAGGCGGCCTTGGAATTTCAGGGATCGAACCCGTTTGATCGCTTTCTTCTTGAGTAACTCTGTGGTGTACTCTTCCAGGATGGGAGTGGGTCTCTGGAAGAAGGTCACTGGTGGAGGAGGGGATCCCTGTGACCATTTCCAACCCAAGCCCCTGGACATTATGCTGTGAGCCCATGGACTGAAGGTCCAATGGTCTCGGAAGTGATAAAGTCTCCCTCCTACCGGCATCACATCATCGGGAGGGAGTGAACCTAGGTCCCCTCCCTCCATGGGCACCCCTTGCTCTAGGTCTGCCGCGTTGGCGGAACTGTCCTCTACCTCTGAAACTTCCTCTCTGGTGTCCACGAAAGGAACCGGAGGATTCGTAGGCAGGGTTGTATGCAGGAGAGGACATCAGAGAGGGGTTGGGCTGTGTACCAGGGGGAGCAGTGAGGTAGACTACCTGCTGAGGGGGAGCCGGTTGTTGAGAAGTCGAGGCAGCGGAAAACTGTGGCGACGAGTTACCCCGGACCGTCTTGTAGGGACTAAACCTCTGCTTCTTCTTGAAGAACGTCTGTTTCTGGGGTTTGAACCTCCTTTTGGCTGAGAGACCCCACCTTACCTGCAAATTTTGGTTTGCCCTCGCCGCGTCCTGAAAAACCTTATCAACTTCGGTCTGAGGGAAGAGGTTCTTACCCCAGCAGGAGGACGCTATCAGCCTGTTCAGTTCATGTCTGATGGAGGCCTCAGACAGAACGAACTTCCTGCAACTAACTCGAGCCGACCAGAAGTCATGGAGGTCTATTTGGTAGGACAGCAGCTGGTTCTTTGTGGCGACTCTGAATAGCGTTTCCTCTGGGTAAAGCGATTCTAGGGACTCCATGGAGGTGATGGATTGGAGGGACCTAGCTAGTCTAGTACGGGTCTCGAACTCAGTTTTGAGAAGACTCTCTATTAATCTGGGAAGCTTCTCAGAGAAAAGAGTAGAGGCACAGTCCGGGTCTAGCTTCCCCACTGTGAAGGTAGACGCCGCGTCATCCCAGGTTGCAGAGGTACCCGGAATAAGCAAAGAGGTGGGGTCCGTCTCTTTGAGAGCCGGCATGGAAGAGCCTTCCTTGATGGCCTGTATAGTCAGCTCTGTGACTTTGTCTATGAGCGGCAAAGAGATGGAGGCCGCTGTCGTAAAAATAGTGTAGGCACCTTTGTGTGGGGTGAGCTTGGAGTTAATACACCCCCACTCTGATAGTGTTCTGGCCCAGATAGCCTGGGCCTGCTCTTTTGGAAATATCACCGTTTCCTTCGGTACCTTGTCCATACGGACCAATGTATGTTCCTTTAAACGTACGAAGCCATTGAATGGGAATTCTAGGCCCGGGGGTTAGAACTCCAGGTCCTCTAGAGGGTGGGTGCCTATGCCCTCCAGAGTTAGGGAACCATCTAAGAATGGGGCATGCAAGGCAAACCGCCAAGGATTGTTTTTATCGAAGGGAGGTAGCTTCGATGCGTCTGGGGCAGAAGGGGGAGGAAGCTGAGTTCCGGCGCGGATCAGAGTAGCCATCATATCCTTAATCTCTGTCATTGCCCCAGACTGATGTTGAAGTTGTTCTCTGACCAAATCTCTGACCAGTTCGACGGGGAAGAGATCGCCCCAGGGTACCTGAAAGCCACCCGTTGGTTTTGTCTTGGATTTGGTAGACTTAGACTTCTTAGGAGTCGTGGTTTTACGAGGAGCAATATGAATATCAGGAGCTGTCGAGGGTCCGGGGACCGGTGACGTTGATACTGGCAAAGCTGAAGACTTATAAGTTCGAAGTGGCTTCACCTTGGGTCGTACGGAGGCAGAGGGATCCCGAGGAGAACCCTTAGAGTTATCAAAACCTAGAAAGGAAGAGGTAGAAGAGGGAGTAGGAGAGAAAAGAGTTTCCACCAACTCGGCACCACTTACCTGCTCGTCCCTGGGTTCTACGTCTATATCTAGATCTGCCACGTCCAGCGGTACGAGGGGTTCGTCCTCCGCGGAAATGGTGGCCCTGACTTCTTCAATTAAGGGGGCAGCAACTTCAGGAGAGACTGCAGCAGTAGTCGAGCCTGGGAAGAGACGGGAGGCCATGTCTCCATCGAGGAGATAGGGTGCGCCAGACGGGGCATTCCTGCCGAAGCCCGACACCCAAGGACGAAGAGTAGCCCTTGCTGATCGAAGAGAGTCATCATCGGCCTGAAAGATTTGCAGTGATTAGTGATGCAGGAGGGGGTTTGCTCTCCAAAATATACTGTGTACTGTACTCGCTATGTGGCCCATCAACAACTCTTTGAGATCTATTACTTAAAGAATCAATAACAATGCTAAGAAACGACCCACCCATCCACTCCCAACTGGTTGAGTTTGAAAATAAGGGCCAGAAAATGGATTTTGACCGAAACGAAAAATCTATTTCTGGGTGAGATGGCCATGACGTCCTAATGGAAGGTTCCTTTAGTAGCTTCCGAAGGGTATATATGACTACAGTGATATTCCCAGAGAATCAAACCAAACGTTTCACAGAATTCAAATTTCTGGCGCGAGTACCTTTAAGAGTACTCTCAAGGGTATCGTATATCATCAGGGGACGTATTTTTGACACGCCACATGGCAATCTGCACCCCGAATAGCCTTTACGCCTCTAGGCTCTAGCGGGAAAACGTGGCAGAATAGAAGGGTAACCGCAACAAAGATTACCCTGGTTCCCCTACTACAATCGTATCACAACCGCGCCAACTCCCTCTGGTGGTCATTCCTTGTAGCGTTGAGCAAGGTGCTACGGATACAGTAGATCAGGGGGGGAACCGTGAAGATCTTTTCATAGAAAAGAAGGATGGGTCCATTAGGACGTCATGGCCATCTCACCCCTCAAGCCATGACGTCCTAATGGAAGCATACCAGAGAATTAATGTATCTGTGGATTTTTTGTCAGTGCCTTAACCTTGAGACAACATTTCTACGGCCAAAAGGGCCAATTGAGACAAATGACGTTACCTTTATCCGTCATCATCACTAAGCATAATAATGTTAGTGCTTCCTGCCCCCTGCAGGGAAGAGTCATTTTTAGACGTTAGAAAAGGGCCTCAAGGTAGCATATATTGTATGAACAAACATAAGTATACACTGAGAATACAAACGGTCTCAAGGATTGTATATATTGCAGAACCAATATCAGCGTCCTCATCCGTTGATTGTAAGCATACAATGATATGAGAAATACTTACATGAGTAAGTTAAGGAACTCTGGTATTTTAAACATGCAATTGTTGGGTGAATTAGGACGCAAATGCTTTTTAATAGACATTTATTCCTAATAAATGACTACATGCTAAATGAATGTAGCATGATAAGGAAATTATACAAGAGACATACACAGAAATTAATGTTCCCCTTTTTGAAAGGGGAAAATGATGAGTGCTACTCTCAAACTGAAGAAAAGCTCTTTTAACAAGACTTTTCTTTATAATTCTGTACATGAAATAGCCTAACAACACTGTGTACTATGTACACATGGCACTAGTGGTATCCGTATAATTTCACACCTGAGATTCTGAACAGATTTGGTGTTACCTTGGCAACACTTATTCAAAGGGAGGTCACACGAAAATTGCTGACCCCTTCTCCTTTTAATTGATAGTCCCAATCAATTTACTGTTCATCGCAGAGCTAGACGACAGGGTCCAAAATAGCACCTGCCGCCACCACATAGTGCTTCAATCCATAGATTTGCTTAGTATAGTGTCTGTAAGACATATTGGACAACCTTCGATCAGTAAGTGAGCGAAGAGGCTGAAGTCCACACACTGAAAGGTTCAGTGATGAAGCAACTTTCCTCGGATCTTTTATCTGCAGGAGTACTGTCAGGATCCGCTCCGCGAAAAGGGTAGGTGAGCTTCGCCCTCAGTTGTAGGGATAGTTTGATCCAAAGTTTTCTCCTGTAAAGAGCTGTTCCTCCTGAAGTCTGAAGTTCTATGAAGATAGACCTTAGACGCTCTAGCAGACCTAGAGAGACATCTTCCTTCAGAGGGCAGATTCTGCAGGAGCCCCACCTCTTAGTGGGTAGGATGTCTTTAATGAGAAAGGTTAGATCAGAAAAGATATGCAGTTCTCCCACTTAATGTGGCCCTCATCTCCAGATAGGGCCACTATTTCACTAACTCTAGTCCGAGAGGCTATAGCGAACTGAAAAAATAACCTTTTAGGTTAGATGCTTGAGGGAACAATCCTCATTGTTCACAGGTGAGGCGTAATGTAGGACCTTGTCCAAAGACCATGAGATGGGCTTTAGTGACGTTGCAGGCCTAAGCCTGCACATGTTTTCGGAAATTTATTAAAGATTTCAATCGTTAGATCCATTTAAAGGGCATATAGAAGAGGTCTAGTCGGGGCTGACTTGCACAGAGATAATGGTCCATGGATCCAAAGATCCCATCATGTGACCTCTCTCGCAAAGTCGGCCATACCCTTGGTGCTTACTCAAGGGTTTATATGGGGACAAGGCCGAAGAACTAGCGTTCTCATAGTATCCAAGGATACACTGCCTCCTTCTCAAAGGCCATCGTGCTGTTGGCCGCCAAACCTTGAATATAGGTGAGGACAGAGAAGGACAGGCAGAAGATCATGAGATTGCTTTCGGGCCCTTTTGCTTTACAAAACAATTTAGTTTTTCCAAGAAGACTCGTATTGTCTTCTCGTTGACTAGACTTGTATTCTTCTAGGAATTCTATTTGCCTTTAAGATCCCAGTCTTTTTCCTAACCGTTAAGGGCAAGGAATTCATAAAATGAAGGGATCAGGTGTACTGTAATAAATTGAAGGCAGAAAACTTCTGAACCTCCTGGATAATCCTAGGTGCATAACTAGGACTAGCCTCAGCCTTAGTTCCTTCATTACAGGGAACGGGGTGTTCTTGGGCTTCCTGGGAGCCAACAGAGCCCCCTCTTCCCTGGAAGGGTCTCAGCATGTAGAGGGACTTCTGGAGGAAATTTGATGGGCTGAACAGGAATTCTAAGTCCGTCACTTCTATTGTAGAGACATGATGTCTGTTACCTCCATTAGAGGATCCTCGTATGGGGCTAAATAACGAGATAGTATCTTGATAACGCTCGTGATGAAGAGAACGATCTGCAGCTCAGGGACTTGTCCCC
The DNA here is from genome assembly GCF_036898095.1 of Palaemon carinicauda. Lineage (NCBI taxonomy): Eukaryota > Metazoa > Arthropoda > Malacostraca > Decapoda > Palaemonidae > Palaemon > Palaemon carinicauda. The sequence continues at coordinate 93,185,419 of NC_090736.1, forward strand.
CTCTGGGAGGGAATGGGTCTGCGTCCGTGTACCATTCCAACTCTATTGGGTTGAACCCGAGAAGAGCATCCACTGTCACCTTGCGGATCATATAAAAAAAGAGCTCCTGATAGGCGCCATTCCCTTAAGGAAGGGATGGCTAGCATTCCCTAATGAAATGAGACGTCCCTTATCCTCGATAGTTTCGACGCCTCATTATCGCTTCGATGCCCCAGATCAACCTGAGGAGGTCTGATCTGTGTGGAGAGAGTTTATCCACTCATTACAGGGCTAAAATGGCCTACGGGTCTGTGGCCTTTGGTTATTGTAGGGTAAGCGAAGAGGGAATGACCATCATTGGTCCTATTAGATCTCTTCGAGCGTTTGATGCTTATCTTCTCCAGCCTCTTAGCGCATCTTACAGTTGTGCACGTAGCACTAGGTCTGTCATCATCGTGAACTGGAGAGAGTTCGAAACTCCTCCCTGTTAGCGTCATGGAATCCTGACTGATTACAATAGTCTCTGACAGACCTTGCAATCTCCTTTCACATCCCCAGGGGAAAGGAGCGTTAGGGTGACTACAGGTTTCAATGATTTTTTAAAAACATTGAAGCCCCTGAGCTGGAGAGAATCGAGACTTCTTGAAGTTATTTGCATCCTCGATGTTCCGGGGCCGGATCATCTCCATGGATGCTCATAGACAGTCGTTTCGGGTGCTGCCCACCCCAGCCTGTCGTCCGCGGCCATTGATGCCTGAACTCTTTCTAGGCTTGGTTTCGCTTGACTGTGTCTGCTAATTCCGTGAAGATCCTAGGACTGAATCTAGTCTGACGAGAATCTTGTCTAGGATATATGTTATCTTCTGTAATTTGGATCCTAGGTAGGAGGGGAGGGGGTGACTGACTGGAAGTTGCTGATAGACATCTTCCAGGTCTGGCTAGAATGTCAACACCCCTTACTGAATAAGGTCCTTATGTTCAGAAGGATTAACATTCTGAACTTGCTGTTTTATTGGAACTTGTTGAGTGGCGCCAAGACCAGAATGACTCAGAGTTTTCTTGAGTCTTTCATGTGAACAGTAAACAGCCTTCCTTGGAAATCGATGGACTCTACTTTCTTCGCCGCTAGTATGCTCTAGAGCTCTAAGGTATACTCTTCTAGGGGTGATTTGAATATAAGAAGAGTTGAGGAAAGGATGGTGGAGGTATGTCCATTTCCATTCTAGTCTCATCTTGGTTAGACCTTGGACCCCAGGGATCGAAGGTCCGGCGATCCAGGAGGAACTTCCCTCCTACCAGAAGCATCTGTTTGCTTCGTATGATCCGAAGGTGTATATATCTGACCGTCTGTGGAACAACGGTCATTGTAACTGTGGGATGCTGTTTAACATCCTAAGGAGAACTAAGAAACCCTTCCGTTCTCCTCTCAGGCCATACCTGACCGTTTGCTTATATCAGCTTTTCAGTGTTTCACTGTAATAGAAGATTCCTTTCTATGTAAAAAAACTTAGGATAAGTACGCTGGAAAAGAGGAGAGACACATACTAGTAAATCCTTCCAGCCAATTGCTGCAGCCTTCCTAATTATTAATTCTAGGGCATCCCCTTTCAAGAAGGGGCCGATGGAAGATTCTAGTCCATAAGGATAGAGTAGCGTCCTACATCCAGGGAATTAATAATGAGAATCAAGAGGCTGATGAAGAATCAGCGTGAGGAAAGAAGGGGGGGGAAGTGGATCCCCCAAATCAGGTAGGTCTCAGCAAGGGATTGTGCTTAGAAGCACAACATACTGGAAAACCATTCTATTGTATGGTTATGTACCAAAGATTTCTGTCTGCGATATGGTCCTATACTGCAGATGTACAGGGTATTGTATACCCCTATACAACTGGCATGTTACCGTCAAGGCTAGTACTTGGGGGTAAGTTAACTGGCACAGTACTTCAGTACCAATATGGCTAGCAGGTTTTCGACATATCAGTGACTTGTCGGCTGTCAGCGGGTCGCTGACAGAAGTCACACCATCCTAACCAGTATTCAATGTGACTGGGTAGTGGTGAAAACTATACGCATAGTCAGCGGATCTCTGAACCAGAGGCGACTCCTCGGGTTATCGGAAGACCGCCGGTAATCGGCGGGCTGTCGATTGAAGGCATACCAACTCAGCTATTGACTGGTGGTGACCAAGGGCACACACTGCCGGCTCTTGGCGGCGGAGTCAGATGTGACAGTGAAAAAATGACTGCTGTCGTTGATTTCACTACAAGGTGTGGCTTGATTGTGGAGTCTCTGCCCGGTGTTTGTCAGTCGGGGGTCCGAGTCCCGCTCAGACTCACCAGTGCCGTTAGTGTCTGCAACCTCATCTTTAGAGGCAGGGTTGTGGGGGGGGGGGGTTTAGACCTTAAAAACCTTTAAAAGGAACACTAAATTCGCAGTTTTCGTAATGAGTAGTGAAATTTTCAGTCCAATTCCCGTAGAGTTTTCGCATTTTTGCGAGTTCGCAACTGAACCGCATTTATGAGATAACTTCTGAAACCAAACCAACCACAGTTCGACAGCTCTAGACTGCCGTCTTGTAGGTTGGGGATTTAGAAATAATATTGCTGGGGGGGGGGGTGAACCTGCATATATTATGTCCGTGAAAATACTCACCTTTATAACTGCAGAAGACTGCAATGCATCATCTGGTGTCCCTCTTGTAAGGAAGGGAGAAGAGAAATGAGTATTCAATTGATTATCGCACCGATAAACAGTTTGACAAAAATAGCTTAGGACAGAAAGCTAAAAGAGATAGTGGGAGACACATACCCGTGTATCCCTTGTGAGCCAATGCTGTTACTTCTCCTCAGTATTAAGATAAGGAAATTCCTCCAACCGGGGAATTCCCTGAAGAAAAAGGGGTTCGAACACCTAGGTGTAAGGAAGTGTACAAGCACTGTCCCCGTCTATACTTAACGCTGTGAGGTAAGGAGGATTGATTCACAATCAGAGTATCGAAGGAATGTCATTCTTTCGAAATAGGAGCGGTAACAGCAGAAGTTCGCATCCAAAATATGTTGATTAGAAATTAAAAGACATACTGTATATTTATGTATCCCAACCCATCTATTTGCTGTAACCTCCCTTACAATATTAAATCAGGGAGTTCCCTGAACAGGGAAACTCAGGGATAAGGGCTCTCTCCTTTAGGGGTTAGAGGCGTCACACCACCGGCCCTTTACGAAATTTAATATTGCAGGGTAAATAGAAACTGATTTCAAATCAGAATATTGATGAAATATTATTCCATCAATATAGAATTGGGTTCAGCAAATATCTGGACAGGGATACCCAAGATATATTGGAAATAACTACTAGTATAATCTATACGTTAGTTATCCGTCTGCCGTATTTACTATACTGCAAATATACTGACTACCTGTATAGACCTATACTGTAGTTCAGCCGGCAGAAAATAAAAGACATACTTATGCATCCCAACCAATCTATTTGATGTGACCTCCCTTACAATATTAAATCAGGGAGTTTCCTGATCAGGGAAACTCAGGGATAAGGGCTCTCCCCTATAGGGGTTAGAGGTGTCACACCACCAGCCCTTTACGAAATTCAATATTGCAGGGTAAATGGAAACTGATTTCAAATCAGAATATTGATGAAATATTATTCCATCAATATAGAATTGGGTTCAGCAAATATCTGGGCAGGGATACCCAAGATATATTGGAAATAACTACTAGTATAATATATACGTTAGTTATTCATCTGCCGTATATACTATACTGCAAATATACTGTCTACCTGTGTAGACATGTACTGTAGTTCAGCCAGCATGTTGCCGGATTAGCTAGCTATTGCCGGAGCATCTAGCAAGCTAGATAAGAGAGAGAGAGAAAGCATGGAGTGAAGGCTATTTATTACTGTATATGTATACTGTAATAAAAGATGTAAAAGTCTAATTTTACTGCTTTTCTCCAAAAAGAAGGTTCACTTCCATTTAGCCACATTACTATTGCCGGCTTACTACTGTAGGCCAGCCTCCGGCAGCACGAGTACAGTCGGCATGCTACCTACTGAGTCAATACCTATCTGTGCCGGTCTACTGCCGTCCAGAACAATACACCGACAAGGGAAACTGTGGCTAGCAGTTCAAGGGAGAACTGGAGCACCTTGGGGACACAAGGGACCTCCCATCCACAGCCGCCAAGGCCGCTGGAAGCCGGCACTCGCCGACAGCCGTCATGGCCGCCGGCTGTCGGCAGTTGCCAACAGCTGACGGCTGAGGAGGGGGTTGTGGGCGGCTCCGGCAACCCACCGGCAATGGTAAGGTTGCAGGACTCCAGCACAGGGAAGACAATGTCTCGGCCATCGTAAAAGAACAGAGAGGGGAGGGGAAAGGGTCCTATATGAGGTATAGGAGGGACCGGCAATGTTGCCGGACCTACACACCTTGAAGAAACTCTGTTTCAGTACTGGCACGACCACAAGTGGCAGGAGAATCATTATTCTCCAGCTTAGGAGGTGCTAATACAGTTAAGGGGACGGCAGCTCATGCCATTCCTCTCAACAAGGGAGAAACAGAGTTCCAATGCCGGCGCCATCCTAGGCCACAAGAGTATACGACTCTATAGCCTAGGGCCGGCGAGCATAGGACTAGTCTACTAGACCCCAGGGAGAAGGTGGCGGCAACATTCGACCACTTCAGGTGTAATCTAGGGAGGGCTAGCCTCCTATGCCAGCAGTTCCGCCGGCAGGGGAAGGCAATCACCCCGCCGACCGACTGCCGATAAAGACTAAATACTCTGAGGTTCTGATCGAATCCCAAAACTTGCCGTCTGCCGTTAAGGGATGAGACAGAAAACTCTAGGCTACTCATGCCTGAATTCAAAATTCAAGGCCGACGCAGAGAGTTGTAGCCTAAGGCTACTCTCAGAGGGAAGAGAGATTACCCATAAATCTCTAGCGAGATTAGTAATGGTTAGTATAATTCCAGGAGATATCGATCTCCAGGAATGATAACCGATACACAAGGGTAACCGGGAAAATAACGAAAGTATATGTTGTCTAGGTTATGTTACCTAGACAAGATGAGATCTCGGTTACCTAAATCACCAAAACTCTGACATATACGATCGTCACGGAAAAGGGAAAATTATGCTTATAGAACGGATTTTAAGTGAAGCGAAAAATCTATTTTTGGGTGAGATAGCCATGACGTCCTGATGGAAGGTTCCTTCGGTAGCTTCCTTGGGTATATTTAACTACAAGGATATTCCCAGAGAATTAAACCACAGGTTATCACAGAATTCTAACTTCTGGTGCGAGTATCCTAAAGGTTTCCCTTTAAGACATCGTATATCAACAGGGGACGCATGTATTAACACGCCACATAGCTATCTGTACCCCATATAGAGTTAACACTTTGATATGGAAAAGTGGAGAATAACTGGGGAGCCGTTCCACAGTTACACTCATCCGTGGCTACTTTTGGTACTCGAAACGTAAACAAACAGGCGCCATTGCTAAATGACGTCACGTCCGTCCTCATCCTGATGCCAGCTCCTTGCTAATCTCCATGATACAGCAGGACAGGGCGGGGCCTGAAAGGCTGGACTAGAATAGAAGGGAGGGTCCATCAGGACGTCATGGCTATCTCGCCCAAAAATAGATTTTTCGCTTCGCTCAAAATCCGTTTTTTGGGCTCAAGCCATGACGTCCTGATGGAAGAGTACCAGAGAATCAATGTATCGTGGAAAATTTCCCCTTATTAGAGTAAGTGCCAAGGGCTTCGAATAGAGGTATGTAATGTGACCTCGGTAGAGGTTCCGTGGGGATCCAGCTTCCTGCCCCCCTGGCAGGGAAGTCCCAACGGGTTATACCAAAATTCAAAGTGGTCATCGAAGGGCTACTCACCCTGCGGAGAGTTCGTGAAGGACTCGGAGACAAGACAGAATGGTCAATATTCGTGTAGGAATATTCTCAAGAGTAGACGAGTGATAGTTAATCACTATATTCCATGGGTTAGAGAACAATCTGGTCTCGAAGGTATGACGAAGGTAAGTATTCAAGTAGGAATATTACACAGCATGGGTGAGTATATACGTAATACAGACAATTTATATTATTCTTCTCATTTCAAAGGAAAGGGGTAAATGAAACTATGACATTCATGTATTTCATAGTGGTAATAGGAGCGAAGAGAGACGCACAAGTAATAAAATAGAAATTTTATTTCATAAATTGCAGGTTATAGTAATAATAAATGCAATAAAGAATGTAAAGTTAATTTACAATAATAAATAATGTACATAGAAATTAGAGGACTTCAATCTTGAATCTGAAAGAAATTTCAAATTTAGAAAACACAAGTTCCAGAGGAACGTCAGTCTTTATCAAAGAAAAAAACACATCATGCCCTAGGGCATGTGGCACTCATGTGAAGTCTGTGACATTTCACCTTGGTAAGAACAGTCTATTAGAAACACTAAGTGTCCATGAAATCACTATGTATCACACGAGGGTCAACACAGGCACCCGTAGAGTTAAAGTCCCAAGTAACTCGCTGTTCTATGCAGAGTTAAACGGCAGGTTTCATAACACTACCTGCGGCTACCACGAAATGTTTGACTTCATGCACTTGCTTCGCGTAGTGCTTGAAGAAAACGCGCGAAGATTTCCATCCTGTGAAGCTCTTGAGGCTTTCAAAATCCATACTCTGGAGAAATTCAGAGAAGACGCGACTTTTCTAGAATCGTGAGCTGCGGGTGTACTGTCAGGATCCGCTCTGCGAATGAAGTGGGTGATTTTCGCTCTTAGTTGTTTCAGTGACAGATCGCTACCCGATGTTTCTCCTTTGAAGAGTTGACCTCCACCAAAGTCTGAAGTTCTTCGAAGATAGACCTTGAGACTCTCTACTGGACATAGAGAGACATCTTCCTTCAGGGGGCAGATTCTCCAGGGGCCCCATCTCTTGGTGGGTAATTCGTTTTTTGCGAGAAACGTCGGATCAGGGAAGAGGGTAAGTTCTCCTGTATCTGCGAACAGGATATGACCCTCGTCTCTTGATAATGCCACTATTTCGCTGACTCGGGCTCCCGAGGCGAGAGCAAAAAGGAAGATAACTTTTTGAGTCAGGTCCTTGAGAGGGCACGAATTGTTGTCCAAGTTAGAGGCAAAATGGAGCACCTTGTCCAGGGACCAGGAGATAGGTTTTGGTGGAGGTACTGGGCGTAGTCTAGCGCATGCCTTTGGTAGTTTATTGAAGATATCGCCGGACAGATCAATCTGGAAGGCGTACAGTAGTGGTCTAGTCAAAGCCGATTTGCAGGTAGAAATCGTGTTGGCTGCTAAGCCTTGTCCATGAAGGTGAATGAAGAAGGACATGCAAAAATCAATGGTGATTTCCGTAGGATTTTTTGCTTTGACGAACGAGACCCACTTTCTCCAGGATGATTCGTATTGCCGTCGTGTGGATTCGGTCTTGTATTCCTCAAGGAACTCTAGACTTTTCTTCGAGATCCCAAACCTTTTCTTTGCGGCTAGGGAGAGAAAATCATGAGATGAAGGTCCCTGACTTTCAGTGATGAAGCGAAGACAGTCGACTTCTGTACTTGCTGAGAGAGAACTGGGCCCGGGAGGGGAATCAGCGTGGGCTGCAGCTCCAGGACCAGGGGGTACCAATTGCTCCGGGGCCACTTGGGAGCCACTAGGGCCGCTGTCCCTTTGAAGGTTCTCAGTTTGGAGAGGACTTTCAGCAGAAGGTTGGGGGAAGGGAACAGGTATATCCTGGATCATCTGATCCAATCCAGTGACATGGCGTCCACTGCTTCTGCTTTGGGGTCCTCGTACGGGGCCACATAACGAGGAAGTTGATTGTTGTCGCTCGTTGCGAAGAGATCGATCTGAAGTTCCGGGACTTGGCGAGAGATGAAGGAGAATGATCTTGCGTCTAGAGACCATTCCGACTCTATTGGGTTTGTCCGTGATAGAGCGTCCGCCGTCACGTTGCGGAATCCTTGTAGGTGAACTGCAGACAGGTGCCATTTCTTCTTTTCTGCCAGACGGAAGATCGGAAGAAGTACCTGATTTATCTAGGGCGATCTCGAGCCCTGACGATTGAGACATCTGACTACCACCGAGTTGTCCAGAGTCAGACGGATGTGGATCGAGGGAGGCGGAGAGAGTTTCTTCAGGGTGAGAAGGACCGCCATGGCCTCCAAGATGTTGATGTGAAACGTCTTGAATAGGGGAGACCATGTTCCTTGAACCTGTCGTTGGTGGGAGTGACCTCCCCAACCCTCCAGCGAAGCGTCCGTGTGGATGTTGAGCGATGGAGGTGGGTGTTGAAGAGGAATGGACCTTTTCAGGGCCTTTGCTTCCGACCATGGCTTTAAGAGTAACCGAAGTCTGTTTGGGAGCCGTCTCTTGAGGTCTCTTCGATCGATGGATGCAGAACGTCTCCAGACTCCCGCGGCATCCTTTAGCTGTGCACGAAGCACTGGGTTTGTCACAGAGGCGAACTGTAGAGAGCCTAGAACTTGTTCCTGCTGTCGTCTTGAGATCCGTTTGGATTTCAGCAGTTTTTTGACAGACCCTGCTATTTCCTTCCTTTTTTTCTGCGGGATGGAAAGGCGGTGTGACTGAAGATCCCAATGGATTCCCAACCATTGGAACTTCTGAGCTGGAGAGAGGCGAGATTTCTCGGTGTTTATCTTGAATCCCAGGTGTTCTAGGAACTGGGTGACTTTGTTGCAGGATCGTACACAATCTTCGGGCGATGTCGCCCAGACCAGCCAGTCGTCTAGGTAAGCCATCACTTGGACGCCGCGAAGGCGGAGCTGTTGAACGATGGCGTCTGCCAGCTTGGTGAAGATCCGTGGGGCCACGTTGTGCCCGAAGGGCATGGCCCTGAAGGCGTAGCTTTTCCTTTGGAGTCGAAATCCTAGGTAGGAGGAAGCGTGATGGTTCATTGGAATGTGCCAGTAGGCATCCGCCAGGTCTATAGAGACCGTGTAGGACCCTTGAGGCAGGAGGGTCCTTATTTGTTGAAGAGTCAGCATCTTGAACTTGTTGTTCGCAATGAACTTGTTGAGGGGGGATAAGTCTAGAATGACTCTGAGTTTGTCGGAGTCCTTCTTGGGGACGCAAAATAATCCCCCTTGGAACCTGGTTGACTTTACCCTCCTTATCACCTTCTTGTTCAAGAGTTCTAGGACGTACTCTTCCAGGAGGGGGGTTGACTGTTGGAAGAATTGCTGGAAGGCTGGAGGTTGTTGTGTCCAGCTCCAGCCTAGTCCCTTCTTGACGATGCTGTGTGCCCAGGGATAGAAGGTCCAACGATCCTGGAATTGGCGGAGTCTTCCTCCCACCGGAAGCACTTCGTTGCTTCTGGCTTCCCGAGGGTTTGCTACCTCGGCCGCTGGCTCCCCTTCCTCCTCTGCCTCTGGAGGGGCGGCGAGACGCATCTCTGCCTGAACCTCTCTTTGAGCCTCTACCTTTGGGACGAAAGGTAGTGGTTTGCTGCTCAAATGCAGGGGTGAAGATCGGTGACTGAGAGACCATCGGTTGGGTGACCAGCTGAAAGGTCTGTTGTGGCTGAGCTGCCTCTTGGGGAGTAGCGGAACCCGGAAACTGCCGTCTCTGTTGACGTTGCTGGGGTTTGAGCTTCTGCGGTTTCCTCTTAGGTTGAGGGCCATCGTCCTGAGAGGATTTCCTTTTCTTCGACATGCCCCACTTATGGAGAAGGTTCCTGTTCTCCATGGCGGCTTTGTCAGCGATCTCTTTCACTAAGGAGGAGGGAAAGAGGTATTTACCCCAGATATTGGAGGAAATCAGCCTCCGGGGTTCGTGTTTCACCGTAGCCTTCGCGAACACGAATTCACGACAGGCTCTGCGAGCCCTAGTGAAGCTGTACAGGTCCTTCATGACAGTCGCCAAATGCGTTTTGGCTAGGACCATGTAGAAGTCCGGAATCCTAGTGTCTCCGGCCATGACTTCAAGCTGTACCTGGAGGGACATTGATGCGGCAAGCCTCTCCTTCGTATCTTGTTCCCTACGAAGGAGGTGATCGTTGAGTTTCGGGAGGTCCTCATTAAACTGACGACCGGCAACGTCAGGCTCTAACTTCCCCACTGTGAATGTTGACTGGACATCTTTCCAGTGTCTATCATCAGGGGGAGTAGTCAGGGAGAAGGGCCTGCACTCCTCCAGTACAGGGCAAGGTTTCCCTTCTTCCACTGCTTTCAATACCACAGTGAAGGCCTTTTCAATAAAGGGGAAGGTCGCATTGTTCGGTGCGACAAAGGTTGGGTGCTTTTTGCTAAGCGCCGGCATCTTGGAATTGGTGAAGCCCCTACTCTTCACCGTGTTGGCTAGCATAGCCTGGGCCTTCGAGAGATCGAACACAATTACCTCCTTCGGTTCGGTCTCTTCTTTAGAGGCGGGTTCGGACCTGAGCCGGACGTAACAGTCCGGATAAGCCTCAAAATTCGGGCAGAACTTCACTTCTTCCAACGCGATCGAGCCGACCTTCTCACTGATGAAGATCTTGCCCATGGTGATCGGCATGTGCTCGGCATACCTCCATGGGTTAGTATCCGAGCAAGCAGGGAGGTCCTTAACCGAAATCTGTTTCGGTTGCTTAAAACTTCCTAGGTTAGACCTGAATAGCTTGTGAGTCTCGCGAAGTTTCTTATCCATGAGGGCTTCAAGCATCTTGAAGACCTCCTGAGTGCCTGATGGGAGAGGATCCGGGGTGGCAGACGTCGAAGGAAGGGATTCCTCGGTCGGCGTAGGAGTTGGTGCAGGGGTAGGAGTGGGAGCGACCTCATGCTCCGAATCAGGGTATTCCACCTGATCTTCCTCATAGTCGAGCTCCTCGCCCATGAGGTTCCTCTCCGTTGTTTCCGACACTTCCGACATACGTTCTGCGTTGTCGGAATCTAGACGGCACTCATGCATGGACTGGGCCATGACAATATCAGGTTCCACCACTATTTGGACGGTGGGAATCTGATCACTGGGGACCACTGAGTCTTTTGATGCCTTCGGAAATAGCAAGGCCCTCAAATTTTCGGTGGCGAGATACGGTCCGGTGGCGTTCTTCTGGGAGCCACGCACCCACTTGCGCAGCTTCTCCCGAGCGTTGTCCCTTGCCTCCGCTGAAGGAGGATCGTCGAACGCTTCGACCAGACGACTCTTGCAGACTGTACAGTGCTGCGGGTCCCAGAATTTCAGGTCGCCTTTCTTGGCGGCGCAGGGGGCGTGGGTCCGACACGCCTTGTGCCCGTAGAAGTCCAGGCGTTTCACTCCGCAGAAGTTGCTTTCACACTTCATATACTCCTCCTGTAAAAGAAAGAGATCATGAGTATATGGAAGGCATAAGAATGACTTACATTACTCTAAGATTAAATTTTTAGTAGTCAAAATTTTATCTAACATTAAATGATTCATAAATATTGTAATGTTTGAGAATAGGAGCGGGAAAGGAAGTAGATAGACACATACTTGTGAATCCCACCCAGTCGGTTACCGTAACCTTATTATTAGGCAATTTCATTTGTGACCGAGGGACACAAAACGGAAATCCACGTGGATCACCGTGGTGGGTAGAAGCTAAGTTTCTAGCAGAGATTGCCTGCGAGGTGTATCAGGGACTGAGACCACTCAGTTCCTTGGGGTAAAAGGGTAATAGGAGACCCCGTATAGATCTAGGTTCCGGCAACCGGCCGTGCTAAGACACACAGAGTATGCTGGAAAATTGTAATGTGCAAGAAGACAGCCCAGCCACTAAATAGGATGGTAAGACAATACCTATATATAGAAGTGGCTAAGCCATCTGGCTGCAGTGTAGGACTGTCGGCATGTTGTCGACAGGTAAGAGAAGGGGTGCATGTCCCTTGGCGCCTCCGGAGGGCGCCGGCAGGCCGACGACACGCCGGAGGCCGCTCCAGCAGGGTGTAAGGCATCAAGACAGACACATTGAGTATCTAAGCATAATACCAACTTGGCGACCGCCGGCACAGCGGCGGAACGCCGGCGGGAGGCAGCGGCTCCGGCAGCCGAAGGCTGACGGCTTGGTGATCAGTTCATAAGATAATTAAGTATATGGTAGTATACCCAGACTGCCGGCAATCAATGCCGGCACGCCGGAGGCCGGCCCGAAGGTCGGGCAACCGAAACTAGGTAAGGGAGGGGTGGATCATCGGTTGTATGCCGACGGAAGGCGGCAGCCCCCGGCACACGGAAGGCTGACGACTTAGAGGAGGGATGGTATCTTATGAAAGAGAGTCACCAAAGTGTAGGGCGGTATCGCCGGCAGTAGAGGCGGCAAGGGACCGGCACCAGGGTAGATGGAGAGACAGATAAGGAAGGATTTGAAGGGTAAGACCACATACCCCTCCGGCATCCCTCCGGAGAGAGTGTACACATGATAGGAGTAGATACACCTAGCATCCAATGGCAGGGGGCCGGCAGCCGGCCGGGTGCCAGGGTAACCCAAGGGACGGTTAGAGTACACTCAAGAGGGGGAACCCCCTGCTGGACAAATCGCTGCCAGTGGCTACCCCCATAGGACGCTATGAAGGTATGTGTACCAGAGCGGCCTGCTCAGCAGGAGAGCAAGATAGCCCTATCACTCCACCCAAGGGAGGAGTTGTAGGACTAGGGACAGTTGTGTATAGGCAAGCCTATGTATAGGCTAGCCTACACCAAAGGGATAGGTGGGGAGGGAGAAGAAGAGGGGTCTTTCATAGAGGAGGCTCTGTACAAGAACGGCCACCAAGGAAAGGGAGGACGCTCCCTAGCCTAGGGTAGGTAACCAGAATGAGAACGGTGCAAGAGTACCGTCTCAAACTATAAAAGTACAGAACTAGCGCCCCCCCCCCCCAAAGCCTAACCTAGATAAGGAGTGTTAATTCTCAGGCTAGGTAGGCTGAAAGACACATTGCAAGTTGCAGGGAGGGATGAGTAACCCAACCATAAGCAACTGAGGAAGGGCAGAGCCGTTCCTCTTTCTCGGTCGCAACCCTAAGGGGGGATCATTCCCTTAGGGTAGACAGAGAAGCGATAAATACTCTTGATTGTGGACAAGATTCCCCTATATAGAAGCGGAAGCCTGGCCACGCAGAGGGAATGCCCGTAGGCAGGGGATGTAGGGAGCATATAGGGGTTCCTACATTTAGGTTAGGTTAGAAAGGAACGCAATCAAACCGGTCCCCTATATGGTCCCTGAAGGCAAAAAACACTTACATCACAGTTAACAGTATGATAAATAATGCCACTATCTTCGTAATTTAACCTAGGATCACTGGAATATATCATGCATGAACACAAGTGCTAGGTAATCTAGCCTAGGGGCTAAGCTAGCGATCTAGTATGGGGTCGAACGACGACCGGATAATAGAGCGTTAAAACGCGATACAGTGAACCCTCGCTACTTCGCGGTTCGACCATCGCGGATTCACCACTTCGCGGATTTTTTCCATAACCCATATATATACAGTAATATATATATATATATATATATATATATATATATATATATATATATATATATATATGTATGCATGTATTTATGTATATATGTAGGTATGTATATGTGTATACATAAATAAATATATATATATATATATATATATATATATATATATATATATATATATATATATATATATATATACTGTATATACACACACACACACATATATATATATATATATATATATATATATATATATATATATCTAAAGTAGGAAGATGTGATGTAGTTCTAAGGGAAAAGTATGGGAAATATGTCTGGGTAATAAGCAAAGCTCTACCTCCAGTTTGTTTCTACATTATGATCAGAGATAAATGTAAACAAAACATTGGTTGCCATTTTTTATCGTGCTTTTTAGCATGTTTAGGAAATGCATGATATAAAATCACCTTTAATATTTGTGCCTGTTTTAGTTTAGGGTACTGTAGTACATGCATTAAGTGTTCTGTACATTAAAGGGTAGTTTGTTAACAGTACTACGTACAAGGGAAGGTTTTAAAAGTCTGAATATACATGTTGAATAAATAGGTAAATATGGTGTCACTACTTCGCGGATTTTCACCTATCGCGGCCGCGACTGGAACCTATCTACCGCGATAAACGAGGGTTCACTGTATATGAAGTTCCTAGCTATGAAGACTAAATAACCAACAATATCAATTAGTTAAGAGGCTGGAAAAGGCTGTTCTGGCTAGCTAAATAAGGCATGCAAGAGAACAGCGACGCCATAAAATGGCGAGTCCGGTAGCAGCACAGCTCCGCCACAAAACACAAAATATTACGAAAAGTAGAAGTTACTTTACGGCCAGAGCTTATTTAAACAATACTGGGACCTGGTACTCAACTTTCCAGAAGAAGGCGAGGCTGAAGGCGCGGTTGTGATACGATTATAGTAGGGGAACCAGGGTAATTTTTGTTGCGGTTACCCTTCTATTCTGCCACGTATTCCCCCTCGAGGCGTAAAGGCTATTCGGGGTGCAGATTGCCATGTGGCGTGTCAAGAATACGTCCCCTGATGATATACGATACCCTTGAGAGTAATCTTAAAGGTACTCACGCCAGAAGTTAGAATTCTGTGAAACCTTTGGTTTGATTCTCTGGGAATATCACTGTAGTCATATATACCCTTCGGAAGCTACTAAAGGAACCTTCTATTAGGACGTCATGGCTTGAGCCCAAAAAGACCAAACAACAAAACTTCTACCATTTCTTCTTTTGTGGGAGAGACAGCCTGGTACCAAGAATCTTCCATTGAGGATGAAATGCTAGTATGCTCAAGCTGCATTCATGAGGTAAGAGGATATGTACTAGGAAAGTACAGTACCCATATCTGATTAGAGATCAGTAAATGGTACAGGAACTCATGCACCCATTATTGTACTGGGAAGGTACAGTACTCATTTCTAAGTACAGTAGACAGAACAGTAAACGGTACACGAGTTCATGCACCCGCTACCTGTGTTCAGTTCTTAACAAGAATTAGCTCAGTAGTTACTGGTAGGAATAAAGGATGCAACCCTCCTTTCCCTTTCCTGGAAGTTTGACTTGTCTCTCTCTCTCTCTCTCTCTCTCTCTCTCTCTCTCTCTCTCTCTCTCTCTCTCTCTCTCTCTCTCTCTTTTTCAGGAGAGTGGGAAGCAGTGCATATTGATACTTCCTCAACAAGGGGAAGGCTTACCCAAAACAGAAGGAACAAGTTACCGAAGCACAGGCCAACTGATCAGGCAATTTCACAAGACATCAACCAATCACTTTGCATGGTTTCGTGGGAGGGCTCCTGTAGAACTGTATCAGCCAAGGGGAAGGTTTTTGGCACTAGGTACAGGAGTTCACACTCCTGTTCCCAGTGCTAGATCTCATACGAGCACAAGCACTACGGGTCAGGACATTAGCAGCCACCATTGTCCCTTTTCTGCCTCGGGACATTCCAAAACACTTTGGTGACTCCATCACCACTGACCATTGATTCAGTGATTGTAGCATTGACAACAGGGATCCAATGTGGTAGAGTCATATACTGTACTTCGCCTTGATCCGAGCTCGACATTGCCAAATGGATAGAAGGTAAAGGCCTTTTTTACACTGATACTGGAGCTACCTTACCAATAGACCTTTGTATCACGAAGGAACACGAGGGAGAGAAACACTCAGAGTCTTCCAAACAGCTCTCCAGATTTTTACAGTCAACTGCGGACTAGGGACCAATTTTTCCATTCATAATAAAGATGGCAAGTACTGTGCAGTCTGCCATTAGGCAACAGCTACCATACAGTCAGTCATCAAAAAGAAGACTTCTTGCACTCAGTGAAACTGATGGACCCAACCTTCAGTCTCAAAATTTTCCTCGTTTTCCAGAATTTAGTTTTCAATTGAAACCCAGGGCTTCAGCTCTTTTGCCCCAAGCATTCACACTTGCTTTTGTGGTACCTACTCGATCGAGACTTCCCTTCTGGTATTTTCTCAACAATCAACTTGACCTCTCTCCCCAACCCCATGGCCAGGCAGGAATAGAGGGCTGGATTATGCTGATAACAGATTGAATATTTGTTTCAAAAGGTGGAGGAAAGTAGCGCAGTCGCTCCCGCATGATCAAGATCTTCTGGCAGGATGGTAAAAATGTCCTCTGAAACTTCCTTCGTCATGGGGAACTCGTTCTACTTGGTCTCACAAACAAGTAATTGCTCCAAGATTGGTGGAAGTATCACTGGTAAGCAGCCAGTGATTTCCCTTATTTTTAGTTTGAGTGGAACAGGAAACATGGGAAGATCAGGCTTAGTGGCAGATTGACTTCTATTCTAAAGGGGAGTTCAACTTGAAGCCCACCTCCAGGGATCCTGCTGATCTCAGATGACACTAAGAAGGATGGTGACCTATTGGAAACGTCCTTGCTTGACAATCGCCAGACTGAGGTTTGAGTCCCACTCAAACTCGATAGTTTCTTGTAGTGTCTACAACCTAACCATCCATGTAGACTAAGGAGCCTTTACCTGGCTCTCCTTGGAGTAGAGTGGGGTCTTGGGCATGGATCATATGTATACTGTATATGGTCAGTCTCTGGGACATTGTCCTGTTAGCTAGGGCATTGTTAGTGTCCCATACCTCTGCCATTCATGAACAGCCTTTAAATCTGGAGTACATGAACTCCTCAAGGAAGTGGTTCGTGGAAGTAAAACACCTGCTTTTTAACCTACCAAAAGTCCAAGCAATGCTTTTGCTATCTCCCCAACAGGTTTTAATAGTCATCCAGTAGCATGGAAGAAAAAACATTGCCACCTTCATGGCTTATACCTAAGGCAAGGGGTTCGGTTTCACAGACACTTGGCAATTTGGCAAGCAGTTACTCACCTGGGCAGCCATCAAAATGATAGAGTTGTATGCAAGATCCATTCCAATCAGAAGAATATTTTAGTCGACACCCATAATGACCAGGGCCATCACCATCAAAGTACTTGTTCATTTCTAGGTTGATCCAAAATTCCAGTTCTAGAACATCTTCCAGTACACTGCTCTACCATTCAAGGACATCAGCAATATTTGGGTCAACTTCCCAACACACCAGTTCCTGTAAATACCTTAGTCTCTTTGCATCTTATTAATTTAAGGTCACCTTGAGGAACACCGAAGACTCGTTCCCATGCTAAAATGGTGTAGATGAAGATGTCCAAGAAATTCTGAAAATACCCTCCCGGTTCTGGTGCATGAAGTCATGGATATCAGATCTATCCTAACCTTCAGGAAGAACCTGTCAGTGGCACTGGTCCTGAAGGTAGGAATCTGGTGCGACAGACAACCTCTGCTGCCCTATGCCAACAGGAATTTACCCATAGGTCTCTGGATAATCTTATCCTTAGCCTTGTGGTAACTACTCAACAAGTTGTGTTGTGAACCTAGCTCCCATACAGGATAAATAGCATATCACCCAAGATAGCAGTTGCGACACAAGTCTAGAAGGAAAGGTAGAATGTCTGCCTGATCTCCTCTTCCTTCCCTCCCCCCCCCCCCCTTTGGAGGTGAAGAAGTCTGAGTGCTCTGTTATATGGTGCATCGGATGCTAGATGTATTCGTGCCTCACGATCAAGTACCTTTTCATTACTGTACTGATAACTTCGGTATTAAAATATCCTCTCAGACAAGAGGGAAGATGGAGGAAATGTATGCAACCCATTTCTCATAACCAGATACTACAGTACTATTAAAGGTCTCAGGTTTGAATGATTAGGAAAATACAAATTGATTGTAAAATTTGTGATGTTCAAAAATGAAATTTACCAATTGTTTTGTTGAAATAACATTATGGCACAGGTTAATTAATTACATTAGTTAAAATTTATATACTGTAATCAACATTGTGATGTAGAAGCCAAAATGTTTGAAGAATACGTTATTTCGTAGGTACCATTTGGCCATGTCCAGTATGCTAAAGATTGGTTACGCGTAAAGGGCAGTGTTACAAAGCCTGAAAATGAACACCCTAAGCGATTAATTACTGGTCTTGAATGCAGGCGAAGTGAAGTAAGTGTTTAAAATTTATACCTATTTTAATTTTCATATTAACAACTAAGAATTCTGCCCAAACATTATAGTTTTTTTCTGTAAAAATCCTTCTGACAGTTCATACTTATGAATCTATACAAACAAAAAGTACTGTTCAGTATCTGTATTGGTTTCTATACAAATGCACACTTCGTCTTTAAATATAGGAGTATCTTTCATCAGCTGCCATTGCAGATAGATCTACATACTGTTGCTTTTCTCAGACTGTACTTGCATTGTTGATTCCTTCTCTGCATAATTTTATATTTGGTTTGTTTGTTTGTTAGTGCACTTCAATTAATGGAGTCTATAAAGGTGGTCAATATGTAGAAGTGCTTTAGTAAAGATAAATTCGTAGAAAGATTGTCTAAATTACCAATAGATCCACAGTTTGTGTTTCTTTTAGGGGAGTATTCCTGTTTATAGAATTTAACATGTGTTGGCTTTTTTATGTGGTCTCTTTTGCAGTGGGGCAAACTTAAGCAGAAGAAAATGGTTGGGAAGCCTTCTCTCCAGTGTCATTGGGGGTACACTGGTGACTCAAAAAGATCTTTTCAGTACTTTTCTTTCACCCTCTCAGGCTGGACCTGGTTCTTATGGTTCATGGTTTGCAGGAAGTAAGTTCAAAAAGAAAGATAATCATTATCGTCTCACCATGTACAGTATGTTGATAAAACTCTCCCCACTAAGGAATTACAACTATGCCTCAAGTAGGTACACCCAAAGTGCTAGAAAATTATGACAACTATTGTATATACACTTTGCATATAGTACACTGTTCTTTAGTTAGCTCTTGTAAGTGTGACATTCCTAGGGGTGGGCTGATGTGCCTTGTCCTTTTTTAAAGGGATGAGGTGACTCAGGCACCTGCTTGTGATCTGGAAGGGTTTAACAGTCTTCCCCTCGAGATAGAGCATCCTGAGTTGGAGAGGTACTGTTGGGACGTCATTAAGCTCATTTGTGAGCATAGTGATCTCTGTGTGATTTCTGTCTATGCGGCCAAAGCAGTGCTAGCCATATGATAAGTGGCACGGCCCTCCTTGTGGTAGAGACAATCTCTCACACTGCCTTGGTTAGAGCTATTTAGAGGGCACTTGAACCAGGTGAATTTGATGATCAGATATAAAGAATAAGCTCCAGTCAAGCCAATCCAGGATGCTCCTGCCTGCGCCTATCCCACATCAGCCACTTTACTTGTACGGTACTTTGACCCAGAGGAGAATGAAAATACTCTTCTACCGGTTAATCCGACACTCTACGCATTGATGGCCAATCCCTTTGGAATAAATCTAAGCGGAAGATGGTTCCTTCTCTGCCGACGACTCAGTGGCTGTGGAGTCTACTGCTGTGACCTCTCTCTCTTGTCAGTATTGTGGTTGGACAGATGTTCCTTCATACTAGTGAACTTAATCAGTTCTAGGCCAACTTAGTTCTTAAAAGAAGGGATGCAGTAGCATCAAACTTCTCTATACATGTTGGTCCGTAAAGTATTCTAGCTCTACGAAATGGATTGGTTGTAGATTCCCCTTTATTGTCTCTAGAGAGAGGCTGAGGTAGTGGGGGTTAAGGAGAGGTCTTACAACCAAGAATCAATTATTTATCATGCAGTTTTCTTTTGGAGGTGGTTACATTCAAGCCTTCAGGGGATCACAATGCCTTCAGATTTGAGTTTGAAGAAAGTTATAACCTCTTCAAAACTCCAGCACCAGAAGCACCAGCAACTGCCTCATGGAAGGCACTGGACTCTGTTCAGTCAATTTGTAATCCCTTCTAGCTGCAAATGTCATTTTAACAAGATTTATGAGCTTAGAAATAGGCCTTGGTGGTTTCATTAAACTTGTTTTAATTAAGATAGCAATAATGAATTGTCAGTAACAAACCACGTGATCTTGCACCATTATCGAAGGGTAGGTACAATATCATCTTGATTGCTCTCCAAGCCTCTTGAGATATATTTTGTAATGGCATTCTCTGTCATATCAACATCATCCAGTTTATGTAGACCTAAATGGTAATTTTCATTGCTTTTTTATAGACACGATTTCTTAGCTCCTTCATTATCTGTCATTTTGCACATGCTGGATAATTTACTATATTAATCCATTAGGTAATTGAAGGTATGGTAGCAATCCCTGCAAATTACAGTACATTATTTCCTTTAGTATATTTTATGTCTTTGTTAAATATTTTATGTGATTTATTCTTTACTTCAGTGTCATTTTTGCACTGGCTGTTATCCCTGTTGGGACCCTTGGACTTGTACCATTGTTTTCCAATGAGAGGTGTAACTTGGTTGGTAATGATAATAATAATGATAATGCTGTAATTTTTCAATCATCGTCCTTTTTATAATTTTCCTCTTTCCATTTTTATCCTTTATATAACTTTCGTCTCGCCACATCATGATTTTTCATTTACTTTGTTATTCCAGACAATTTTCTACCTTTTTCTGTTTTCAAAATAATTGGGAAATGACCACAGGATGTATAGTAAAAATACCAAGAATAAAATATAGTTACATTTACTAATGATTTAATTACACAATGGAAAAATAGTTACTCCTGGTACAGAGACTAGTATATACAAAATGTTTTTTAGGGCTCAGGCCATGTCGTCGTGATGGAAGTTCCTTCAAAGGTAGCTTCCTAGGTATATTTGACTACAGTGATATATCCCAGAGAATTTACCAAAGGTATCCAGAATTCTAACTCCTAGAGCGAATATCCCTTAACATTTTAAAAAGGGATATCGCGTAATATCAGAGGACGTATTCTTGACACGTCTCATGGCTATCTACACCCCCAATAGCGCTTTCGCTTCGAGGGGAAAGAATGGCAAGAATAAGGAGAGTCGTTAAAGAGACAACGCTCTCGACACACCTACTGTACTGTAAATAGTGTGCCAAATTGTCACAGCGAGGCGCCATCAAGCCATTCTTTCTCTCGTAGCTTCATTGATTGGTGTTATCCCCTGTTATCTCTCGCTATTTTGGAGTTTTTTGGTCGCTATGATGTCTTCACCAGCCTCATCAGCTTCTGGAAAGTTAAGTAATATCTTTGATTTGTGTAAATGTAAGCTCTTGCCAGTTTTGCTCTTCGATTGAGATCGTAATTAACGTAACAAGAGCTGTTGCCAGCCGGATGGCGTCATGGACGCGGTCGTTCTTTCTTTACATTTAGTTAGCCAGAATGACCCTTTCCTGGCATTAATTGCTTTAATAACTTTAGCTATTTAGAATTTTAGCTAGGGATTCTTATATTATGTCATTGTTGTCGTCCCCCCAGATGCTGAAGCCTTGATGTGGATGGGGGGCTTAGGGATTAGCAGCTGGGTTCCAATGTTTGGTGGGAATCGCTTCCCCACTGGTCCTTGGTGCCAAGCTGTTGATCCAACTAAATTAGTCAGCACTTTCTCTTTTCCTTTTGTTTTTTCCTTTTTTCTCCCATCTCCAACTCTTGGACATGAACTTGTTATTGACTTTGGCTTATGTTTGATTATGGTTTGGCTGCCTCTTTGGATTTGACGCAGGTGGGATGGACGGCATGCCATCTCAAAAGAACTCGAGTACCTGACGTGACCGAGCGAGGGGAAAGTTTTATGTCAAACCTTTCCCTCAGTGCTGGGTCTGACGTTGATGGCCGTCATGACGCCTCAAGTGCTGAGGGCGGGGTGTATCTCTGGATATTGCCCCTAGGGCGGCCCTAATTGTAGGGATGAACCCGTCCTCTAAGTGTGGCTCCTTGGTGGGTGGGGGGAATATCCAGATGAAATTAATCTTCTCGTCATTATGGCGAACCCACCGAAACCCGTTGACGACCAATCCGCTTCCTCTCTGGCTGACTCTTCCAGGAAAATAGTTCACTCGATGGACTCGCATTCATCCAGTGCTATTACTCTGGAACCTTTCATTCCAACTTCCCCCAGATGCCAGAGAAATAAAAACTCTGGCAGTTTAAATGAATATTTAAGGGTCCTATATTGTGAGGGAATTACTCGCAATGGGAATTATGAAGAATTATTTAATGTTCTGAAAAAGTTTGGAGATATAACAAGAATGAAACTGCAGCTCTCCAAAGATAAACAAGAATTTGAGGCTTATGTCACTTTTAGTAACACATTACAAGCTACAAATGCTTTTCATGAAATAAGAAATGGTAAAGTTTCTGACCTTTCTTGTCGAGTGAAATTGCATAGTATGAAAAATGTTTTAGACTCGGAATATGACTTTATACCCAAATGCTCTGCCTTGCATGAAGAAGTTCTGGAAAATACCAGAATAGTACCAGAACCAGTCTGGTATGTTGCTTCATACAAGGAGGGCTGTAATAATCTGATAAAGGGGTATGAATGTACAGTATTGAAAAAAAGGTAGGCTGTATTCCACAGGGAAATTTAACACGCTATGGCCGTTGTCTACTTATTAAAGCAGGTAACGAATCTCAAGCTGTATTATTGAATAATTTTAAAGCTTCCTCGTCAGATATAATTCAGAGAGTCTCTCCTCACCACTCTTACAACCACGCGAGAGGAATTATTTATAGTAGGGATCTAAGCTAATTTTCTGATGAAGATATACTGAAAAGATGCCCAGCTACCGTTCTTAAAGCTAAAAAACTAAAAGGGAATAAAAATGCAATTTGTTTAATCTTTTCATCACATTACCAACCAGATTACATCAAGATCAGACACTTAAACATTCCGGTCAAGAAATTCCACCCACGACCAATGCAATGTTATAAGTGTTACGAGTATGGCCACATTAATGTAAAGTGTACTAATAAGAAGAGATGTTATATTTGTTCCGAATTTCATGATCCCAACGAATTCCATGATACCTCCGCCGATTTTACTCATGAAAAGTTTTGTTTCCATTGTGAGGAAGCTCACTCTCCCAATTCCAAACTGTGTCCTCAGTACAAACTGGAGCAATCAATAATTGAGACTGCCAATAATGAGCATATAACTTTTGGTGCAGCAAGGAAAAAACTTAATGGTTCTAATCCAACATATGCCAGAGTTTTGTCCCATCCCGTAAAGTTAAATAATAACTCAAGGAATACTTACCCCACAGTTACTGCTGGATCTAAATATCCTGAGATCTCACCTTCTTCATCAACAAATCCCTCAAGGCCCGACAAGATTTCCAATAATTCCAGCAATCCACAGAACTCTCATCCAGTTCCAGCTATTCTGGAAAACAATAATAGCAGTAGAATAAACAAAAAACCAAATAACAAAGTAGGCCAAAATGGTCCCTTAAAGCAAGAAGACCGTATTCCACTGCAAAACCGTTTCAACACACTTGCCACAGACAGTGCCAGCAAGGCTATAGAAAACATAGGAGGAATAGAGATGGTTGATATCGAGCCCCATAAATCAAAATGCGTGAGCAAGAAAAGAGTAATTGAAGATACAACACCACCCAAACCCAAAAAAACAAATAATATAGAATTTATACCAGATGCAATTGAAATGGATATCGAAAAATTACTAGAACTCCCAACCTCTGGACCCGAACCTAACACAGTCAATAACCACATCACTAAACAAGTGATAAACGTTGAAGTCCATAGGAATCCCCATGACCCTCAAGGAAGTGAAAGCAAGTCGAATAATAATGCACCCATTAAAGAAATAAGCCCTTCTCCAGTTCTAGGTATGACTGGAAAACTAATGCTTTCACGTAAAACAATGGCAGAAAATACAACACACAAAGTTTCATGTGGTTGTAACGATTGCTTCATGGCAGAATTCAATGACCCTAAAAATCTAAATGTACATAAGATGAATAATATAATAGATAATTTTACTAAGAACAAAAACAAAAACCAGTATGGCAAATTAGAAAGCCACAATGCTGGTTGTATGTGTGTTGACCATCTAATAAAGAAACGTGCAACAGGCACCCTCCAACTGGAAAAATTTATAGAAAAACTTAACCTTAATCCAAATGACACCCAGGAGGCTAATACAAACAAGGGTAAAACCCAGGGAGCCATACCCAAGGAACCAAATCTTGATTAAAAAACTACAACTAGCGTAGTCAAGCAGAAACCCGTCTCCAACAGAATAAGCAGAAATAATGCCTTACCCAGTGGAAATTTATCTTCTTTGCCGTAACGTTCAATCCTTACATAATTCAGTGGAATATTAATGGTCTTAAAACCCGTTTACATTTAGGGGAAATCCAAAGACTATTGAAAAATTATAACCCTATTGCAATATGCTTACAACATACTAATGATACTGTTCCTTCAATAGGAAACTACATTTTAGCATCTCGCTCAATCCCTTCTCCCAATACTTTAGGGACTGCAGTATATGTTCATAATAAAGTAACTTATGATGCTTCAATATTCAACACATCAGAATTTCAATTATCTGGAGTTAGATTACATCTAAATAACGACACTTTTAATATCTATAATATGTACAATCAACCCTCTTTCAACTATGATATACAAAATCTACCTAAAGTACTCCCAAATATGCAAGAGGATATACTATTACTAGGAGACTTCAACTCCCATAACTCCATATGGGACGCGAATTGTGTTGATGTTGACATAAATGGTTCAAAGGTTGAACAGATGATGAATGATCATAACCTCTGTATATTGAATGAGGCAGAGAGTAGCACTTACTATTCAAAAGCTCATGGAACCTATTCGTCAATAGATTTAACTCTGTGTTCCAATAATATTGTTGATAGGTTCGAATGGAATGTCTTAGACGACCTGTTTACCAGTGATCATTTTCCTATTTTGATTACCATATTAGGACATACACCAACTTCTTCGATTCAACGATATAATACAGATAAAGCTGACTGGGATAAGTTCAAGTTTTACACTAAGCAAGTGCCTCCCTTTGATTACTCCCAAGATCATGATAGAACAAATGATGACGTTGTGAATTTTATCACACAAGCGGCTAATAAATCGATACCTCTGACTGGCACCCGACAGTTAAAACATTCAGTCCCATGGTGGTCAGAGACATTAACCCAGCTGATAAACGAAAAGCATGCAGTTGGAAGAAAATTAGAAACCCTAAATAAAAGATTCAAACATTTGAGCACTGGTCCCCTAATGTTAGGGAATAAAATAAACAAACTGGTTGACATAGCAATAGAAATTAGTGTGTTGAAACCATATTTTAATAGGGTTTCTGCTAAATTCAGAAAGGAGGTAATTAGAGGCAAGATAATTTCATGGCAAAAATACGTGTCAAGCATATCGGATAATACTTCTGTGCAGAAGGTGTGGCAGAAGTTTAGGAAGATAATGGCTCTTACAGCAAACCAGCGAGACATGCATTAATGCATAACGGCTCGTTAATACATGATACTCAGACAATCTCCAATATTATCGGCCATAATATTGAAAATATAAGCAGCATTGATAATTTAGATGCCCACTTTCGAGCCATTAAAAGAAGAGAAGAAGCAACACCATTGAACTTTGATACTATGGAGGATATATATTACAATAAAAGATTCACTGAAGAGGAGTTGGAATTTGCCTTATCTAATTGTAGGTCAACAACCCCGGGTAAAGATAAGATAAATCTCGATATGATTAGAAATCTAGCCCCTTTAGCTAAAGCATATCTATTGGATTTTTACAATCATCTTTGGACCAAACACCTATTTCCAAAGGCATGGAAACATGCAATAGTAATACCAATAGTAAAGGCAGGGAAAGATCCAAGTAATCCAAACAATTACAGACCAATTTCATTAACCAGTTGCATATGTAAATTACTGGAAAAATGGTAAATTATAGACTAAATTGGTGTTTACGTCGCAATAATATTCTATCAACTTCTCAATTTGGCTCACAATCAGAACGATCTTCTTTGGATTCACTTTCACACTTAGAAAATTATATACGTAGAGGCTTTGAACGAAAACAGATCACAATAGCCATATTTTTTTATATTCAAAAGGCATATGATACAACGTGGAGACACTCGATACTAAAATCCTTACATCAGAATGGTTTTCGAGGACACCTTCCTATTTTCATTAGAAATTTTATTGGTGGAAGAACGTTTCAAACTCGTATTGATAACATTTACTCCGAATCTTTTAATCTTGACAGTGGTGTACCGCAAGGCAGTGTTTTAAGCGGGACTCTTTTTGCATTGGCAATTAACGACATTGTTAATCAAATGCCACAAGGAGTGCAAAGTAGTCTATATGTAGATGACTTTGCAATTTACTATTCCTCCAATAGCCTGCGTCATTTACAAAGGATTCTAAATAGTGCCACTAGAAAAATACTAGCGTGGACCGCATCTGTTGGTTTTAGACTTTCGGCAGAAAAAACTCAAGCCATAATGTTTTATAAAAACAGTAGATGGAAGCAAAACCAAGATATCAATCTAACATTGGGCAATGTACAAATCCAATTTCAAGATAAGGTAAAGTTTTTGGGACTAATTTTTGACACCCATTTGAATTGGAAAGCACATGTATCATACATCAAATCCAAATGTAACAGTGCTCTTAATTTAATGAGGAAATTATCTCACACAACCTGGGGTGCAAGGAGATCAACTTTACTAATGATGTATAAAGCATTAGTATTATCAAGAATTGATTATGGTAGCCCAATTTATGGTTCAGGATCAGAAGCAACTTTGAAATCTTTAGATCCAATACACACTCGAGGCCTGAGAATTTGTAGCGGAGCATTTAGATCATCCCCAAATCTCTCGGTTTTATGTGAAATTGGAGAACCCCCATTGTCTTTGCATCGGGATTTTGTAACAATGCGGAGTGCATTGAAAATTTTATCCACTAATTCTCCAACAAAAAAGCTTTTTAATGAGAGGGACATATTTATAAACAACCATGAACCACCTTTCCCAATTAGGGCAAACAGACTGTTAGAATCAACAAACGTTAAAGTGAATCTTATCCAACCATCTTTATTTCCCCCACCTTGGATTATGACAAGGACAAGAATCTGTTCTCATCTGTTTTATTTATCAAAAAAATTCACTTATACTCCGAGTCACCACAAGCAAATTACCATAGAACATATTCAGAGAAAAGGTCCTCACTATGCAATATATACTGATGGTTCTAAATCCCCAATGGGTACTGGATGTGCTGCAGTATCTTTAGATGGAACACAACAATTATCGTTGCCAAAAGAATCATCAGTATTTACATCAGAGTTATATGCCATTTTACAAGCAATCAATATGATTAAAACCATTGAAGACAGGAAGAATTTTAAATTTGTCATCTATTCAGATTCTCAAAGTGCCATAGTGGCCCTTAAAAACTATACTCATAGGAACCACTTGATCCTAAGAATTAAAGACCTTATAAGTAAATTATCTTCTCAGTGTGTAAGTGTCGAGTTATGCTGGATACCGGCTCATGTTGGAGTTGTTGGTAATGAAAAGGCGGATGCTGCTGCTAAAGAAGCCATTAAATTACCACAACAAAACATTGACCTCCCAGTTGGAGATTTGATTACATTATTAAGGCATTTCATATTGGAAAAATGGCAGAATGTTTGGAATAATGTGCCAGAAAATAATAAATTAAGGCAAATTAAACAGAAGGTTGCTCCTTGGGATTCCTCGACACAAAAGAACAAGAGAACAGAAGTAATTTTAACCAGATTACGAATTGGGCACTCGAGATTAACCCATGAATTTTTAATGAGTACACCTCACGGCACTGTTCCAATGTGCAGTGAGTGTGACACTTTTTTATCTATTAAACATATATTTTCGGTTTGTAAAGTTTTCCAGCGAGAGAGAGAGATATGTTTTGGTCAGAAAACTTTTTCTGAAATTTTAACAGAATCAAGTAATTTTTCTGTTTCTAGAATTTTAACCTTTTTAAGGAATTCACGTATTATTGATAGAATCTAAATTTTTACCTAAGTTTTTTTTACTAATTCATTTTAAATTACATAGATTTAATATATTGTTAATTATTTTCATCACTCAGATTTCATTTATATATATATATATATTTATTCATCCATCTATTCACCCATATTTAGAATATTTAAAGATTATAAGTATATACTGTATATACATATATATAATTCTTTTTTCATTTATATTTTTTTTTTCCTTATCAATTGAATTTTTGATAATCTTATATTTCTTTATATCCCGATTTTTTTTCGGGCCAGCCCTGTGAGAGTCAAGCTTGACTCATTGGGCTGGTAAAACTCCTTCTTTTAATAATAACATTGTTGTCGTGGATTTGGCTATTTATTTCGATCCTCACGAGTGCTAGGCTTCCTAGCCTAGGCACCTACACACTTCATGCATGATATAACCTTCCTGGTAAAGTTTTATTGAAGCACAGGTAATATTTTACACATTTATGATATTACTGTACTGCATTATGCTTTCCTCTTCCAAGATAGTATACAGAGAGTTTCGGTGAACGATTCTCAATGCTCCTAGGCTACTAGCCTAGGGGCTTTAGTATACTTTCATACATGTCCCCATTGCTCTTGTATTGTCTTTTAAGGGGAGACTGACACCTCCTATACCTTTTAAGTCGATACTAATCTCCTAGGAGATTTAAGAGCAATCCCCCTTCCCTCTGATTAGCCTAGGCTATTCTCAGTTTACTTTGCTGCGAACCGAGTTCTGGCAAAGTTTTACCGAGACGTTCCGTTTTCTTTCTCCTAACCACTGAGTCGGTTTTGAGTTTAGAACGGGACATCAGAGTAATAAGTCTGTGTTAGGCATCTTACTGTCTTGGCGAAATGATTTCCCATGTCAGGTTAAGCTGCTTTTACAGGAGGCTAGACCTCCCTAGACCATACTTGGAGGGTTTTGTATGACAATTCCCCCTTCCTTGGCCTAGCAGACAGTCCTGTGCTGGTAGATCTTAGTCCGAAGAAATGACTTCTTCACTGCCTAAGGTCTCTAGTACGAGATTCTGTTCTCTCTTGAGATTGTGTCCTATGGGCCGCTCTCTCACTTGACTAACCCACCCTGGGGAAATGATTTCTCCTACCTGAGGTTACTCCATGAGACCAGAATCCCTTAAGTCGGGTGGTGCCTTCGGGCATTATCTTACTTGTAGGACATCTACCCCCTCCCCTCTGTCTCTTTCGTGTTGGATGAGCCAACACCCTCCTGGCCGTCGTTCTACATTTGACCCTAAGGGTTATTTGTAGGACTGGCCTGAGGTTCCCTGTCTGCCGCCGGCCGAGCCGGCTGCCGGAAGGTACTCTCCTATTCTTTAGAGTGTTCTTCAGTCCTCCCTTGGACTGCCTTCCATAACCCATATGGTTGGGATATGGTTGGGTGGAAGCCCGAATATAATTCCCCCTTCCACTTGAACCCTCATTCTGGATGTAGGCCGGCAAGGCTGAGCTCTTGTCTTCTCCATCTTCTCTTTTTCTCTACCTTTCGTTTTACTGGGCCATGTCAATTGTCTGCTGGCCGGCATTTGCTCTGCCGCCGCTTACTATGGGCGTCGCTGATCGACAACCCAATGACAATAGACATACTGGGACTGGCTGCCGGCTACTGAGTTGCCGGCCGGCAGCCGGCCACCCATAACTTGGACATTTTCCGCCGGCTGCCGCCGGGTCCTACTTGATGGAAGGATCCTCGGCTGCCGGCCGGCAGAGCCGTTGCCGGCGGCCTGCCGGCAGAGCCGTTGCCGGCGGCCTGCCGGCAGAGCCGTTGCCGGCGGCCTGCCGCCCATTATTTTGAAGACAGTAATTGCCTTCAATAGCCCAGAATAGACCGGCATGTGCCGGATTGCCCGGCAGACGCCGGCAGGTCCGGCATGTGCCGGCAGGCCTGACAGGACTGGCGGCATGCTGCCGACAGTCAGTGCTGTAGCCCAAAAGTTTTTTCCAACCTACAAGGTGCTTCATGGGCAGCCTGTTGTGAGACCATCACATATAAGAGAGCGATTCTCTCTTCCATTAATGGTTATTATCCATTATTGTCTTTAATCCCCAATATTGAACCTGGAAGATTGTGTCAGGAAGACACTCTATATCAAAGGATATCATCTTCCCCTAAAAATTCTTAAAGAATTTTGCATTCAATATTGGAGGAGGTCATAGCAATTGGCTGGACAGGAAACACATGTAGGTGTCTTTCCTATCTCTAGCTTACCCTATCCAAGCTAATATTATTAATAATATGTATGCTGAAATCTGAGAATTTCACCGAATACTTATATGCTTTTCTTTCTTTACAGGAGGAGCATCCTGAGTGCGGGAACAACTTTTGCAGGGTCCGTAGTAAGAACTTCTACGGCCATGACATGTGAAGGGCCCATGCTCGCTGCGCAATCACCAAGGGGGCTCTCAAGTATTGGGACCCACAGGTATGTACCGTTTGCAAAAAACTGGTTAAAGAGGCTTTTGACGATCAAAAGTCTACTGAGTCTAGGGACGCAGCAAGGGAGATGCTGCGAAAAGGGGTCAGGGGCTTCCAGAAGAACACCTCTGGCCCATACCTTCCTAATGAAAAGATGAGGGCTTGTCTTTTCCCTAGGGCATCTTCAGATGCGGTTATTCCCCAGGCTCAACCTGAGATTCCTCTGGTTCAGATTCCGGTAGAATCTGAAATTTCGTATGCCTTGGAGAGCATCCAATTAGAGGACAACATGTCAGTTTTCTCGGAGGAGACTGAGAACAATCTCCTAGTGGAGGAACTGGATCAGGCGGATGACGTTCCACCTGAGGCCGAAGTCGAGAAAGCCGAAACGATTTCGGTATCATCAGCCACGGTGACTGAGCCGGTGCCTTCGACTTCTTCCGCTGCACCCCAGTTAGATTCCATCACGAGTACATTGCACTCGCTGTTGTCCATGGTGCAGGACATTCAGAAGAAATCGTCCGAGAAAGAGGCCTCTCTTCGGACGGAAATGCATCAGCTGGTCGCAACACGTTTGGCCCCGAAGAAGCTAAACGTCAAGGATCTCCCCGCCTTCTCTGACGTCAACCCCTGGAGGTACGCAGAGCATATGCCTATGTCGGGGGGAAGATCTTCCTCTCAGAAAAACTGGGCACTGTCCCAGTGGAGGAAATTGAGTTCTGGCCCAGCAAAGGGGCCTACCCGGATTGCTATGTCCGTCTAAAGACGGAACCTGCATCCAAAGAGGAGACAGAGCCAAAGGAAACCATTGTCCTTGAACTCTCTAAGGCCCAGGCCTTATATACAACCCCCTTGAAGGAGAGGGCCTTTACTAGCTCCAAGGTGCCGGCTCTCAGCAAGAAGCACCCGTCCTTCATTGCTGACCCCAAACGTGCCTTCCCCTTTATGGACAAAGGGCTTAAGGCACCCTTAAAGGCAGTTGAGGCCAGGAAACCATGCCCTACACTGGAAGAGTGTAGACCTTTCTCCCTTGCCTTCCCATCAGACGATGCAGACTGGAAGGATGTTCACAACACCTTCACAGTTGGGAAGCTGGAGGCAGATATTGCCGGACGACAGTTTGGCGAAGACCTCCCGAAGCTGTCAGACTTTCTCCTGCGCAGAGAACAGGAGACAAAAGAACGTCTTGCTGCTTCCTTGTCTCTGCAGACCGGCCTAGAGACAATGGCAAGCATCCCGGATACCCCAGACATGTACATGGTCTTTGCCAAATAATCTCATTTGGCAACAGTCACCAAGGACCTGTACAACTTTATTAAAGCCCGGAGGGCTTGCAGAGAGTTCGTGTTCGCCTCGGCTGCGGTGAGACACGAACCAAGGAAGCTGATAGCTTCCAACATCTGGGGAAAAGACCTCTTCCCAAGCGAAGTGGTCAAAGAGGTCGTGGACAAAGCCGCTACAGAGATCAGAAACCTTCTCTCTAAATGGGGCTTGTCCTCTAAAAGAAAATCTTCAGCTGATGAGGGTCCCCAGCCGAAGAATAAGTCGAAACGACCTAAAGTTCCCTCTCGGCCTAAACAACAGCAACAGCTTCCCGTGGCCACGGTGTCCCAGACGGTGGCACAACCACCCACCACCTTCCAACTGGTGCCCCAAACGCTGGCGACCCAGTCATCGGTGTTCACCCCAGTTTTTGAAAGGCAATCGACAACCTTTCGGCCGAAGTCTCAAGGTTCCTTTCGAGGATCCTCCAGATGCCCCTTCAGAGGTAGGGGCAACAAAGGTGGACGTGGCCAAGGAGGTAAATCCTCCACCCAGCACTCAAAGTGAGATGCTACCGGTAGGAGGGAGACTTTTCCTCATCCGGGATCGTTGGACCTTCGATCCCTGGGCCCACAGCCTAATCAAGAACGGACTAGGGTGGAGTTGGAGCTCAACTCTACCGAACTTCCCTCAATTCTTCCAACACTCAACCCCCATATTGGAAGAATATGTTCAGGCACTCTTGAACAAAAGAGTTATAAGGAAGGCGAAGTCTGTCAGATTCCAAGGAAGGCTATTTTGTGTTCCGAAGAAGGACTCGGAAAAGCTCAGAGTCATTCTGGACTTGTCACCACTCAACAAGTTCATAGTGAACTACAAGTTCAAAATGCTGACGCTTCAACACATCAGGACCCTTTTGCCCAAACGGGCATACACAGTCTCCATAGACATGACGGACGCTTACTGGCACGTTCCAATCAGCCGTCAAGTTTTCCCCTACCTGGGATTCAAACTACAAAAAAGAAAGTACGTTTTCAGAGCCATGCCCTTCGGTCTGAACATAGCTCCAAGGGTATTCACCAAGCTTGCGAATGCAGTCATTCATCAACTACGCCTAAAAGGAATCCAGGTGGTAGCCTACCTGGATGACTGGCTGGTGTGGGCAGCATCCGAGGAAGAGTGCAGGCAAGCCTCCAAGGAAGTGATCCGGTTCCTGGAACACTTAGGATTCATGATCAACTTGGAAAAATCTCGACTGTCTCCAGCTCAAAAGTTTCAGTGGCTGGGCATCCACTGGAACTTGCAGTCACACTGCCTTTCCATTCCATCAAAGAAAAGGAAAGAGATAGTAGGATCTGTCAAAAGCCTTCTTCGGTCCACAAGGATATCAAGAAGGCAACAGGAGAGAGTGTTGGGGTCCCTCCAGTTTGCCTCAGTGACAGATCCAGTATTGAGAGCACAATTAAAAGATGCGTCAGGAGTTTGGAGAAAATACGCATCAAACGCTCGAAGAGATCGATAAAGACCGATACCAAATCGTCTGCGATCACTACTCAAGCCATGGTCGGAGGCCAAGAACCTAAGGAACAAGGTTCCCTTACAACCGCCTCCACCGTCAGTCACCGTTCACACGGATGCCTCGAAAGAAGGGTGGGGAGGTCACTCTCATCATCGGAAAGTTCAAGGAACCTGGTCTCCCCTCTTCAAAACCTTCCACATCAATTTTCTGGAAGCCATGGCAGTTTTTCTTTCTCTGAAGAAACTGAAACTCCGCTGCTCAATCCACATCCGTCTGGTTCTAGACAGCAAAGTCATAATGAGATGCCTAAACTGACAGGGCTCGGGATCGCCTCACATAAACCAAGTGATACTAGCCATCCTCCGCCTAGCGGAGAAGAAGAGATGGCACTTGTCAGCAGTCCACCTTCAAGGGTTCCGCAATGTGACAGCAGACGCTCTATCCAGGACCAAACCGATAGAGTCAGAATGGTCCCTAGACGCAAGATCATTCTCCTTCATCTTACGCAAAGTCCCAGGACTGCAAATAGACCTCTTCGCAACGAGCGACAACAAGAAGCTACCCCGGTACGTAGCCCCGTACAAGGATCCTCTAGCGGAAGCAATGGATACAATGTCCATAGATTGGAACAGATGGTCCAAGATCTACCTATTCCCTCCAACCAACCTTCTGCTGAAAGTCCTCGACAAATTGAGATCCTTTAGAGGGACAGCAGCAATAGTGGCCCAACAGCGTTTGGTTCCCTCTAGTAACGGAACTACGCCTGAAGCTGATCCCGTTGCCGGATCCAGTTCTGACTCAGCAAGTGCAGATATTGACTGTCTCAGCTTCATCAGTGAAAACCCAGAACCTTCATCTTGTGATTTTCTCGCCTTAGCGGTCAAGAAACGGTTCGGGATTTCTAGGGGCAGTATTAACTTCTTAGAAGAATACAAGTCAAAGTCAACAAGAAGACAATATGAGTCTTCCTGGAAGAAGTGGGTGGCCTTTGTCAAGGCGAAGAAACCTAAGGAGATTTCTACAGATTTCTGTTTGTCCTTCTTCATCCATCTTCATGAACAAGGTTTAGCAGCCAATACGATTACTACATGTAAATCTGCCCTAGCCAGACCAATGCTTTACGCCTTCCAGGTAGACTTTTTCAATGAGATCTTCAACAAGATTCCTAAAGCCTGCGCTAAACTTCGGCCTGCAGCTCCTCCTAAGCCCATTTCATGGTCTTTGGATAAGGTTCTTCACTTAGCATCAACCCTGAACAATGAGGATTGCTCGCTGAAAAACTTGACTCAAAAGGTGATATTCTTATTTGCACTAGCCTCGGGAGCCAGAGTTAGCGAAATAGTGGCCCTCTCGATGGATGATGGCCACATTCAGTTCACAGACAATGGAGAACTGAACCTCTTTCCGGACCCGACGTTTCTCGACAAGAACGAGCTGCCCACTAAGAAATGGGGTCCCTGGAGAATCTGCCCTCTGAAGGAAGAAGTATCCCTCTGCCCAGTGGAATGCCTAAAGGTCTATCTTCGTAGAACTTCAGACTTTAAGGGAGGTCAGTTTTTCAGGGGAGAGACTTCCAGTTCAACGTTATCCTTGAAACAGATAAGGGCGAAAATCACCTACTTTATTCGAAGAGCGGATCCAGACAGTACACCCGCAGGTCATGATCCGAGAAAAGTTGCCTTGTCTCTGAATTTCTTCCAAACGATGTCGTTTGAAAGCCTTCGTCCTTATACTGGATGGAAGTCCTCGAGGGTCTTCTTCAAGCACTACGCGAAGCAATTACAAGAAATTAAATTTCATGTGGTGGCGGCGGGCAGTGTAATAAAACCTGCTGCTTGATTACTGTGAAGAACAGTGCACTATTTGGGACTTATAGTGAAGGGTGTACATGATAAACTTTCAAGTCATATCATGTTGAGTATTGTGTTTAGTGATGACACTATAGACTGTTCTATTCACACGGGTGACTTTAAGCATAACAGACTGACACAAGTGCCAGTCATACCTATATGCACAGTGTTTCTAGTAACAACAGAATGCTTAGTGAAATTCTTATATTTCCCTTAGAGTGGCTGGTGTTTTTTTTCAGATGAAACTGATTTTATTTTCTTTTATTACTGTTTATGCTCCTTTACAGAATTGTTCAGTGTAAAGGGATTTTGATGAAGGAAAAATCTATTTCTGGGCGAGAGACCTGTGCCGCCCAGTGAAATGCTCCTTTTACATCATTTCTAAGGTAAAAACTGCTATGAATTTACCAGAGAAAAAAGTTGTATAGGAATGCCAGGTTGAACCCAGCTCGCTCACCTAATAAGGTGTCGGTATAATAATACTGGGGCGTGATAAATCACAACCAGAGGTCTGGCACCATTTAGATATCTCCTCTTCAATATCCCTGTTACAGCGAGGTGCTGTTCAACCCCCACCTCCGAACTCCACTACCAACAACCCAACCCACGCCAGTGACGTCACTCTTCATAGCACCCAAGTTTGGGGCCCATGATGGGAGGGAAGTCAGGGAGGGTTCACTGGGCGGCAGAGGTCTCTCGCCCAGAAATAGATTTTTCCTTCGTCAAAATCCCTTTTCTGGGCTCTACCTGTGCCGCTCTGTGAAATAGTACCAGAGAAAAGGTCCCAAAACTTGGAACAATACCTGAGGGGAAAGTAAATTAAAGACAAAATAATACCAAAACATTGTTTAATTCAAGGAAATAGGACAAGCAAGGTATCCAGTGAATAATTACTCTCTAGCATAAAGGAGGAATGGTAAATACAATGTAGCAAAAATCCCAAACTAAGGGATGACAAGTCAAGCAAGGTAAAATAATGATGCAAGATCAAAAATAATTTACAACCCCAAGGGTAATATAACAAAAATCAACTCGTGTGAGAGTAAGACTATTAACAGGTATGATAAATAACATTACACCATAAGGGTGTAGCTCAGGTAAAACAAAAACCAAAAACTAAAGTAGGAACAATAAGTAAGGCAGGTAGGAGGAAGGAGTATAGCGCAAGATGTGATTAAGACTCATTACCTTTAGGAGGAACCACATTCCCTGCTGCCACTGTAGCAAATTTTAGAGCTTCCAAAGGTTTTAAATAGTGGCGTTTAAAAACTTTAGGGGACTTCCAGCCTGTATATTTCGTAAGTTCATCAAAGTTCATGTGGTGAAAGTAATTAACTGAAGTAGCTACAGCTCGTATATCATGGATGTGAGGGAATGACTCAGGGTTAGCCTGTTTAATAAAATAAAGAATCTGTTGTCTGATTCCTTTCAGGGTAATGGTTCCTCCATTTTCCCTAATGAATAAGGGCCCTGAGGACTTCATGGAAGTTCTATTTAAGTAGGCTTTCAGAGTGTTAACTGGATATAATGATGGATCCTGAGGAAGTGGAACAATCTTCCAGGAGGACCATCTGTTCTGGGGGTCCTCCTTTTTAGCCAAGAAAACTTTGTCAGGGGAGAGAAGGACTTCCCCTGACGAGATAAATTTAATATGACCTGGATCTCTAGTCAAAACTGAAAGTTCTGAAATTCTGGCGCCAGAAGCTAGTCTCAATAGGAACAAGGTTTTCCGTAATAATGGTATGTAATTGCAAGATTCGTTAAGAGTGTCAGAAGCCAGCTTAAGGACATCATTCAGAAACCAGGAAACTGAGCTAGGGCGAGTCGATGGTTTCAATCTGGCGCAGGCTCTCGGGATTGAGGAGAAGTATGAATCCGTGAGGTCAATATTAAAACCAATATGGAAAATCTTTTTCAAGGCTGATTTAATTGTAGTAATTGTATTGGCCGCTAAGCCTGATTCAAATAGAGTTATGAAGAAGGTTACTGTCAGATTCATAGTCATCATCTCAACCTTTGAGTCCCTTAAAAACTTTGCAAGTATTTTAACAGCCAAATCATATTGTCGAAGGGTGGATTCCCTTTTATCTGATTCCAAAAACAGGGTATTTTGGGGATCAATATCTGCACCTCTTTGGGCTGCAAATTTCATGAAGTCCATAAAGTTAGGGCACTGAATTTTTGAGGAAGCTAACACATTGCGAGTTTGTACTACTTGTGTTAGTATTGGATGGGTATCTGCCGAGGGTGGAGACCCAGTTCCACCAGCAGGGGAAACCAATTGTTCTTGGGCCAGTTGGGGGCTACTAGAGCCACTTGGCCTCTGAAAGTCCTAAGTTTGTCCAACACTTTCATCAACAGATTTCTCGGAGGGAATAAGTAGATCTTCTTCCAAGTGTTCCAATCTAACGACATTGCGTCTGTGGCATAAGCCTGAGGGTCCAGGTTGGGGCTACGTAACACTCTAGTTTGTGGTTGGACTCTGTTGCAAACAGGTCTACCTGGAGACCCGGGACCTGAGATAAGATCCATTTGAATTATTGTAGATCCAGTGACTACTCCGACTCCAGCGGAGTTGTCCTTGAAAGTGCGTCCGCTACTACATTCCGCACCCCCGCTAGATGGACTGCCGACAGATGCCACTGGTTCGATGCTGCCATGGAAAATATTGCTAACATGACATGATTTATGTGGGCTGATTTGGAGCCTCCTCTGTTTATGCAGTGGACTATGACTGCGCTGTCTAGAACTAGTCTGATATGTTGGTTCTTGGCTGGGGTCAGTCGTTTTAGAGTAAGGAATACCGCCATGGCCTCTAGGACATTGATATGGAGTTGCCGGAATACAGTCGACCATAGTCCCTGGACCTTCCTGTGCTGGGAGTATCCCCCCAGCCTGTTAAGGAGGCGTCTGTGTGAATGACGAGTCTTGGGGCCGGATATTGTAAGGGGACTGACTTTGCCAGACTTTTGACCTTTGTCCATGGCCGAAGTCTCTTTCTCAGAATAGGTGGAAGTCGAGCTCTTTTGTCTCGATACTTCCCGGTTGCCCTGGAGCGCCATACTCGGTTTATGTCTTTTAGTTTGGCCTTCAGGACAATATCTGTCATGGAGGCAAACTGCGAGGAGCCCAGGATTCTCTCTTGATTTCTCCTGGACGTCAATTTGTCCTTGAGAAAACGTTTCGTGTTCTTTGCTATTTCCGCCCTCTTGGCCTTGGGGAGACATAGCGTATGAGAACGTAGATCCCATTGTAATCCCAGCCACTGAAACTTGGTCTCCGGGACCAGGCGGGATTTTTCAAAGTTGACCTGGAACCCCAACTGTTGAAGGAAGTTTAACACACTGTTGCCGTGAGGCAGTTCTCGATGTTTTTTGACCAGATGAGCCAGTCGTCCAGGTAGGCTACTATATGAATTCCCTGGGTTCGTAGTTCTTGGATTACCGTCTCTGCCAGTTTGGTGAAGATCCTGGGCACTATGTTGAGCCCGAATGGCATTACTTTGAATGCGTAGGCTTGGCTGCCTAGTTTGAAGCCTAGGAAAGGACGAAAATGCCTTACTATCGGAACGTGATAGTAGGCATCTGTAAGATCTATAGAGGTGGTGATGGCCCCACGGGGAAGTAAGGTCCGCACCTGAGAGACGGTTAACATGTGGAACTTGTCGCATCGAATATAAGAGTTCAGACGGGACAGGTCCAGGATTACTCTTCGCTTGTCTGAGTCTTTCTTTGGCACGCTGAACAAGCGACCTTGAAATTTTAAGTGATGACCCCTTTTGATTGCGTTCTTTTGCAATAGATCGTCTGCATATAAGGCTAGCTCCTCCGTTGGAAGTTGATGGAAACTGGTTGGTGGAGGGGGCCCTTCTATCCAACTCCACCCCAGACCTTTGGAAATTATGCTGAAAGCCCAATTGCTGAACTTCCAACGATTCCGAAAGACGTAGAGTCTTCCCCCTACCCGAGGATCTTCAATGGGTCGTTGATGATATGCCTCCTCGGCCTCCGCGGAACCCTTTGCCTCGGGTGAAAGCCCTTCCGCTACCCGTTACGAAAGGCACCCCTCGCACCTGAGCCTCTGGCGCGTTGGTAACCCTGGAAGGCACCTTGGGTTTCGTAGGCGGGGTTAAAGGCAGGGGAGGTAGCATACGAGGTCATTGCTACCTGAGCCTGAGGGACCAGCACATATTGCTGTTGAGGATGTCCCTTCGAAGTAGAAGGCTGGCTACCTTGTGACACTGGAATGGTTTGAACCAACTGAAGTGGTTGCCGATTTTGAGAGGAATGGAAGGGCCTCAACCTCTTCCTGCCTCGAGCAGGGGTGCCAGGTGGCTCAAACTTCCGCTTGGGGACTAGGCCCCACCTAACCTTGAGGCTTTGGTTTACCCTGGCAGCTTCGCTGAGGACGTTGTTAACCAGGTCCTCCGGGAACAAGTCAGGACCCCAGACCGGGGCTTTAATGAGCCTGTTAGGCTCATGTCTGATGGTAGCCTCAGACAAGACGTGTCTCCGGCAACGAAGTCTGGCTGCGAGGAAGTCGTACGCATCGACCAGCAGAGTCTGAAGTAGAGATTTAGTTAAAACCTTAAAGAGGGGTTCCTCCTCGTACATTATGGTGGTCATCTCAGCCATTGTAGCTGAATTAATAGATCTGCTGAGCCTGCACCGGGCTTCGAACTCGAGGCAGATCAAAGAGTCCGGAAGCCTGGGAAGACGCTCGCTGAAGTGTGTGGATGAACAGTCAGCGCTCAGTTTGCCTGTCGTGAAGGTGGCTGGGGCGTTATGCCAACACTCGTGGTCTCCCGGGAACAGGAGGGAGGGAAGTCAGGTCCGTTTCCCGCATTTGCGGTAACGGTTTGTCCTCCTTGATGGCCTGATGGGCTAGGTCCATCATCTTGGTGACGCACAGAGTGGGGGTTTGCTCATCTACCACAAACATTGTGTAGGAGCTCTTGTGGGGTGTGAGCATGGTGTTCACACATTCCCACTCATTCAGTGTTCGAACCCAGGTAGACTGGGCCTGCTCCTTCGGGTAGATTACCGTCTCCTTGGGAACTTTATCTAGCCGAACGAGAGCTTCCACGGTCAAACGAGCAAAACCGGGGAAGGGGAATTGGAGGCCCAGCGGGTAGAACTCGAAGTCCTCGATCGGCCGGGTGCCACATCCCTCGATGGTCACCATGCCATCTTTGAAAGGAGAGTGCAGAGCCATTCTCCATGGGTTGTTCTTCATGAACTCTGGGAGCTTGGAGGCGTCCGGGATGGTGTACTGCTGCTGTT
This sequence comes from Palaemon carinicauda, assembly GCF_036898095.1. Classification (NCBI taxonomy): domain Eukaryota; kingdom Metazoa; phylum Arthropoda; class Malacostraca; order Decapoda; family Palaemonidae; genus Palaemon; species Palaemon carinicauda. The sequence continues at coordinate 93,225,715 of NC_090736.1, forward strand.
GCGGCAGCCCCGAACGCATGAGGCTCTCCACTAGGCTCTCATTGTTCTGCATCCTCTCAGTGAGGGACGACATCATGTACCCGATCTGAGTTAAAAGCTTGTTAGAAAAAGCGTCCGGGTCAAAGGAAGCCACCGGGGTGGTTGTGGAGGCTGTCTTCGTTCTCGACCCATGAGAAGACGAAGATGCGACAGCTGAATCTTTGGGGACTCTAGAAGAAGAAGTCTTGACAGACTTCGGGGATTTGGAAGACTTACGGGTCTTCAGCAAAGGCCTGCGTTGAGCCTTAACCTTCGGGGTAACCGGACGAGGCCTGCCGTAAGCCCCGTGTTTCCCCGGGAAGCCCTGAAAAGAAGAATGAGCAGAAGAAGAGAAAGTCAGGCTAAGGAGAGGAATCTTAGCCCGGGACCCACCTGCCTCACCTACCTCCCTACCTAGTTCCGGTTCGTCGAGGGCCATAGGTTGTATGTCGAGGTTAATAGCCGCGACGTCCTCCACTATGGCTTCACCCATCACCTCCTGGTCTTCAGCTAAGAGGAAGACTTCCGTGATTTTAGCGATGATGGGGTCCACCACATCCTTAGGGACCGCAGCCAAGGTCTTAGCGTTGGGGTATATGAGGTTGCACCACTCTTCGGACAGTACGTAAGGCTTCTTAGCCTTAACGTTGCGGGCGAACCCGCCAACCCAGACCTTAAGGGTCGCCAGGGCTGAGGTCTTAGAAGACTGGGAGCTCTGAAAGAGAATAGACCGTTACTAGTGGCAAGTGACTTCGACGAGGGAAGTGTAAACATGTAGGTTGTGATAAACAGGATCATTCGATCAGAGGATACAGTGGAAATAACAGGAAATGCCAAAGATTAAAACTATGTAAATCTAGATAGTAATGGCAGTTTCACCTACCGAGTCCAAGGTGAGCGTTGAGACCAGTTTATAGCAGACTTCACAGTTGTCCGGATGCCAGACGGTCAAGTCATCCGCTAGGACAGCACAGTGGGCGTGCGACCTACACACGTCGTGGCCGCACGCTTGTTGAAGTACCGCCGCACAGGCTGTCATCTTACAGCGGACCACCTGTAAAATAACGATACATAAGTATCCCATAGTAGGTAAGGATCCCAAGGGGAGGCCGGGGGCTCCGGGTGCTAAAAATAAACCGGCATCAGCCGGGCTAGGACTAAGAAAGGGATTTTGACGTAGGAAAAATCTATTTCTGGGCGAAGGACCTGTGCCGCCCAGTGAATAAGCTCCATTTAAGCACTTATTCTTAGGTAATTTACTGCTAAATATACCAGAGAAAAAATGTAAAGGAGTGCTAGGTTAACTAGCTCGCTCACCTATTGGTGTCGGTATAAAATTGGGCGTATAATCCAGAGGTCCCGCACTATTTAGATTAATCCACGACAGAGAACCCCAATAGAGGAGAGCCGTTCAACCTCACTCGGTACTACTACAATGCATCCGCTCAGAACCCAACTCCTTAGCACCCAAAGTTTGGGGACTCCAAGGGAGAGGAGCTGGGAGGGTTCACTGGGCGGCACAGGTCCTTCGCCCAGAAATAGATTTTTCCTACGTCAAAATCCCTTTTCTGGGCTCGAACCTGTGCCGCCCAGTGAATCTATACAAGAGAAAAATGTCACCAAACTTGCAAAATAAAGGAAAAAACATAAGCGTAAGAGAAATACAGGATGCTTTAATCAGAGATGAGTACCAAAAAACAATTATAAGGGTATCTTAAATATGAACATAAATCCAATAAGGTAGGTATAATAATGCCGTGAGTGATAATATATACAGATACTCAGGAGCATAAATTTTACAAATATAATAACAGTATTCAGGTGCGAGACCAACGAATACAATAGGGTATAAATGAGGCAGGTAAGAGGGAGAGATAAAGAGTCAAGGCATTAACCTGTGAGTTACTCGGGAGTAACTACGCTCCCTGCGGCTACTGTAGAAAATTTTAGGGCTTCCAAATGTTTAAGGTAGTGTTTCTTGAACACTGACGGTGATTTCCACCCTGTATACCTGGAAAGGTCTGTAAAATTCATGTGGTGAAAGAAGTTCACCGAGGTGGCAACCGCCCTGATATCATGTGCAAGAGGAAAAGAGTCAGGGTTAGCTTGTTTAATAAAATACAAAATTTGTTGCCTGATCCCTTTAATAGTAATGGTACCGCCTTGTTCTCTAACGAATAGAGGCCCCGAGGAGTTGGAGGAGGTCCGGGATAGATAAGACCTAAGAGTAGTGACAGGGCACAGCGACGGATCTTGCGTGAGGGGAACAATTTTCCAGGAGGTCCATCTGTTTTGAGGATCTTCATTCTTAGCCAAAAAGAATTTGTTAGGAGAAAGAAGGACCTCCCCTGAAGGCAGAAAGTCAATATGACCCGGGTCTCTCGACAAGGCTGCCAATTCAGAAATTCTTGCCCCGGAAGCCAAGCTCACTAGGAAAAGTGTTTTCCTGAGAAGGGGCATGTAATCACAAGAACTGTTAATGGTATCAGAAGCCAATTTGAGTACGTCATTAAGGAACCAGGTCACCGGGGTAGGACGAGTAACCGGTTTCAGTCTGGCACAAGCTTTCGGAATTGAAGCTAACAAAGAGTCGGTTAAGTCTATGTTAAAACCCACTAGGAAGATCTTTTTCAGAGCCGATTTAATAGTGGTAATAGTATTGGCTGCCAGACCTGATTCTAATAAAGATCTAAAGAAAGTGACTGTAAGGTTCAAGTTCATACAGTTCACGTTTGAGTCTATTAAAAATTTTGCCAACTTTTTAACTGCAGAGTCATACTGACGGATGGTGGAATCCCGTTTATCTGATTCTAGGAACAAGGTGTTTTGAGGATCAATATTGGCACCATGCATAGCCGCAAACTTCATAAAGTCCATAAAGTTAGGGCGCTCTGAATGTTTGAGAAAGCGTACACAACGCGTGTTTGTACTATCTGAGACAGAACCGGATTGGGTATCGGGTGAGGGTATAGTCTCAACTCCCGCAGGAGAGGATACCAGTTGCTCTTGGGCCAGTTGGGTGCGACCAAGGCTACTTGTCCCTTGAAGGATCTCAGTTTGTCTAGAACTTTCAGCAAAAGATTCACCGGGGGAAAGAGATAAATCTTTTCCCAGTTGTCCCAATTCTGTGACATGGCGTCTGTGGCGTAAGCCTGAGGGTCTAGATTGGGAGCCACATATACTCTCAATTTGTGGTTGGATTCCGTGGCGAAGAGGTCCACTTGGAGACCGGGAACCTGAGAGAGAATCCACCGAAATGACTTTAGATCGAGTGACCATTCCGATTCTAGAGGGGAGGTCCGGGACAGGGCGTCTGCCACTACATTCCGGACTCCCGCCAGGTGGACAGCTGAAAGATGCCATCGGTTCGAGGCTGCTAGGGAGAATATGGCTACTAGAACATGGTTCAGAGGCCCTGACTTTGACCCGCCTCTGTTGAGGCAGCGGACCACCACTTCGCTGTCGAGGACCAGACGAAGGTGTTGTTTCTTGGGAAGAGCGAGACGTTTCAGGGTTAGAAGAACTGCCATGGCCTCTAGCACATTGATGTGAAAATGGCGGAACAAGGGAGTCCAAAGACCTTGAACTTTCTTGAGCTGAGAATAGCCGCCCCAACCTGATAGGGATGCGTCTGTGTGAATGATTAATTCCGGGGGCGGAAATCGAAGGGGAACTGACTTTGACAGACTGTTTGCTCTTGTCCAAGGAAGAAGTCTTTCCCGTAGAATGGGAGGAAGGCGGACTTTCCTGTCCCGGAGCTTCCGGTTCGCCCTCGAACGCCAGACACGATTGATATCTTTCAATTTTGCCTTCAGAAGAAGATCCGTCACTGAGGCAAACTGAAGGGACCCCAGAATCTTCTCTTGAAGCCGTCTGGAACTTACTTTGTCTTTGAGAAAGCGTTTGGTGTTTCTTGCAATCTCTAACCTCTTGGGTCTGGGAAGACACAGAGTATGAGATATAAGATCCCATTGCAGGCCGAGCCATTGGAACTTCGATTTTGGAAGAAGACGGGACTTCTTGAAGTTGATCTGGAAGCCTAGAGATTGAAGATAATGGATGACTTTGTGAGTGGCTTTTAGGCAATTTTGGGAGGTGTCTGACCAAATGAGCCAGTCGTCCAGATAGGCTACTACTTGAATCCCTTGATTCCTGAGTTCCTGAACAGCGACTTCTGCTAGCTTTGTGAAGATCCTTGGGGCAATGTTGAGCCCGAAAGGCATCACCTTGAAGGAGTAACTTTTGTCCCCTAAGCGAAAGCCTAGGTACGGACGGAAGTGTCTCGCTATCGGGACGTGATAGTAGGCGTCTGTAAGATCGATAGAGGTGGTGACGGCCCCACGGGGAAGTAAGGTCCGCACCTGCGAGACGGTAAGCATTCGAAACTTGTCGCATTGAATGGACAAGTTGAGAAGGGATAGATCTAGAATCACTCTTCTCTTGTCTGAATCCTTCTTCGGGACACTGAACAGCCGACCTTGAAACTTCAGATGTTTCGTTTCTTGTATGGCATTCTTTTGTAAAAGATCCTGGACAAATTCGACCAGGTCCGGAGTGGAATGTTGACGAAATTTGTTCGGAGGAGGAGGTCCTTGAATCAAACTCCACCCTAGTCCCTTGGAGATGATACTGAACGCCCAGGGACTGAACCTCCATTTGTTGCGGAAGGCATAGAGCCTCCCCCCTACCTGCTGCACCTCAGTATTGGTTTGAGGAGTTGCCTCCACGTCCGCCTCGGAAGTTCTTTCCTCTGCGAAAGGCTCTTCCCCTGCCTTTGTTCTGGTTAGAGCCACGGTGGTAGCCTCTACCTCTACCATAACTCTGGGAAGAGCTATGAGCCTCGTAGGACTGGTTAAAGGCAGGGGAAGTGGCGGAGGCACCAGAAAGCTGGCTCTTAGGTAGCAGAACGGTGACATAGTCATCCGAAGGAGCCCGAGAGGTGGAAGGCTGTGCAGGGGCAACAGAAGATGGAGGAAGAGGCAGCCGGAAGTTGGATGAAGCACTCTGTTGTTGCCTGAACTGGGTGGAGGTATATGGTCTAAGCTTCTTCCTACCCCGGGCTTGATAATTTGCGGGGTCATACTTGCGTTTAGGGGTCAAACCCCAACGGGCTTTAAGGCTCTGATTAACCCTAGTGGCCTCCGCCAAGACTTCCTCTACGAGATCCTCGGGGAAGAGATTTGAACCCCAACAGGAGGACCGGATGAGTTTATTAGGTTCATGCCTAATCGTCGCCTCAGCTAGAACATGCTTGCGACATCTGCGTTTAGCAGTAGCAAAGTCATATAAGTCATAATATAACGACTGTAGCGTAGCCTTGTTGAGAGACTTAAAAATACTCTCCGTATCGTAAGTCAAGGCTATCGACTCCGTGGATGTGGCCAGGTTTAGAGTACGGCCCACACGTAGGCGGGAATCATATTCCTGTTTAATGAGAGATTCCGGGAGACGGGGAAGCTTCTCACTAAACAAGACTGAGGCACAGTCTGCTGCAAGCTTGCCGGAGGTAAAGGTGGTATGGACATTGTCCCAACACTCAATACCTGAGGGAAGAAGGAGGGAGATTGGATCCACCTCTCGGATGGGAGGCAAGGGCTTCTCCTCCAGAGCATATTGAAAGGCAAGCTCTGCCACCTTATTGACGCATGGAGTCAAGGTGGTCTTGTCCATTAAGAACATCGTAAAGGAGCTTTTATGAGGCGTCAGCATGGTGTTAGTGCAGCCGATGTCATTCAAAAATCTGGCCCAAACAGATTGGGCTTGCTCCTTCGGGAAGATGACCGTCTCTTTGGGGACCTTGTCTAATCGGACTAAAGCTTCCTCGGTAAGTCTGGCATAACCATGAAATGGAAATGCCAGACCCGGAGGAAAGAATTCAAAGTCCTCTAGAGGGCGAGTGCCAAGGCCCTCCAGAGTCAACATTCCGTCTGAGAACGGGGAATGAAGAGCCATCCGCCAGGGGTTGTTCTTGGCAAACGGCGGGAGCTTAGAGGCATCCGGTATGAGAGAGCTTTGGACTCTCTCCGGAGCTCCTTGCTCTAAAGCCCCAATTCTCTGACCGAAGTTAGAGAACATCGTGTCCATCCTCGACTGCATCTCCGAAACCAACTTTTCCTGCATCTCCGACACGATGCGAAGCATAGCTGATTCGGAAAGGCCCGGGCTAGCAGCAGGAGGGGCGGAAGGAACTCCCGGGTCGTGAGACTTAGAGGAGGAACCAGAGGTCTTTGAAGACGGGTTCGTACCATGTTTAGAGCCATGAGAAGTCTTGTGAGGCTTGCGAGCTTTGGGTAAGGTCCTTGAAGTAGACTTATCCTTAGGGGGAACCGGGTATGAACGTTGAGACGAATCACGGTCCCCAGAAAATCCAAGAAAGGAAGAGCGATCAGAAGAAGAAGAAAGAGCGGGGCTGAGGATAGGAATCTCAGCGCCGGACACACCTGCCTCACTTACCACCCTACCTGTATCCGGCTCGTCTAGCAACATTGGTTCGACGTCCAGGTTCATGGAGGCAACATTGTCCTCCAGACCTCCGGGGGCGTCCGATGGATCTTGCTCTGGGTCGATGAGACCCGTTATAGTGGCATCAATGTGGGCAATGATGGGAGCTGCCACATGCCTAGCCACAGCAGCTGAAGACTTGGCGTTGGGGTAAACCATGGTGCAGTAGTCCTCAGATAGGACGTACGGCCGCTTAGACTTTACATTCCGGGCAAAACCACCAACCCACACCTTCAGTGTGGCCCGAGCCGCAGACTTTTGCTCCGGGGATGCCTGAAATAATAGTGGGAATTATAAAAGGGAAACTCCCAATGGTCCTTCAAGACCATAGATATCTTACTAATAGTAAATAAAATAAGAAGGCAATATAGCCAACGGGACTCACCGAGTCAGATCCAAGGGTAGTGATGAGGTCGAAGCAAATCACACAGTTATCCGGGTGCCATACCACAACGTCTTCCAGTTGAACCCCACAAGGGGCGTGAGATCGGCAGACGGAGTGGCCACAAGGCTGGTGCAGAACAGCTGCACAGGCCGGCGTCAGACAATGCACCATCTGTAAAAAGAATAGTATATGAGAAACTGTAATTCTCTTAATTAGGGGCGGGTCTGGAGGACCCGGGCCTAACATAGGTCTAACACAAGATTAGAGCTTAACTGTACTATTCTATAAGTGGCCTAACATAGGTCTAACACAAGAATAGAGCTTAATTGTACTATTCTTTTAAGTAGGGCCTAACATAGGTCTAACACAAGATTAGACTAAAAAATAAAATAAATTTTTTTTTTTTTTTTTTTTTTTTTTTTTTTTTTTTTTTTAGGGGCGGGTCCGGAGGACCCGGGCCTAACATAGGTCTAACGCAAGGTTAGAGCTTAACTATAATATTCTTACATAGGGGCGGGACCGGGGGTCCCGGGCCTAAACATAAGTCTAACTTGAAACTAAAGTATAGCCATCCATTCCGGTCAAGCCGGGAGCATAAAAAAGGATGCAAAAACAAGGAATTAAGACACATAGTGTCTGATTTCCCGGGGTGGGGTAGACCCCGGGCCGGGAAATAAAGGTATATTCAATACCAATTCCTTTAGGGACTCCGGGGTAGTGATCTGTCATATATAATCATCATAGGAAATGTTATAAAATAATAGGGGGCGGAACTGTAACTAAGAACTGCCAATCGAACCCGGAGGGTTTCGTATAACATAAGCCAGAATGAAAAGTGAATATAAAATAGGGTACACCGGGATCCAACTCTGTAGACCGGTGGCCAACCAGACTAGACAGAGACTAAACCGCCGGGCCACCCGGAGGACAAAGTCCATAAACACTTAACTACCCCCTCTAAAAGGAGGGAAGGCAACGGTCCCTTAGTGGAGGGGGGAGAAGCCTAGCCTCCCACCTAGCTAGAGGGGGAGCGTGGGGGAGGATCACGTGATACGAGGCAGCAGGGCTACCAACTGACGATCCCCAACCAGACAGATCAAACGGAGTAATGGCACAAATATTCATTATAATAATAATAATAGCGTTAAATATATGAATAAACACATAGAAAATTTTTGGGCAAGGCATGCAACATAAATAATTAAATCGCAAAAGACACACCTGATGGCTAAAATAACATTGCCGCCTTAGCACGGTCGGCAGCCATAGCGATACGTAAATGATATCGGCCCAAAAATTGAACCACGAGGATTCTAAACGCTAAATAATGAATATTCACAATAACAAATATTTGATAATAAAAATAATACACATAGTAACACCGCAAGTGAAAATTAAAAGCTCTCAAAAACAGGAGTACCAACTGTAGTGAAATCAAGCAAGATCGGTATGAACGAAGAGAATAAACTCCTATAATATAAATATTAAACGATCTAGGTTGCTCAAAACACAGTAAAACCCAGCTTGGTACTTAACTTGGACGGTGTCTCCTGGGAAACCGACGAAGAAGCCATAATTCACTAGAAAATATCCAAAAATTGAGAGCACTAGAAAAATGCGGGTTACTGCACAAGTCGTGCTAAACGGAGTTAGGTTCTGAGCGGATGCATTGTAGTAGTACCGAGTGAGGTTGAACGGCTCTCCTCTATTGGGGTTCTCTGTCGTGGATTAATCTAAATAGTGCGGGACCTCTGGATTATACGCCCAATTTTATACCGACACCAATAGGTGAGCGAGCTAGTTAACCTAGCACTCCTTTACATTTTTTCTCTGGTATATTTAGCAGTAAATTACCTAAGAATAAGTGCTTAAATGGAGCTTATTCACTGGGCGGCACAGGTTCGAGCCCAGAAATAACATTCTAAACCGTAAAAGTAATCGGTAGAAAACACTTAGTAAAGGTAAAATGCAAATAAATCAAATCTGTATAGCTATGATCATTCAAAAGAGCATCGTCGAGTATAGAATACAATGATATAATGATATGGGTAATGGTTATACCGTTGGCTCCGGGGAGACAACTGAGGTAGACCCAGGGGTCACTGCTAGCCTACCGGGGTAGGCGGGTCAAAATGGGGAGGAGGGGGTGAGTCAGAGACTCGCCGCCGGTCACAAGGACCTTAACAAAGCAAAAACCCAAAACTCGACAAAGCTCGAAAGCTAAAAACTTACAGAATTCCTTGCTAATAAAAATGGGGCTAACATCGTGTGGGTTCCGTGGGATGCGGAACGTCACGGGGGGAATCCTACTGACTGGGTCCTGTGTGGTGCGGAACGTCACGGGGGGAATCACGCTGAAAAAACCCAAAGCATAGCTGAAATCTCCCCAGCCGATCGATGGCCAATCAGAGCGGCAGAGAAAAAACGGCTACGAAAGGGCGGGGAGTGAGCGTATATAGGATAACAAGCCTCGCTAGTGTTCTCGGCTCCAACTGTGGGAAGGAGTCAGTAGGTACCCCAGGAGGGGGGGAGGTGACTGGGGGAACGAGAGGACTCGACCCGTAAGGCAAAACAGCTGACTCCAAGTCTCATAGAGACGAGAGGTATCCCTGGAGTGGGGATGGGGTAGGCGGGGGGGGGGAGGCCTACCCCGAAAGTGGACGGGAGGATGCAGCGAGAACAAGCCAATGAAGGGGCAGGAGGCGATCACGTGAGACAGGGAGATCAGTAGGATAACACAAATAATTAAAACTAAAACTGCCTCGCGAGAGTCCCACTCAAACTAAAGCAAAATAACCAGGTGGTAAAGATAAAAAATACTGGGTAAAAAACGCAATAACACGAAGTAACCAACTAGGGAGTGCCCGAAGAAGAGCAGGCATGCCAACCTAAGATCAAAACTATGATACGTAGTATAATATCATAATAACAAATAATATCATAATAATGTGATAATAATATAACACAGGGTGTGATTGGTGATAATACCCAGCGAAAAGGTTCAAAACGAAAAACAATCAGTATAGAAGACTAATTGTAAGGCGTTAAGAACGAGTGAAAGGAGGTAGCCAGCCAGCATGGCGGCCGCGAAGCGGGGCCGACGAATGGTAAATGATAAAAAACTGTGATAGAAATAAAAATAAGGGCAAGGCTACCTTCAAAGACTCAAAACTCATAGATCTGGTACTTAACTTAGATGGGGAGACAGTAGAATCCGACATCGTGTACAAAATCCTGAGTAAACACCGAAAAACACCGCAGAGAAAAATACAAGTGTGAACAAGCAAGTGCTATGAAAAGGAGTGATGTCACTGGCGTGGGTTGGGTTGTTGGTAGTGGAGTTCGGAGGTGGGGGTTGAACGGCACCTCGCTGTAACAGGGATATTGAAGAGGAGATATCTAAATGGTGCGAGACCTCTGGTTGTGATTTATCACGCCCCAGTATTATTATACCGACACCTTATTAGGTGAGCGAGCTGGCATTCCTATACAACTTTTTTCTCTGGTAAATTCATAGCAGTTTTTACCTTAGAAATTATGTAAAAGGAGTATTTCACTGGGCGGCACAGGTAGAGCCCAGAAATATGTAATTGATTACGTATATGATTTCTAAATTTTATTGTAATAAACAATAGAATGAATCTTTGCGTCTCTTTCGCCCCAAACATTCCAGTTTATGTATAAAGTCAGAGCATCCTTGATTCTTTTGATATTTAAGAAAATATCGGAACTAAGATTCCTATTGTTCCAAGCAAACAGGTAAGAACTTATTGTACTAGACTGTTCATTTTACTGTTTAAGGTTTCCTACACGTATATAAACCTGTCCGTCTCTTTAACAACAGACTCGGGAGGTACAGTAACCTGCACAGATTAATACCATCCAAGTACAGACTATGCTTTACGTATATGAGGACACTAATATACAAACTGTTTGCTAGATTGTTTCCTTGAACTCGCAATCCTCAGGTTTTTTCCTTGAGTCTACCAAGACTCTTCCCTGTAGGGGGCAGGAAGCACTGACATATTTCATGATCAGCTGATTGATGTATAACGGTAACATCAAGTGTCTCTAGGTCTAAAAGACCAAAAGGAAAGATTTATCTTGAGATGAACGGCACTATTGAAAATCCACAGATACATTAATGCTGTGGTAAACTTCCATCACGACGACATGGCCTGAGCCCAAAAATCCGATTTTGAGCGAAGCGCAAAATCTATTTTTGGGTGAGGTAGCCATGTCGTCCTGATGGACCCACCCTCTTTTTAACAAAAGGATAATGAATCCCTCCCTATGGTACTGTATCTGCAACACCTACAAAGCTACAAAGAATGGCTTGGTGGCGCCTCGCGGTGGCGATTTGGCGCACTATTTACAGTACTGTACTGTAGGAGTGTCGAGAGCGTTGTCTCTTTAACGACTCTCCTTATTCTTGCCACTCTTTCCCCTCGAAGCGAAAGCGCTATTGGGGGTGTAGATAGCCATGAGACGTGTCAAGAATACATCCTCTGATATTACGCGATATCCCTTTTAAAAATTTTAAGGGATATTCGCTCCAGGAGTTAGAATTCTGGATACCTTTGGTAAATTCTCTGGGATATATCACTGTAGTCAAATATACCTAGGAAGCTACCTTTGAATGAACTTCCATCAGGACGACATGGCTACCTCACCCAAAAATAGATTTCTGGGCTCAACCTGTGCCGCCCAGTGAAATGCTCCTATAGCACCATTTCTAAGGAATATAACTGCTAAAATATTACCAGAGAAAAAAATGTATAGGAATGCTAGGTTGAACTAGCTCGCTCACCTATAGGTGTCGGTATAATCTAGGGCGAAACAGACCAGAGGACTCGTACCATTTAGATATCTCCTCTTCAAAATCCCTCAATAGTGAGGTGCGGTTCAACCTCCCCTGCCGCGCAGACTAGTACTACTAACTCTACCCACGCTTGCCCAGCACTCCTTTTTTAGCACCTGATACAATTTAGTTTGTTTTGTTTTTCTCGGTGTTTTTTTTGCATTATTTTCTCCTTCTCTACGCATCGATGGCGGAATCCCAAGTTACTCCATCGAAGTTAAGTACTTTATCCATGAGTTTCAAGCGTGAATGGGCAGTGTAACCGTTGTTTTATTATTTCAGAAGTGTTTTATAGTGTTAGCGTTCCTTCTAACCATTCATGGTTTCACGGTCATGCCTTTTCTCGCTAGTTCGTTCGTTGCTATTTTCATTATTGTTATTCGTTCGAACTTTTTGGGAGATTTTACCTTTACACCGATTATATTCTTGCAACTATAGCGTATCATTATCATTATTATACTATGGTATCAGTGTTAGCGTATCATTAAGGCTCAGTTATGTTGGCATACCTGCCCTCGTGCATATAGTGGATAGCGTTCCCGCGGGAACTGTTTTGCTGTTTTCTCTAGGAGCGTTTCACTTTGATGTTATATTGACTATTAGTTTTATTTTCGCTCCACATAGTTTTACGTTTTGGTTCGAGTGAGACTCTAGCGTAGCTCTTTATTTGTGTTACTGTTCGGTTCAGTAGTAAGGTGGGTACCCCTGTTTTCCATCTTCCGAGATGACGTCATGCCTCCTCCCGTGCCACTCGCTCGAGTCCCTCTCTTGCCTTATTAACTTAGCATGCCTAGCCATTTTTACGTGATTACGCTTTTTTCATTATTTACTTTTAAGTATTTTTAACAGTTCATATTGTTTTTATTGCCAACTCCATTATGATCATATTTTTGGGTATTCCATGTTGTGTTGAGGGGGTCTCCAGTTGGTAGCCCTGCCTACCACCACCTATCCACGTGATTCCCCTGTACAAACCCCCCCCCCCCCCCCAGAGCACGTCTCTCCTCTGACTCAATGGTTGTTGGTTATGACATACGGGCCAAGCATGCTTGTTTCTCAGTCTTCCCACAACATTCCGACATACTGAGGAGTCCCAGAGTTGCCAGGTTTTATAAACGAGAACAGGCCAACTTCTAATCATCCACAGCTTTAAAAGGCCAACCTGTTATTAGAAAAAGGCCAAAAATAGAGTTTTTAAGACCCAGTTTTTTCATTATGTTATTAAAGGCCAGCCAATTTCAAAAGGCCAAACTTGAGGTTTTTGGGCCTGGCAACCCTGCTGAGGACCGAGATTATCTCACGGGGTGCTACATAGTCTCATTCATCCCGGGCGGTTTTCGTCCCCCCCCCCCTCCCGTCGTCTCGATTGGCCATCAGTCGGGGGAGGAGGAGGGTCGGGACCGCCGGGGACTATATCACGTGCCCTATCCATGTAATCGGGCAGTCCACTTTACGCCTTCTTAGTATGGCTTTTGCTTTTAGCTTAATGGAATTAGGAATGAGACCTTATCTATAGGTTAGGAGTGTCCCCATCATACGGTACCTCCTGCCATTATCGTTCGTAGTAGGACATATTATTAACCTACAATCATAGCATTCTACACGAATCATTACCTTCGTCCCGGTACATTCTCCCACCGTACCCTCCCGTCATCAGACATTGGGACCTCCGGGCTTACAATACTGCCGGATCTGATGACACTGACACAGTTTATGATTCCTACTTTCCCTACGGGAACCCTATATTTTCACGGATGTTAATGTACAGTATTGGATCATAATTATAGGAGTTTTTTATTATATGTATTAAGGATGTAACTTTAAGTTTACTTTAAGTTTACTTTAAGTATTTCTGTTCCCAGTCCGGGACTATTATTTTCTACTATTTAATCCCTTATTTATACATCCTTTTTATACCTCCCTGGTAATGACGGGATGGTATATTCCTCGCTATGACAATATTATTTCATTGATAATCTTAACTTATTATGTTTCAACAATGTCAGTTAATTTTTGATAATTTTTTCCCCGGTTACTATACCGGTCCGAATTTTGTTCATAGCCTTTTGCCCTGATTTCATATCGGTCTATTTTAAGAATCCGGTCCACCCGGATCTTTTTAGGTTATTAACCTATTATGGGATACTCATGTATCTGTATTTTATTCTATACTTCCCAAGTAACGACGGGATAGTGTATTTCAAGCTATGACAATATTATTTCATTGATAACCTTAACTTATTACGGAATTGTTTTCACAATGTCAGTTTATTTATAAGTTTTCCCCGGTTACTAAACCGGTCCTAGAGTTTGTTCATAGCCTTTTGCCCCGGTTTCATATCGGTCTATTTTAAGAATCCGTAACACCCGGATCCTTTTAGGTTACTAACCTATTATGGGATACTCATGTATCTTTATTTCATTCTATACTTCCCAAGTAGCAACGGGATAGTATATCTCTCGCTATGACAATATTATTTCATAGATAATCTTAACTTATTACGCAGTTTCATATTGGTCTAATTTAAGAATTCGGAGCAACCGGATCTCTTTAGGTTACTGATCTGCTATGGGATACTTATGTATCTTTATATCATTCTATACTTCCCCAGTACAGACGGGATAGTATATTTCTCGCTATGACAATATTATTTCATTGATAATCTTCACCTTTTACGGAATTATTTTATCAATGTCAGTTAATTTATGAAAAGTTTTTCCCCCGGTTACTATACCGGTCTGGAATTTTGTACATAGCCTTTGATCCCGGTTTCATACCGGTCTATTTTAGGAATTCGGAGCACCCGGATCTTTTTGGGTTACTACCCTACTATGGGACACACTGTAGGTGCCCCTGTCGTTACTATCTATAATTTTAACTTCGGATATAATCTTTTGGGATTTTCATTTTATTTCCTTTGTGATTGATTGGTTTAAACATTCATTCTCGATCTATTTATTTTACATTCCCAACGGAGTTACCTTGTTCATTAGTAACGATATACCCTCTTTCGGAGCTCGCAGTCTTCCCTGACTTCTACCTTGGCGACTCTTTAGATCTGGGTTGGCGGGTTCGCCCGGAGTGTCAGGCCAAAGAGACCCTGTGTCTCTTCCTTTTAGGGGTTTTCAAGGAAGAACATGGCTGATGCCAGGCCACGTCCTGTTGTCCCTAAAGTTAAAGCTACCCGCCAGCCCCTATCAAAGACTCACAGGTCTTCCAAATCACCAAACCAGTTAAGTCTTAGGGACCACGGCTAGATAAGGTCCCTAAGGAGACTGTTACCTTCCCAAAAGAACAGGCTCAGTCTGTTTGGGTTAGAACCCTGAACGAGTGGGGTTGCACGAACACCATGCTGACTCCCCACAAGAGCACATACACTATGTTTCTTGTGGACAAGCAGACCCCTACTCCTGGCGTCACCAAGATGGTGGACTTAGCTCTTCAGGCAGTGGCCGAAGACAAACCTTTGCCCCAGCTTCGGGAGACAGACCCTACATCTCTTCTGCTCCCATTAGGTAACGAATGTTGGCTTAACATTCAGTCAACATTTACCTCTGGTAAGTTACCTGCTGATTGTGTGTCGACGCGATTTAGGGAACGTCTTCCAAGACTTCCTGAAACCTTAATTCGACTTGAGTTCGAGTCCCGGTCTAAGTTTAGAAGGAGCCTAAACGTCTCGACGGTGGGGTAGATTTTTTCCCTCAACTATGGGGGGGAACACGATTTTAAGGTCATGACAAAGGCCACCTTACAATCCTTGTTATCGGATTGCTATGACTTCTTGGTAGCCAGAAGACGTTGCCGTAGACATGTTCTATCAGGGGCTACTATCCGCCATGAGCCGAATAAACTCAGTAAAGCCTCCGCTTGGGGCCCGGACCTGTTCCCGGAGGACATGGTCAACTCGGTGTTAAGCGAAGCTGCCAAGGTGAACCAGAACCTCAAAGTCCGTTGGGGTCTCACTCCCAAACGGAAGTTCGAACAGTCGAACGTTCAATCCCGGGGCAGGAAAAGGCTACGTCCTTATAACTCTGCCCAGGTAGTCCAGCCGGTCCCGGTTGCTCAGACCATCCAACCCTCCACCTCCAAGCCTCAGCCCTAAGAGGAATATGTTCTCTTCCCTGAAAGCCAAGTGGCTTCGAGTTCATTCACCTCACCGGCTTATAACCCTGCCTATGAGTCCCGGGGTTCCTCTCAAGGATACCAGCGAGGCAGGGGCCTTGGTTCACGAGGATCCTTTCAGAACAGAGGCAAGGGGAGATATTTCTCCCGTGGAAAGGGATCACGTGGAGGCCGTGGCGGAAAACCCTCCACCTACTGAGATTCTTCAGGTAGGAGGGAGGCTTTATGCGTTCAGGGGTCTCTGGAGGTTCAGTCCTTGGGCCTTCAGCATAATTTCCAAGGGCCTGGGGTGGAGTTGGATAGAAGGGCCTCCTCCACCGAACAAATTCCATCAACTCCCGCCACCGGATCTGACCCTGTTTACTCAGGATCTTTTGCGCAAGAATGCGATCAAAGAAACAAAACATATGAAGTTTCAAGGTCGCTTATTCAGAGTCCCGAAAAAAGACTCAGGCAGCCGGAGAGTCATCCTCGATCTTGCCCGGCTAAACTTGTTCATTCAATGCGACAAGTTTTACATGCTTACCGTCTCGCAGGTACGGACCTTACTTCCCCGTGGGGCCGTCACCACCTTCATCGGTCTTACCGATGATTACTATCATGTTCCAATAGCGAGACATTTCCGCCCATTCCTAGGGTTCAGACTAGGCAACAAGGCTTACACGTTCAAAGTGTTGCCTTTCGGGCTCAACATCGCGCCCAGAATCTTCACGAAATTGGCGGAATCAGTCATTCAAGAACTTCGAACCCAAGGGGTCTAAGTCGTTGCATATCTGGACGATTGGCTAATCTGGTCAGACAACGTCGGAGATTGTCTCAAAGCAACAAACAAAGTGACCCAGTATCTTCAATCTCTGGGATCCAAAATAAATTTCAAAAGTCCCGCCTAACACCGAAGACCAAGTTTCAGTGGCTGGGATTACAATGGGGCCTACGCTCTCACACCCTATGTCTCCCCAGGTCCAAGAGAATAGAGATTGCGAAGAATACCAAACGCTTTCTCGGGGAAAAGATAACATCCAGAAGGAACCAAGAAATGACCCTAGGATCCCTACAATTTGCTTCAGTGACAGACCTTCTTCTGAAAGCGAAACTGAAGGACATAAACCGGGTTTGGCGCTCCAGAGCGAGCAACAAATTTCGAGACAAGAAGACCCGTCTTCCTCCCATTCTTCGGAAGAGGTTTCTCCCATGGACAACCACCAAGAGCCTGTCGAAATCAGTCCCGCTACGGTACCCTCCTCCAAAGATAGTCATCCACGCGGATTCCTCCCTATCAGGTTGGGGAGGTTATTCCCAACACAGGAAGGTTCAGGGCCTTTGGTCCACAATGTTCCAACAGTTCCACATAAACGTCCTAGAAGCCATGGAGGTCTTACTAACTCTAAAAACGTTTTTCCCCGGCCAAGAAGCAACACCTGAGACTAGTTCTCGACAACGAAGTTATAGTTCGTTACCTAAACAGAGGGGGCTCCAAGTCAGGCACCATCAACCATGTGATGGTAGCACTCTTTTCCCTAGCAGCCTCGAACCAATGGCACCTATCAGCTGTCCATCTGGCTGGAGTTCGGAACGTTGTGGCAGACGTACTCTCAAGGGCGTCCCCGTTGGAATCAGAATGGTCACTAGACCGAAAATCGTTTCAGAGGATCCTCTCCCAGATACCGGACCTCCAGGTAGACCTCTTCGCGACGGAGTCCAACCACAAACTGAAATGTTATGTGGCCCCCAACCTGGACCCTCGGGCTTACGCAACAGATGCCATGTCTCTGAACTGGAACACCTGGGAAAGGATTTATCTTTCCCACCGGTGAACCTATTGATGAAGGTGCTGGACAAACTTCGAACCTTCAAAGGTCAAGTAGCCCTGGTGGGCCCCAATTGGCCCAAGAGCAATTGGTTTTCTCTTTTACTGGAGCTGAGTCTCCCCCCTCGCCAGATTCCCGACCCGGCTTTGACCCAAATAGTACAAACGCGCACTGTCTTCGTTTCCTCAAACATTCGGAACGCCCTAACTTTATGGACCTCATAAAGTTTGCAGCCCACAAAGGGGCTAACATAGATCCCCAGAATACTTTATTCTTAGAATCAGATAAAAGAGACTCCACTCTTCGTCAATATGACTCAGCGGTCAAAAAACTAGCAAAGTTTTTGAAGGATTCTGATGTTGTCTTTATGACATTAAACCTAACAGTTACCCTTTTCAGGACCTTGTTTGAGTCAGGTTTGGCAGCTAACACTATTACTACCATTAAATCTGCCTTGAAGAAAATTTTTCTGGTCGGGTTTAATATAGATCTAACAGGCTCATTGCTAGCTTCAATCCCAAGAACTTGTGCCAGACTGAAACCATCCATTCGTCCTAACTCGGTTTCCTGGTTTCTCAATGATGTCCTCAAAGTGGCGTCAGAAACCATCAACGACTCACGTGAGTATATACCTCTACTCAGAAAAACTCTATTCCTTGTGAGTTTAGCATCCGGCACTAGAATTTCGGAATTAGAGGCCTTGTCAAGAGATCCAGGTCACATCGAGTTCCTTCCATCAGGAGAAGTTCTCCTCTCCCCAGACAAAGTCTTCTTGGCCAAAAATGAAGACCCTCAGAATGGCCTGTTGGTCTAGGGGTATGATTCCTGCTTTACAGATGGTCATCCTGGAAAATTATCCCGCTCCCTCAGGATCCTTCCCTGTGCCCTGTTACCACTCTAAAGTCCTTTCTATCAAGGACTTCCTCTAAGACCTCAGGACCCTTGTTCGTCAGAGAACAGGGAGGGACTATAACTTTAAAAGGGATCAGACAACAGATTTTGTATTTTATCAAACAGGCTAATCCTGAGTCTTTCCCTCACGTCCATGACATACGGGCGGTAGCAACCTCAATAAATTTTTTCCATCACATGAACTTTGTAGTTCTTACTAAATATACCGGGTGGAAATCCCCGTCAGTGTTCAGGCGGTACTATCTTAAACATCTAGTGGCCCTTCAGCTCGCTACCGTAGCCGCAGGGAGCGTGGTATCCCCCGAACAAATTAATTCCTAATTAATTCCTGAATGTACTATGTCTTGCCATCTTCTTCCTCTTACCTGCCTCACTTACAGTTCCTACCTGAGTTCAGTTTGTTGTGTCACCCATGGGTGTCCCCATGTCTTAGATATTGTTTATCTCTATTATTAATTGTCATATTTACATTCTGCACTGCAACTCTTGATTAAACCACTGTTATGTTATGTTGGTTTTAATTCGTTCCCTTATATTTACTGAAGTTTGGGTTCGTTTCTATGGTACTATTTCACTGGCCGGCACAGGTTGAGCTCAGAAAAGGGATTTTGACGAAGGAAAAATCTATTTCTGGGCTCAATCCCTGTGCCGCGCAGTGAAATGCTCCTTAAGCACCATTTCAAAGGAATATAACTGCTAATATTACCAGAGAAAAAATGTAAAGGAATGCTAGGTTGAACTAGCTCGCTCACCTAATGGTGTCGGTATAGACTGGGGCGAAATACCAGAGGTCTCGTACCATTTAGACTTCTCCTCTTCGAAATCCCCCAATAGTGAGGTGCCGTTCAACCTCCCCTGCCTCGCAGACCAGTACTACTAACTCAACCCACGCTTGCCCAACACTCCTTTCAAGCACCTGTTTGATTTAAGTCCAAGTTTTTTATTTCGTGTGTTTCATTGGATTTATCATCAACTTTCTCTCGATGGCCGATTCCCACGATACCCCATCGAAGTTAAGTACCTTATCCATGAGTTTTTAACGAGATTGGGCAGTGTCATCTTTGTTTTTATTATTGAGAAGTGTTTATATATGAGCGGCGTCCCCGTTCTTTCTTTCGCCTCTGCCCTTTGTCTCGTTAGTTCGTCCGTCTTTTATATTCGTTCGATCCTTTAGGAGTTTTTTCCTTATATTCATTTAGTACACCGACTTTATGCTTTCATATAGCAATATTCATTTAGTACACCGACTTTATGCTTTCATATAGCATTTATTTTATGTTATCCTATGATATCGGTGTTAGCGTTTCATCAGGAGTAGGTTATGTTGGTATGCCTGCATTCGTGCATGTTGGTGGATAGCGTCAACATTGAGATTGTTTCGCTAGTTCTAGGAGCTTTATATTTCGACCATCTCACTTTTTATTAGTAAAACCTTTTGTTTTATTACGCTCCACCTAGTTTTACGTTTGGTTCGAGTGGGACTCTCGCGTATTTTGTTGTTTTTACTGTTCGATCTACCGCTTCAGTAACTAGGTTGGTACCCCTGCTTTCCATCTCCTGATGGCGTCATGCTCCTCCCCTTTTTACTCGCCCGAGTCCCTCTCTCGCCATATTTTTTCTGCATGCCTAACCTTACTTACGTGATTTCGCTTTTAATTCATTAATTATTTTTATGTATTTGTGCATTGATATTATATTTATTGCTTACTCCGTTATGATCATATTTTTGGGATTTTCATGTCATGATTAGGGGATCTCCAGTTGGTAGCCCTGTCTACCACTGCGCACTGGCGATTTCCCTGTACCATTACACCCCCCCCCCAACAAGTTGGGGAGGTTATTCCATCCCCCCCCCCCCCTTCAGTGTACACCCTTCCTCTCACTCGATGGTTGTTGGTTATGATTTACGGGTCAAGTATGCTTGTACCTCAGTCTTCCATCAACGTTCCGACATATTGAGGACTGAGTATACCAACGGGGTATGACTTAGTCTCATTCATTCATACCGGGCGGTTTCGTCTCCCCCCTCCCGTCGCCATCGGTCGGGGAGGGGGAAGGCCGGGACCACCGGGGACTATCACACGTGATTAGTCGGTATAACTGCACCTTGGTGTAACCTTGCTTTTAACTACGGTTGTTAGAATGAGCAATTATATTAGGAGTGTCCTCCCCTACGGTACCTCATGCTATTATCGTCCGTATAGGACTTATTATATCCCATATCATTATTTTATATTCTACATGAATCATTACCTTTGTCCCGGTACCTCAGGTAAGGTAGGGGGGTTCCACTGGCTCCCCCCGCGCTCTCCCGTTGTACCCTCCCGTCATACCCTCCCGTCATCAGACATCGGAGCCGCCGAGCTCTTAACTACATGATCGGTTGACACTGACACGGTTTTGATTAATATCCTCCCTCCGGGAGCCCTATTTATTACAGACATTAGTTTTAGATCATAATTGGCGTTTTCTATTTATGTACTTTAAGGATGTATCTTGGGTACTTTAAGTTTACTTTAAGTTACTTTAAGTTTACTTTAAGTTTACTTACCAACCCTGTTCCCCGGCCACGGGGGCCCCGGAACTAGTTATGATTATATATTAATCACTGTTTTTTGCATCCTTTTTCATACCCGGCTCTGCCGGATTGCTATTGGAATAGTCTCAGTTCTCTGCATGTTTAGTCTAAGGCTATACATTTATTTTATTAACTGGCAGGTCCCGGACCCTCCGGGACCCCTTATAGAGAAACTAGTAGATGCTCATGGACTATTCCTTTTACAGGTGGTCCGTTGCCGGATGACAGCCTGCGCGGCCGTCCTTCACCAGCCTTGCGGCCATGCTGTCTGTCGGTCCCACGCGGACTGTGGGATCCAGATGGACGATATTGTGGTATGGCACCCTGACAACTGCCTTATCTGTTATGACCTTATCTCCACCCTCGCTTCAGATTCGGTGAGCCTCTTTCAGTCATTTTGTATTTACTTCCCTTCACTGGGCGACATCAATATGATAGATAATCATTGACTTCTGTTATGAATCTTCGGGTTCATTTATCATTTTGTCCTCGGGTTTGCTAACCTTATCCCCGTTCTTTCAGAGTTCCCAGGCGGTTAAAACTTCAGCAAGAGCCACTTTGAAATTGTGGGTAGGCGGCTTCGCCCGTAACGTAAAGGCCAGGAAGCCCTACGTCCTCTCAGAAGATTATTGTAGACTTATCTACCCGAACGCAAAATCTTCGGCAGCAGTGCCTAGGCAAGTGGCGGCTCCTATAATTGCTGACATTGCGGAAATCGTAGAACTCAATCTCGTCCAGGATACAGACATCCCTGACGACCCGGACCCCATTGAAGACAATGTTACGGCTCTGACCTTAGACATAGAGCCCATGGTTTTTGACGAACCTGACACAGGTAAGGTTGTAAGTGAGGCAGGTGGGTCTGGCGCTAAGACCTCTCTTCTTAGCCCCTCTGTTTCTCCAACTTCTAATAATTTTTCCTTTCTTGGTTTTGAAGGGAACCACGAATCCTCCCCAAGATCGCTCTCGGTTCCTGCCAAGGTCAAATCTCAGAAAAGACCTTTAGTGAGGACTCGTCAGAATCCTACACTACCTGGATCATCGAAGCCCAAGAAGGCTCCCCTCCCCGGAGCTCCTAGTGACTCGACTAGCACTGCCCCTATGTCTCAGGACCCGGGAGTGCAGTCATCCCCCTTAATTACCACAACCAACCTCGACCCGGAGGCCCTCACGAATATGTTGTCGAGGGTCGTTACAGAGCAGATTAGTTCTATACTTTCTGCCGTCACCAGAAGACTAGATACCCTGGAAAGTGGACTGCCTCAACAACAGCAGTTCCTCATCCCGGACGCCTCAAAACTTCCACCCTTCACGAAGAACAACCCGTGGAAAATGGCGCTCCACTGTCCTTTCACGGACGGAATGTTGACCATCGAGGGTTTTGGGACCAGGCCCATTGAAGATTTTGAGTTCTTCCCTCCCGGTCTTCAATTTCCTTTCCCCGGCTTCGCCCGGCTTACGGAAGAGGCTCTTGTCCGACTAGATAAGGTCCCTAAAGAGACCGTTATCTTTCCGAAGGAACAGGCTCAGTCTGTTTGGGTTCGAACCTTAAATGAGTGGGGTTGTACAAACACCATGCTGACCCCCCACAAGAGTACTTACACCATGTTTCTTGTGGACGAACAGACCCCCACTCCTTGCGTCACCAAAATGGTTGAATTAGCCCTTCAGGCAGTGACCGAAGATAAGCCTTTGCCACAACTCCGGGAGACAGATCCTACATCTCTGCTGTTCCCATCAGATAATGAATGTTGGCTTAACATTCAATCGACATTCACTTCTGGTAAGCTATCCGCGGACTGTGCATCGACGCAATTCAGTGAACGCCTCCCAAGACTACCTGAAACCTTAATCCGACTCGAGTTCGAGTCCCGGTCTAGGTTTAGCCGGAGCCTCAACATCTCGACTATGGCGGAGATGTTTTCTCTTACTTATGACGAGGAACACTCTTTTAAAGTTATGACTAAAGCCACCCTGCAATCTTTGTTAGCAGACTGCTACGACTTCTTGGTGGCCAAAAGACGTTGCCGTAAGCATGTCTTATCTGAAGCCACTATCCGCCATGAGCCAAATAAGCTCATTAAAGCCTCTGCTTGGGGTCCGGACCTTTTCCCGGAGGACATGGTCAACTCGGTATTGAGCGAAGCTGCCAGAGTGAACCAGAGCCTCAAAGTCCGTTGGGGTCTCACTCCCAAACGGAAGTTCGAACAATCGAGCATTCACTCCCGGGGCAGAAAAAGGCTACGCCCTTATAGCTCTACCCAATTCCGCCAACCTATTCAAGTAGTCCAGTCGGCCCCGGTCTCTCAGGGCATCCAACCCTCCACCTCCAAGTCTCAGCCCCAAGTGAAGTATGTCCTCGTCCCTGAAAACCAAGTGGCTTCGAACTCGTTTACCTCTCCTGTTTATAACCCGGTCTATGAGTCCCGTTTTTCCTCCCAAGGATACCAACGAGGCAGGGGCCCCGGTTCGAGGGGTTCTTTTCAGAACAGAAGCAAAGGGAGATATTTCTCCCGTGGAAAAGGGTCACGTGGTGGCCGAGGCGGTAAAACCTCCAACTACTGACGGTCTTCAGGTAGGAGGGAGACTTTATGTGTTCCGGAGTCGCTGGAAATTCAGTCCTTGGGCCTTCAGCATAATCTCCAAGGGCCTGGGGTGGAGTTGGATAGAAGGGCCTCCTCCACCGAACAGATTCCATCAACCCTCGACACCGGACCTACTTTTGTTTACCCAAGATCTTCTTCGCAAGAACGCGATCAAGGAAACGAAATATCTGAAGTTTCAAGGTCGCTTATTCAGCGTTCCGAAGAAAGACTCCGACAGCCGAAGGGTCATCCTCGATCTGTCTCGACTAAACTTGTCAATTCAATGCGACAGGTTTCACATGCTTACCGTCTCGCAGGTGCGAACCTTGCTTCCCCGTGGGGCCGTCACCACCTCCATCGATCTTACCGATGCTTACTATCACGTTCCAATAGCGAGACACTTCCGCCCATTCCTAGGATTCAGACTGGACGACAAGGCTTACACGTTCAAAGTGATGCCTTTCGGGCTCAACATCGCGCCCAGAATCTTCACGAAACTGGCGGAATCGGTCATTCAGGAACTCCGATCCCACGGAATCCAAGTCGTCGCATACCTGGACGATTGGCTAATCTGGTCAGACAACGTCGAGGATTGTCTCAAGGCAACAAACAAGGTGATCCAATATCTTCAGTTTCTGGGATTCCAGATAAACTTCGGAAAGTCTCGTCTGACACCAAAGACCAAATTTCAGTGGCTGGGATTACGGTGGGACCTACGTTCTCACACTCTATGTCTCCCCAGGTCCAAGAGGATAGAGATTGCGAAAAATACCAAACGCTTTCTCGGGGAAAAGGTAACTTCCAGAAGGAACCAGGAGAGGATTCTAGGGTCCCTACAATTCGCTTCAGTGACAGACCTCCTTCTGAAAGCGAAACTGAAAGACATCAACCGAGTTTGGCGCTCCAGAGCGAACACCAAACGTCGGGACAAGAAGACACGCCTTCCTCCCATTCTTCGGAAGAGGCTTCTCCCATGGACAACCGCCAAAAGCCTATCAAAATCGGTTCCGTTGCAGTACCCCCCTCCAAGGATAGTCATCCACACGGATGCCTCCCTATCAGGTTGGGGAGGCTACTCCCAACACAGGAAAGTTCAGGGCCTTTGGTCCACAATGTTCCAGCAATTTCACATAAACGTCCTGGAGGCCATGGCTGTCTTACTAACCTTGAAACGTCTTTCCCCGGCCAAGAAACAACATCTGAGGATAGTCCTCGACAACGAAGTCATAGTCCGTTGTCTAAACAGAGGGGGCTCCAAGTCAGGTCCCATCAATCACGTGATGGTGGCAATCTTCTCCCTGGCGGCCTCAAACCAATGGCACCTATCCGCCGTTCATCTGGCTGGAGTTCGGAACGTTGTGGCAGACGCACTCTCCAGGACGGTACCGTTGGAGTCAGAATGGTCACTAGATCGCAAATCCTTTCAATGGATCCTCTTCCAAGTGCCGGATCTCCAGGTAGACCTCTTCGCGACGGAATCCAACCACAAGCTGAAATGTTATGTGGCCCCCAACCTGGACCCTCGGGCTTACGCCAGGGATGCCATGTCTCTCGACTGGAACGCCTGGGAAAGGATTTACCTTTTCCCACCGGTGAACCTACTGATGAAAGTGCTGGACAAACTTCGAACCTTCAAAGGTCAAGTAGCCCTGGTGGCCCCCAATTGGCCCAAGAGCAATTGGTTTCCTCTTTTACTGGAGCTGAATCTCCACCCTCACCAGATTCCCAACCCGACTTTGACCCAGATAGTACAAACGTGCACTGTGTTCGCTTCCTCAAACATTCAGACCACCCTAACTTTATGGACTTCATGAAGTTTGCGGCACACAAAGGGGCTAACATAGACCCCCAGAATACTTTATTTTTAGAATCTGACAAGAGAGACTCCACTCTTCGTCAATATGACTCAGCGGTCAAAAAACTAGCTAAGTTTTTGAAAGATTCTAGTACTGACTTTATGACACTAAACCTAACGGTAACCTTTTTCAGAACCTTGTTTGAGTCGGGCTTAGCAGCCAACACTATTACTACCATCAAGTCTGCCTTGAAGAAGATTTTTCTAATCGGCTTTAATATAGATCTAACAGATTCATTACTAGCTTCGATCCCAAGAGCCTGTGCCAGACTGAGACCATCTTCTCGTCCTAGCCCGATTTCCTGGTTTCTCAATGATGTTCTTAAACTAGCGTCAGAAACCGTCAACGATTCATGTGAGTATATCCCTCTACTCAGGAAAACTCTCTTTCTCGTGAGTTTGGCATCTGGCGCCAGGATTTCGGAATTAGCTGCCTTATCAAGGGATCCAGGCCACATAGAGTTCCTTCCGTCAGGAGAGGTCCTCCTCTCCCCAGACAAGGTCTTCTTGGCCAAAAATGAAGACCCTCAGAATAGATGGTCCTCCTGGAAAATCATCCCTCTCCTTCAGGATCCTTCCCTATGCCCGGTTACCACTCTAAAGTCCTTTCTATCAAGGACTTCCTATAAGACCTCGGGACCCTTGTTCATCAGGGAGCGGGGAGGGACTATAACTTTGAAAGGGATCAGACAACAGATCTTGTATTTTATTAAACAGGCCAATCCAGAGTTTTTTCCTCACGTCCACGACATTCGGGCGGTAGCGACCTCAATAAATTTTTTCCATCATATGAACTTTACAGATATCTCTAAATATACCGGATGGAAATCCCCCTCAGTGTTCAAGCGGCACTATCTTAAACAATTAGAGGCCCTTCAACTCGCTACCGTAGCTGCAGGGAGCGTGGTATCCCCCGGACAAATTCCTTCTAACTAATCCCTGAATCCTATATCTTCCACCTTCTTCCTCTTACCTGCCTCACTTACAGTTCCTACCTGAGTTCGGTTTGTTGTATCACACCCATGGGTGTTCCTAGTTCGTAACATTGCCATTTTATTATCATTGTTCAATTTATTCTTCCATACGAACTGTATTTCTTTAGTGTTCAAGTGTATGTAATTTGTTCCAGTGTTTGACCTTAATTGGTTTTGTTTTAAGTTAATGTTCTTTTGTCTTCCCTTCCTGGGATATTATACCTTATCATGCTGATGTTATTAAAGACGTCCGTCTTCTACGTTAACTTTTGATTAAACCACTGTTTGTTATGTTGATTTTTATTCGTTCCCGTATAGTTAATAAAGTTTGGGTTCGTTTTCTCTGGTACTATTTCACTGCGCGGCACAGGGATTGAGCCCAGAAAAGGGATTTTGACGAAGGAAAAATCTATTTCTGGGCGAGAGACCTGTGCCGCCCAGTGAACCCACCCTATTTGCTCCCCCCCTGTTCAGACCCCAAACTTAAGGGTGCTGTAAGGAGTGATGGGCAAGCGTGGGTTGAGTTAGTAGTACTGGTCTGCGAGGCAGGGGAGGTTGAACGGCACCTCACTATTGGGGGATTTCGAAGAGGAGAAGTCTAAATGGTACGAGACCTCTGGTATTTCGCCCCAGTCTATACCGACACCATTAGGTGAGCGAGCTAGTTCAACCTAGCATTCCTTTACATTTTTTCTCTGGTAATATTAGCAGTTATATTCCTTTGAAATGGTGCTTAAGGAGCATTTCACTGGGCGGCACAGGTCTCTCGCCCAGAAATAGATTTTTCCTTCGTCAAAATCCCTTTTCTGGGCGAGAGACCTGTGCCGCCCAGTGAACCCACCCTAGTTGTCCCCCCCTGATCAGACCTCAAACTTAGGGGTGCTATAAGGAGTGCTGGGCAAGCGTGGGTAGAGTTAATAGTACTAGTCTGCGCGGCAGGGAAGGTTGAACCGCACCTCACTATTGAGGGATTTTGAAGAGGAGATATCTAAATGGTACGAGACCTCTGGTCTGTTTCGCCCTAGATTATACCGACACCTATAGGTGAGCGAGCTAGTTCAACCTAGCATTCCTATACATTTTTTTCTCTGGTAATATTTTAGCAGTTATATTCCTTAGAAATGGTGCTATAGGAGCATTTCACTGGGCGGCACAGGTCTCTCGCCTAGAAATAGATTTTTCCTTCGTCAAAATCCCTTTTTTCGCTTCGCTCAAAATCCGTTTTTTCAAAAATAGCTCCTGGGGCAGAGAGTATTGAGTATAGTCTTACTTCGAATGATGCAGTGAAAAGTCTAATGGATCTGTAAAAAAAAACTGCCTAGTTACACCAAGGTATCAAATACAAGAAAGTTTCTATATTAAACCTCTTTCTATAAATTATCGTACCCAAGTGAAATAAGGAAAAGTTTGAATACCAAATTTTTGAAAATATGAAATAATGCAAAATTTAGACTAACATACAGAGGTATATGGATTCAGGTTTACACCAACCACTGGGATGAAATTGAATGATACACCTACCGATTTCATAAACTAAGGAATCCGGAATCACAGCCCTCGGCAAATCAGGTGACAAAACATTCTAATCATCCCAAAGTAACAAATCAAGTCAGTCCAAGAATAAGAAAATATGTATTTCAATCCAAAAGAAAATATCTAAATATAGGATAGGTTTGAGAAGGCTTACATAATAATTATGATAACTAATATTGAAAATTGTCTATAATGTGTCAATTAATTTACAATCTGAACTCCAACAATAGCTTCCCTTTTAATACAGACCAGAAAGCAAAGGACGAGGTGGTATATGCATTCCTGGCTGAAATCGTCCATGGAGGTCAGGTGGAGAGAAAGATATCTTATGAGCAGTGCACTTATAGCAGTATGCAGTCACCAGTCTTGCCTGTTAGCAAGTCATGGTAAGGTAGTGGGAAAAGTCAAGATGATACTATGGTGCCTACCTTTCCGTAAGCTTAGCTTGCAGTGAGCTCTGCCGACGGTAGAGCTAGACTGACCTCGAGTGAATTCACCGCTCATGGAAGTAAACTCAAATGACATTTCGGTATCTCGATCCATTCCAAATTGTGCGGCTTCAGAAAATCATGCAATTGATGCATTAAATAAATAAATATAAAATCACTGAAAATACAATTGGAAATGGATTGAAATGCATAAATTATTAGGAAAAATAGAAGTAAAACCTTTATATATACCTAACGAGATAACCAAACCAAACTTGAAACTATTACTAAACAAAAAGAAATATCAAAACACCACTTAGAAACATTCTTGAACTAAACAGCCTTCTAAAACAAGTTCAAGAAACCTTAAAGACCAAACCATGTTAGTAATGATCGTAATATAATATAAGAGTAATTATATTCATAAATCCCTAAACAAAATATTGAACAGCATTTTTATACATGCTGTGTTAAGCAATATTGAAATAACATATGCTGATATTTTTAATCTAATATTTTTGCAAATGTTACAGTAAGTCCTTTACTTATGTAGTGGAGATTAATCCAATTGTCAAAAGTAATTTTTTATTCACAGGTTAGTGGTGATCGCCTGTGGTCATTGTTGAAAGAACTAAGTGGGAAACCCGAGGCACTGTTTACTAACGTATTTCTTCATAACTATTGTCCACTCTTCTTTCTGAAAGATTCTGCAAAAAATGTTACTCCTCCAGAATTGAAGGTAGATTAGCTATGTCATTTCATAGACTGCATTTATATAAGCAACAGGAGAATATTGTATATGATATATAAATAAAATATTATCACTTATATTATCATAACATAATATTCTGGGGGTTTGTACCCATATGCTGAAGAATCTAGAGATAAAAAAAACTTTCATATGAATTACCCGTATTAAAGTAAATAAGCACTTATCATTAATTTGGTTGTCTGGATGCAACCAAATATTTTTTTTTTAGTGATACTTATTCATCTTTTATTTCATATATATAGTAGATTATTATTTCTTGTACTGATGAGGAAATCTTTTCTGATACTGAATTTCAGGTGAAAGAACGCTCAGGTTTAGAAGCCATCTGTAATGCTGCGTTAGTTGACACAGTTAAGCTTCTTGGAATTGAGCACCTTGTCTGTGTAGGAAACTATACAACAGAAAAATCAAAGTTGGCCCTTGAAAGAGCAGGGTTGGAAAGTATAAAGGTACTGTAATTTTATAGAAAATAAAAGCACTTTGTTCCGACACTAAATACTGTACAAACCCTTTCGCTCTTTACTTTCAGCGAAGCTGGAAGTCTAGCCATAAGACTTTTAGCGAGGTGTAACTACCCCACCGCTAGTTACCGGGGGGGATAGTACCAGCTACCCTGCTCACACACACACCTATGTTGTCTCACCACTTTTGCTTTTGGCTCATTTGAGAGTGGATTTTTGTCTCACTCCACTGCCCTCACGAATGTGTTCTGTACCTGAAGGGCGC
Source organism: Palaemon carinicauda (assembly GCF_036898095.1). Classification (NCBI taxonomy): domain Eukaryota; kingdom Metazoa; phylum Arthropoda; class Malacostraca; order Decapoda; family Palaemonidae; genus Palaemon; species Palaemon carinicauda. Next base: position 93,255,774 of record NC_090736.1, read on the forward strand.
AAATGCAACACCTTCATGTCCATGGTCAAGACCAACCTACATTCATTGTGTCCTGCATGCCGAGGACAACCGTGTAATCAGGATGATACCTGTGAAGAGTGTCGGAAGTGGTCATCCTCCCAGTGAGAGAGTTTTGGAAGGCGGCGCAAAAGGAAGTCAAAGAGGGATTCTTCTCCTTCGGGGTCATCCTTGAAGTCGAATAAACCGCGTACTTCTTCTTCCACCCTTCGATCTCTTCCCGAAGCTCCTTCTCGCTTGGTCTCCCCAGGGGATTGGTCAAGTAGGAGTCTTGACCCTTTACCCCAGGAAAACCCTTTGGTTCGAAAGATGTTGCCACTTCCTCTAGTGAAGCAGCGGCCCCCTTCCCCGCAGGTGAGTCCTTCTCCGTCGATGATTTATTGCAGATTTGGCCTTCCCTTGGTGTCGCTGGTCCTCCGTCAAAGGAAGGTCTCTTGGAGCTGTTGCAGTTGGGAGCAGAGAGAAAGTGCACACCGGCTTCCTCAGAGGGGGACCTAGATCTTCCTTCGAAGGTATCGCACCGGAGGAGTTCCCTGATTCCGTGTCTGGCGCCGTGTACCCAGACCCGAGTTCTCCGTCTTCGCCTGCTGCAATTCCTGCTGCCAACGACAGCACTGCTTCTTGTTCTGACTTTGCTCTGCCTGCAGAGGGGGTAAAATCCGAGGCATGTTCCTGTTCCTCTGGGGAGTCACCTTTCCCGTTCGTGGGTTAGGTCCTCCTTGGAATGGTCTCCAGCAAGCGGAACTCTGAGACGACATCCATCTTTGCCCCTACCTTTCTCTAGCCCCTCACTGGATGGTTCGGCTTTAGATGCTGTTCGCCCCCTGCGAGTTCGATGTGCTCCAGCTCGCCTTGTGGTTCGCCTTCACATGTTACTCGCCCTGTGCGAATTCAATGCACTCCAGCCTCGCCTCATCCTGTTCGTATTCCTGAGTCCTGGAGTTCTCGCCGCTCCCCCCTATGAGTCCAGCCCATTGCGCCTTCTTCATCAGCTTATGCCACTCCTCGCCACCCAGCGCTCTCCACCCTTGTCATGCAGCACAAACAGAAGGATCGCCCAAAATGACTGCTGTGATCGAGGGAGATCTCCTTCTTCTAGGTCCTAGCTCATCGCCATGCTTCAGTGAGCGAGCAGTCTCCTGCTCGCCATTGGATTCCAGAGCGTATCCAGGTAACGCGCGAATCAGTTTCTTATCACCATTGCCTGCCAGGTCGCGACCAGCCCTAACTCATGACCGCATGACTCCTTGCCGCCTTAATGCTATGCTCCTTGTGATCCTTCACGATCCAGGCTTTCTGACCATGATCTCTCGTCAGCACGTGATCACCCACCTGTTCGCATTCGTGGCGCTTCCTCTTCTAGCAGTTCATGACCCAGTTCCTTCTTGTGTTTCGTCACCGGCTCACGAGTGCATCAATGCAGCTTCTTGCGACCACCCGTCAGCGCACAGCCCTCCAGCTGAGCATGATTGCCCAGTACCACACGTCATTCCAGCAAGTGAGTGTCCAGTAGAACACAGTCTTACAGCTCCTTGTGCTCCCAGAAGTTCCCTAAAGGATGCAACACGAGTTCCAGTCAAGCGTTCACCCAGAGCCTCGTGTTCTCCAACTTGGTCCTACAAGCCTAAGCGAGACATCATGCCAGTACCCTAACGGCCAGATAAGAGGACTCTCTCTCTCTCTCCTTTCCAGATGCCAAAGCCACGGACTCCCGGAGACAATCGTCGGCCTGTAGCCTTCCCAACGAGATGCCCTCTACAATACGGACCTTTGAGAAGGATATCCCCTGGTTCAATGCATTTGTGAGAGCAGTTAAGTGGGGGATAGCCGGTGCTGCACCCGTAAGTGAGCAGGTATCAGCAGCCTCTACCAGTACACCACCAGATCACGTTTGTAGCATAGATTTCTTCGAAGACCTCTTCTCCCTCTGACCCGAGGCGCAGGTCTGCTGTTCCAGCTACATCTAAGGAATATCAGCCCCTGATGATTGTTTCACTGCTAAGATCCAAGATGTGCAACTCTTCCAGTACCAGAGAAGCAGTTCAGTAGGACTTCTCCTAACTGGAGATGACTCCAGTTATGCCAACTAAGAGGAGGAGAAGCTACGTGAACCAAACTCCCCCTCCAGGAGACACCCTTCACTCCCGTACAAGCTTACCGCTTGTCTCCCATTGAGGTCGTCTCTCCAGGACAACGAGCTTCGGCTGCGGCAAAACAACCTCCGCCCATTCCTTCCCTGAAGGATGTTCCCAATTCCTCCAGGCACAGGGAAGACGCAAGACCTTCCCTGCTGGTAGAGTTCCTTCCTCCTTCAAGGGAGAGTAAGGATGCAAAGACCATCCCAAAGAACCAAGCTGCTAGATCTTCTTTTTTTCATGTCCAGGAGAGGGCTTGCAGTTCTTCATCTTCAACGATTACGACGGTGGCGAGGGAGACTCCCACGATATCAAGGACGTCTTCAAGACACGGCAACGATTATGACCCGCCCCTGGCTCCTATGGGTTAGAGCTCGTGGGTGGATGACAAACGTGACTGAGGAAACGACAACTACCTTCCCAGGGCAGCTAGTGTAAGATACTCCAAGGACGAACAAAAGGGGTATGGCCATACGTTTTGGCAGGTTCTGGCTTGCATGAGAGCCATCAACAACTTGGACGACCTCTCCGTAGCTCCATAGAAAGGTAAAGACACCGTCTTAGATCACCTCTACGGCATTCAGAGACCTCCCACGACCAGCGCAGCTTTGGCCTGGTCAAGGGGTTGAAAGGTGCCAGGAAGAAGGCTTTTCCCAGATCACTGGCACTTTCAGCTCTCTTCGTGCTGGCTCCTCCTCAGCTTCTCCCTCCTCTTCTATCCAAGAAAGGAGATACTACAAGGTGTCCGATGAAACCCTCTCAGCCCTGCTCTTGACCCAGCAATCAAACCCCAAACAAGAGGGGTTTCCTGTAACAGACTCTCAAGCCTCCCTGTCACCTTCTCCACAGCAGACACCTTTTACATGGAGAAGGTTGTGAAGTTCACCATGCAGGCAATTTCATGGCTTGACTTATGGTTAGGGTCAGTAAGTCTTCTTGTTAGAACTGAAGATTGGTCCCAGGAGCACACCAGAAAGTCGATGGTAACGTTTCTTTTATCAGGAACCAGAACCGTGGAGTTCCTCACCCACTAGGTGGTCAACCTGTGAGCCCTGATCCTCAGGCAACAGGACTTAGTATTCAAGAAGTTCCATCAACAAGTTCCGAAGTCAAAGGTGACAAGACTTCGGAACTCATGCCAAGACTCTCTCCTTCAGAGGTCCATGACTTCTAGGTCTTTTGGAGTGGCTACGCCACTGAGGAAACCTCAGAAGTCCAGGCCACAAACCAGCAGCAAGAGCACAGCATCATCAAGAAATCCTTTCATGCCTGGGAGCAGCAGAAGGGAAGTAGGTCCAACAAAGGAAACAAAGAAGGAAGAGGTAAAGGTCGGGGCCATTCCTGCTAAGGAGGACAATCCTCCCACTTGTCCACCAGTGGGGGGAATGCCTGCAATGCTGGTGGCTGCAGCACAGGGCCAAGTCCTGGACAATCTCTGTGATTCGTTCAGGGTATCGCGTTCCATTCGCGCAATCTCTCCCTCCACTGACTCGAGTCCAGTTCCATCGAGCTCCTTAACAAAGGAATCCGTGAAGGAGCTGGCCCTCAGGGTCGAAGTCCAGATGATGTTGGAGAAGGACGCTCTCCAAGAGGTCCTCGACGGGTCCTTAGGCTTCTTCAGTCGACTCTTGTGAAAAATGCGTCTGGAGGCTGGAGATTTGTCATTGACCTCTCAGCCCCGAACAACTTTGTTATACAAACTCTGTGCAGGATGGATACGGCAGACACGGTCAGACAAGCAGTAACACCATAGGACTTCATATGCACATTGGACCTCAGAGATACATACTTCCAGATTCCAGTACATCCATCATCAAGGAAGTATCTGAGGATCATCCACAGCAACAAGCAATGCTAGTTCAAGGTGCTTTGCTTCTGTTTTACAACAGCCCCTCTGGTTTTCACAAGAGTTTTTACCCTAGTATCAACCTGGGTCCACAGGATTGGCATCCATCTCTTAAGATACCTGGATGACTGGCTGATCCTAGCAGACTCGGTGCCTAACCTTCTTCAACACCGAGACAGACTCCTCAAATTTTGTTGTGATCTGGGGATTGTGGTAAATTTTGAGAAGTCATCCTTACTTTCATCACAAACACTGGTATACCTAGGCATGATCATCAACACCAGGCTACAGAAGTCTTCCTTTCAGATGACAGGATCCAGAGGCTGAAGAAGGTGGTAAGTCCCTTACTTCAACAAGACACTCTTCCAGCCCACTAGTGGTTACGTCTCATAAGTCACCTGTCATCCCTGGTTCATCTAGTCCACAACGACCACTTACGAATTCAATCTCATCAGTGGCAGCTAAAATCCAGGTGAGTTTAGCACGAGGACTCTTCGGATGCACTGGTCCCTATGGGGCCAAAGCAGAGGACGGACCTGAGACGGTGGGCGACAGACGAGAATCTACGCCGAGTAGTCGACCTTCTTATCCCTCTTCCTAAATTGATGCTCTTTTCAGATGTGTCAAAAGAAGGGTGGGGCCCCACATGTTGCACTACAAGGCCTCTGGGATCTGGTCAGAGTCTGAAAGGTACCAGCATATAATTCTTTAAGAGATGAGGGCAGCCTTCCTAGCCTTACAGCATTTGTATCGGTTCCTGGCAGGTCACTCGGTGGTGTTGATGAGTGATACCAATGTACAGTAATACCTCGATACGACTGTCCCAACATACAAGAAATTTGAGATACGAGGAAAGTTTTGAGCAAATTTTTACCCCAGAATACGAGACAAATTTGAGATACGAGGATATGAGACGGTTCCCTATGCGGCCGCTAGGTGACCGAGTGTGCGAGAGACTGCTCACGAGGACAGCATCGCTCGCTCTTTCCTGTCGGATCTCCGTCACGTAAAGTTATCTCCGAGCATCGGCCGTAGTGTTTGCATTTTTTACATCTTTTCTGTGTTAATGAGCACAGAATTAAGTGAATAAGCAATGGGTCCAAAGCAAGCGAGTGCAAACAAGGTTAGTGAAAAGGAAAAACGTATGATTACAATCGAGATAAAGCATGAAATAATCGAAAAACATGAGAGTGGTGTACGAGTGACTGAGCTGGCTCGCCAATATGAGAGTAGTACATCAACAATATGTACCATCCTCAAGCAGAGGGATGCTATAAAGAAGGAAAGTGGCAGGAGTTTTCTGATTTTATGGAAAAGAGGAACCTGGACAAGTTGGCGTGTGGTCATGCGTTAGGCTTTTGTGACAACACTTGTGTACGTCATTTTCATAACATTTTGAAGGGGAGACAAAAGCAAACATCCCTAGATAGGTTGCTTTTAAAAAGGCCGGCAAAAAGTAAAGGTGAAAGAAAGTCAAAAAGCGAGGCAAAAAGAGACAAGCCAGAAGAAGAAAAGTAAAAAAAATGAAAATGAAAACAAAATTAGAATTAAGTTTAGTGTACAGTAATGTAAGATTAACATTTATTTTTAAGTGTGTATACAGTAAGCTAATTTCATTTAAGTTAAATTTAAAGTTTAAGTTATGTTACGTAGTGTTATAAAAGTGTAGCGTACCGAAGCTGTTGCCGTCAAGTCTCTCTTCTCCCCTTTCTCTCTCCCTCCTCCTCCGCACACACCCCCGTTAGGCACTACCGTCTGTCTCGAAGGTACGAACTCCATGATAATGTCACATTTTATTGCAGATCATAACCAGTACATAGGGATTTGTTATTTTGTGAGCGTAGGTTGTGAATTAGAACAATTAAAAACATGTTTTTCCACTGTAATATACTGTTTTTAGGTGTTTTTTCAGAGGGTGGGAACAGATAAATTTTTTTTCTTAGTTATTTTATATGGTGAAAAATTGATCCGAGATATGAGCGAATTGACATACGAGCTCGGGTCCCGGAACGCATTAAGCTCGTATCCCAAGGTATTACTGTAGGGCCATACATAAATAAAGGAAGTACCTTTGCCTTCTAGCAATGGAGGTGCTAAGATGGGCAGAAGACAGCTCAGTGTACCTATCAGCTCACTTCATTCCAGGCAAAAGGAATGTGCTCAGGGACAATCTGAGCAGAGCAACTCAGATAGTGGGATCCGAGCGGTCTTTGAATCATCTACTAGCCAACAAATTCCTGACTTTGTGGGGATCACAAACAGTTCGTGGCCATTCTTTTGAGCGCTTTTTATTTGAGCGATTGTTATTTAAACGCTTTTTTTTTAAGCGATTGCCTATTTAAGCGATGTAACTTTAGAGCGATTATTTTAAAGCGACACTTGTAAAGAAAAGAAGTAAAAAAAAAAAATTATCTAGTCCAAACAGTTTTTATTTAGTTCAACAAAAATAAAACAATTTTGTTTAGTCCTAACAATTTCTTTCTAAAAGAATACATTTTTATGTAAAAGAGCATTTCTGGGTCGACCTGTAACGCCCGGTGAAAAGGTCCTTCTTATCTCTTTTCTGGTATAAATACTTCCAAATATACCAGAGAAAGTTAAAGCATGGAATGCAGAGGTTACTACCCTCGCGCGAGTACCCTAAGGGCGTCGTGTATAAAGATAGGGCGTGTGAAAACCACTATTCACAGGTCGTCTTCCATTTAGATAAATCCTTCATCAATAAGGGGTGAGCCGCTACAGCGGCACTAACCAAACTCACCTGATCCACCCACCGAAGCCCGACTCGAGCGCCATCTACACATCCTTCTTTTTGGACTCAACAGTGACGCTTCCTCTGTTGTTTGTGTCTTGTGTTTTCGGCTTATTTTGGATATCTTCGCTATGGCTGAAGCTCTCCTTCCTCCTGCACCAATGTTAAGTACCATAGATTGTTTTGACATTATTTTTTTACCCGGGCTTGTTCGCCTTATTTACTATTGTGAGTGTTTTAGTGCGTCGGCTTGTTGCCGCCCCGCGTCCTACGCGGCCATTGTTATCGCTTGTTTACTTGCCCTCGAGGTCTTGTTTTTGTTATGATAGGTTCTTTTAATCTTAAGTTAGATTATTGGCCAGGTGCCCTGATTGGACCGATGCTACTTTTAAGTACTTATGTCGCTTTTGAGTCCGTTTCTGTTGTTACGAAGAATAGCGTTCGGGGTTTTATTACAGTTTAGTACCCTACCCATTGGGTTGGCGTTCGCTCTTTACGTGTTTTTTCTTCGTAAATTATCCGTTCAGAGTTCCATTTTCCTTTTTCGATATTCTTCGGGACATAGTTATTTGTTTTACGGACATTGTACATATTTTTGGGTTCGTGTTTATTATAGATCGATCTTTGTAACCTTGAGAGTGAGAGGCTGGAGTTCCCATTTTCTGTTTCACCCATTTTCTGTTCATCATTGTTTCGGAATATTTTCCTTACAGTTTGTGGTTCTCCCCCTCTCTATCTCCCCCTCTTTGGGGGTCTTATTTTACAATTCATTATTTTGCATATACTGTATTATTACCAGGTTACTTGTTCTTTCTTATATATAGGCTAGTGTTTACCCGGGCCCTGTCGTGTCAGAGTCACTCAATTTAGGTTAGTTTGGCCTGCTCTCGAGCCGTCATGTTGTTCCCCCTCACCATTAGTCCCACCCTACTCCCCGCTCCGGCCTGGGCATTGGGTCTGGACCCCTTTTATTCCGGAACTCCCTCATAGTTTTCCGATAACTTACTGAGCTGGGAATTCATTACTGCCTATTACTCCGGTGCTCCCCTTCGGCTGGGAACCCTCCCCTCGTTGGTCACCAGCACCTTGTCTCCGGCTTCGGCCTCGTTACACGACAACCACTATCTCCGTTTCCCCCCTAGAATCTCCTTCAGAGTTCTTCCGGAGATTTGTTCAGATATATAAATATTTTCATCCAACCCAGCCCCCCCCCCCACTCGGGACTCCGACGCACTACGGAGTTCCATTGCCACTATGCCTTCATGATATATTATGGTAATTACTTAAGAGCTCCTGCTCCTCGTGAATTCACATACGGTACTCCGGTGTACATCGGGGTATTCCTTTCGATTCTTGATACAGTAATTACAACGGAGCTCCGGCTCCCTATATGTTCACGAACCCTTTAATACACTTCATATAGAACCCCGTTTTTAACCTTAGCACTGCATTTAGGTTAAGCCCTATTCTTAAACATATGACTAACCCTTAGGTTAAGTTTGAGCTTCCGGGAGTTCTTGTACTTATATGATTCTTTATTTTACAGAAAGTCCGGTGTGCCACCAAGGGTTGTGCGGCTACATTCACAGACCCGGTAGGCCACGACGTATGCAGGTCGCACGCCCACTGTGCGATATCTTTCGCTAAGGAAGCTGGCCAGACCCCATATATGGTCTGGTTTCCTGAAACCTGCACCCTGTGCTATGAACTTTCGTCTCTTCTCCTCAATGACGAGGTAAGATTTCTCAATGTTACACTCATTCTGTTTTTGTTGTTTTGAGATTTCTAAATTGTTTTTGATTCCATTTATTCATAAATAATCTTAACTTGAATCTATTTCTCTTCTACTGATAGCTTATCCATTTAGTTCGTTCTAACGTTACTCCCTCTTTCAGGCTGACGAGGAGTCTCTCAAAACGGCCAGAACCAGCCTCCGGACCTGGGTCTCTGGCTTTGGGCGGAACACCCCTCAAGGCTGCCCCTACCTACTGGACGGAGACATGGCATCCAGGCTCTTCCCTGGGTCTCCCTCGGCAGCCATTCCAACTGACTTGGCAACGTACCTGATTGACGTTCTCCGGGCCGCTATCCCCGCAGAAGACGAGCATCAACTTTCTGGGGATGTCTCCGCTCTCGACATCCACGTTGAACCGATGGATGAGCAGGTAAGTGGTGTGGAGGATCTGGCAGATTCCTTTCTATCCCCTACTCCTTCCTCTACCTCTTCCTTCCTCGGCTTTGACAAGCCTGCGGCTTCTCCTTGGGACGCCTCCATGTCGGTCCGCCCCAAGGTTAAGCCAGTAAAGAAAAATAAACCCAAATCGGTTGTTTCACCTTCGCCACCACCCATGTCACCGGTCCCCGGACCTTCCTCAGCTCCGGACATCCCTGCGATGTCTAAGACTCCTCCTCCTTCTAAAGGACAGAGGAGCAAGTCCGCTAAAGCCAAGGCTTCAGCTGCGGTTGACTCCTCGGAAACCCCCCTCACCTTGGCTCTACTCAATGAAGTAGTAGATTCCAAGTTACAGAAGCACTCCGCCGTCATGACGGAACTGAAAGATATGGTGGCGAACCTTATTCGCTCTGGATCACAACCAGCTCCGGTTGTGGGCCCTGACACCTCCAAGCTACCTCCGTTCGACAAGAACAACCCTTGGAGGTTTACTCGCCATGCTCCTTACTTGGACGGCACTTTAACCCTGGAAGGCTTGGGTACCCGCCCCTTGGACGATCTGGAGTTCTTTCCCCCTGACCTCCAGTTCCCTTTCAACGGTTTTGTCCGCCCCATGGAACATGCCCTAGTCCGGATGGACAAAGTGCCAAAGGAGACACTAATCTTTCCTAAAGAGCAAGCCCAAGCTGTCTGGGCACGTACACTTTCAGAATGGGGCTGTATTAACTCCAAGTTAACTCCCCACAAAGGTTCCTATACGATCTTTATGACCCCACCGACGATCCCAGCTCCTCTTATGGACAAGGTGGCGGAACTTACCGTTCAAGCCATCAAGGACGGCATCCCTATGCCAACCCTTAAGGAAACGGACCCCACCTCTCTCCTTGTCCCAGGCCCAAGTGAGTTTTGGCAGGATGTCTCGTCCACCTTTACGGTGGGTAAACTCGACCCGGACTGTGCCTCTTCACTCTTTTCAGAGAAACTCCCCAAACTCCCGGATCACCTGCTGAAAACGGAGTTTGAGTCCAGAAATAGGCTGGCAAGATCACTCAACTCTTTGGTATCCTCAGAGTTGATAGCCGCCCTTTACAATGAGGAACCACTCTTTAGGGTACTGGCGAAAAGTCTCTTGCAGACTTTTCAAATCGATCTGCACGATTTTTGGACTGCGAGAACAGCTTGCAGAAAACACGTTCTCGCCGAGGCCTCGATTAGGCATGAGCCCAACAGACTTATTACTTCCTCCTGTTGGGGTAAAACCCTCTTCCCCCAAGAGGAGGTGGATAAAGTCCTCCACTATGCGGCGAGGGCTAACCAAAACCTCCAGGTCCGATGGGGTCTTTCTAGCAAAAGGAAGTTTGAACCAGTAATGAGGCAACCTTTCTCTAAAAAGAAACGGTCGTACACCCCTTATAAAACCGGTCGGGGCCAGCATCACCAATCTACTGGACCACAGTCTTCCACTCCATCTACCTCCAAGTCCGCCCCTCAACAACAAATAGTGTTTGTCCCGGCTCCTCAAGGTACCCAGCCTGCCTCTATGGCCACATGGATGACCTCCCCGACTTTCAATCAAGCCTTCGAAACCCCATGGTCCTTTCGAGGATACCCTAGGCATCCCGGAAGCAATAGGGCGAGAGGTCAGTTCCGCCAGCGAGGCGGACCTAGAGCCAGAGGTTCCCGAGAAGGGAAAGGGGCGAAATACAACCCAACCCAATGAGACGGGTCAGGTAGGAGGGAGACTGTACTGGTTTCGGGACCAATGGACCTTCAGTCCTTGGGCCCACAGTATAGTCTCAAAAGGCCTGGGCTGGAAATGGACACAAGGTTCTCCACCCCCGACTGTGTCTTTCTTCCAGAAGCCCACTCCAATCCTAGAGGAGTATACGAAGGACCTACTAATGAAGAAAGCCATAAAACGAGTACGGACATTGAAATTTCAAGGACGCCTGTTCACGGTCCCCAAGAAGAATTTGAACGCTTTGAGAGTGGTTCTGGACCTGTCGAAACTGAATTCTTACATTCTTTGCGACAGGTTCCGTATGCTGACTGTCTCTCAGGTGCGGACCTTACTTCCCCGTGGGGCCGTCACCACCTCTATCGATCTTACCGACGCCTATTATCACGTTCCGGTAGCAAGAAACTTCTCCCCTTACCTCGGCTTCCGCCTAGGCAAGAAATCCTACGCGTTCAAAGTGATGCCCTTTGGTCTCGACATCGTCCCCAGAATATTTATGAAGTTGGGGGAGACGGTGTTAGAACAGCTCAGGAGCCAGGGAATTATGCTGATAGCCTATCTGGACGACCGGCTCATTTGGGCACAGTCAGTTCAGGAATGCCACAAAGCTACAACAAAAGTGGTTCAGTTCCTACACAAGTTGGGATTTCAAGTCAACTTGAAGAAATCCCGCCTACAACCAGCAAGCCAATTCGAATGGCTAGGCATTCACTGGGACCTCACAACCCACAGACTTTCTCTTCCCTCCAAAAAGGTCAAAGAGATAGCGTCAAAGACAAAATGGTTCATCAAGAACGAACAGGTGTCAAGAAGAGCCTTAGAAAGAGTTCTCGGCTTACTTCAATTCACCTCAGTTACAGACCTCTTACTAAAAGCCAAACTCAAAGACATCAACCGAGTTTGGAGGAAGAGAGCAAGAACTCACCTAAGAAACAAGATGTCTACAATCCCCTCAGTATTACGACGACGTCTCCGGCCATGGTCGAAACCAGAGAACCTATCCAAATCGGTTCCTCTGCAGTCCCCCCCCCCAAGTGACGATCCACACAGACGCGTCTCTCAGTGGTTGGGGGGGCTACTCTCAACACCAAATGTTTCAGGGGTCCTGGTCCCCCACTATGAAGCAATTCCACATAAACGTGTTAGAGGCCATGGTGGTGTTCTTAACCTTAAAATGACTATCCCCTCCAAGGGCAACTCACATCAGGATAGTATCAGACAGCACAGCAGTGGTCCACTGCATAAACAGGGGAGGATCGAAATCTCCCAACCTGAATCAGATCCTGGTTATGATATTTACCTTGGCAACCGAAAGGAACTGGTTCCTGTAGCGTCTCACCTGGCAGGAGTCCAGAACGTTATAGCGGACGCCCTCTCCAGGACGACTCCACTGGAATCAGAATGGTCCCTGGACATGAATTCATTCCGGTGGATATCCAGGCTGGTTCCGGGTCTCCAGGTGGACTTGTTTGCAACACAACTCAACCACAAGCTTCCCTGCTATGTGGCCCCGAACCTGGACCCTCAGGCTTATGCCATGGATGCATTAACCCTGGACTGGAACCATTGGCAGAAGATTTACCTGTTCCCTCCGGTGAATCTTCTGATGAAAGTATTGCCCAAGCTGCGCTCGTTCAAAGGAGCAGTAGCTTTGGTGGCACCAAACTGGCCAAAGAGCAATTGGTTTCCTCTCCTTCTCGAGTTGAAACTTCGCCCCTTCCGGATCCCATTCCCCAGGCTGACACAGGTAGTCCAAACGAAGACTGTGTCAGATTCCTCAAGGATAGCCCAAACCCTAACTTTGTGGACTTTATGAAATTTGCGGCACACAAAGACGCAAATATTGATCCGGAAAATGTCCTCTTTATAGAATCAGACAAGAGAGACTCAACACTTTAGGCAATATGATTTGGCTGTAAAGAAACTGGCAGAATTTCTCAAGAATTCCGACAATACCCGAATGACCCCTAACCTGGCCATTTCATTTTTTAGGTCCCTCTTTAACAAGGGCCTAGCCACTAGTACTATCACTACTGTCAAATTAGCCCTACGTAAGATTTTTCAGGTGGGCTTTAATATTAACCTAGCAGATTCGTACTTTTCATCCATTCCAAAGGCCTGTGCTAGGCTTCGTCCTTCTGTTCGTCCACAGAAGGTCTCATGGTCTCTGAACGACGTCTTAAAGCTAGCATCAGACACAGATAATGAATCCTGCTCCTACATTTCCCTACTCCGGAAGACCCTGTTTCTTACAGCCATGGCCTCAGGTGCCAGAATTTCAGAATTAGCAGCTCTCTCCCGTAACCCTGAAAACCTAGATTTCCTACCATCAGGAGAAGTCCTACTCTCATCTGATAGAGCTTTCCTGGCTAAAAACGAGGACCCACAAAATAGGTGGTCCCCATAGACTATTGTTCCTCTACCACAAGATGCTTCTTTATGTCCAGTGGTTACACTTCAGGCCTTTTTAGCTAGGACTGCCACATGCTCATCCGGCCCCTTGTTTGTCAGGGAACAAGGTGGTAATATCTCCATCCAAGGCATCAGACAGCAAATCCTTTACTTTATCAAGCAAGCTAACCCGGAATCCTTTCCCCATGCACATGATATCCGGGCTGTCGCAACCTCCATCAATTACTTTCAGAACATGGATTTTGATGACCTTAAAAAGTACACGGGTTGGAAATCCCCGATGGTTTTCAAACGCCACTATTTAAAGAACTTACAGGCCCTTAAATTCCCTACTATTACAGCTGGGAGTGTCATCTCCCCAGAATAATTTCTTCCCTTTCTTCCTTTCGTCCAACTCTCGTCCTTCTCCCTCCTACCTGCCACTCCCACCACGATGCCTCTCACCTCGGTCGGTGGTTTAGCCCCATTACTATGTTATGTCAATGTTGCCTTGTTCATTTTGGTAGCTCTCATTTTGGATTGTATATACTTAACCATGGGTATTGTTCAGTGTGCCATGTTTTTTGTACCCATATTATGATACTCTGTTTTTTGTCTTTTGCCATAATTACTTTACTTTTAGCTACCTACGTTTGTAGTCTGATTGTATTACGTTTTTGAGTTTTGTACAGTATGCTTTACTTGTACCTTCATGGCATTGTTTAATTTTATACATGAGGTTTTGATATTTATGTATGTCACATTACGTTCCTTAATTAATATAGTAACCTCCATTTATACATACGTTTTTACTTTAACCTTTTGATTTGTGGGCTTGGAAGGCATTCTCTGGTATATTTTAACCGGGCGTCACAGGTCGACCCAGAAAAGGGATTTTGACGAAGGAAAAATCTATTTCTGGGGAGATACCTGTGATGCCCGGTGAAACCCTTCCCTAGTTTTTCCCCGACCCTTTCCTTTCCAAGCCATCTCATACAGAAGGATGTGTAGATGGCGCTTTAGTCGGGCGTCGGTGGGTGGATCAGGTGAGTTTGGTTAGTGCCGCTGTAGCGGCTCACCCCTTATTGATGAAGGATTTATCTAAATGGAAGACGACCTGTGAATAGTGGTTTTCACACGCCCTATCTTTATAAACGACGCCCTTAGGGTGCTTGCGCGAGGGTAGTAACCTCTGCATTCCATGCTTTAACTTTCTCTGGTATATTTGGAAGTATTTATATCAGAAAAGAGATAAGAAGGACCTTTTCACCGGGCATCACAGGTATCTCCCCAGAAATAGATTTTTCCTTCGTCAAAATCCCTTAATGAAAATAGCTGCTAAATTTTCATTTGTACCAACTTGCATAGCTGCTTCTTGACTTGAGGTTTGTACCTCATCCTGAATAATCTTGCATGGCACATCTGCAGTAGCTGCGGCTTTTTCTTTCAATCGAGAATGAAGTTTCTTACCTCAACCTTTGACAGATTTGGTAGGTGGCAATGTTCCCCTCTTACACATAGAATTTCATCCATACTGGATACAGAGCTGGTAATCAGCCGACCTTTACATCCTTTTACGGTGCAACTCCAATTTATGGTAGTCTTGTGTTCTTTGTCTCTGCGGTACAGATATCCGTTATAAGATACAAGTTTCCCACCGTTTTTCAAGCTGTCTACAAATTCCATTATGGGTGTAGAGGAAACCTTTTAAACTCACAGTGAACTGAAAATATTTATAGTCTAACTTGGAATTGGTATCAAAACTTTTAAAACGAACTCCTATTTTGAACGACTACTTTCGTCTTGAAGGAAAAATTTCAAACTCACAGTGAACTGAAAATATCTATATAGTCTAACTTGGAATTGGTATCAAAACTTTTAAAACGAACTCCTATTTTGAACGACTACTGTATTATCGTCTTAAACACGTCGTTCCAAAGCAATTATGAGAAAATTACATGTTATCTTTAAACAACTACTATCGTTCTTAAATACATCGTTCTATTGTACTTAAATACATAGCTTCTATTCTTAGATAAGTAATTTCGATTTTTTTTTATCGATCTTAAATGAATCACTCCAACGTATGTCGCTCTTTTGCAGATATCGCTCAAAGTGGATCGCTCAAAAGAATATCGCTCTGTCAATTATCGCTCTAGATTATGAGTGCCCAAACAGTGGACCTTTTCGCGACATTACTGAAGAACAGACTCCCGCTGTACTGTTCTCCAGTCCCGGATCCCCAGGCCCTCTGGCAGGATGCATTCCAGCAACGGTGAGACAACATCAATGGCTACTTCCCCCCCCCCCTCTGCCTGTTGAGAAGAGCGCTCAACAAGGCGAGATGATCCTCAAACCTAGCAATGATCCTCATAGCTCCGCTATGGCATCATGTGGAATGATTACAGACCTTCTTCAGCTGCTGACGGAGGTCCTAAGGGAACTCCCTCCATGGCATGACCTTCTCAGACAGCCACACGGGAACATCTTCCACAAGGCCGTATGATCACTACATCTTCACACCTGGAGACTATCCTCACGCAGAGGGGCTTTCCGCAGCAAGTTGCAAGAAGGATCTTCGGATACCTACTGAAATCTTCAGCTGCCGTTTACCAGGCTAAGTGTACTGTCTTCTGTGGTTGGTGTCATTGAAAGGGTATCTCTCCCCTCAATGCCATTATTAAAGCAATGGTGGAGTTTCTTGTTTACCTTCAGGAGGAAAAGCTCCTCTTTTTCTCGGCAGTGAAAGGCTATCGCCCAGCCTTGAGCCTCGCCTTTAGACTGAAAGAAATTAATATTTCCTCCTTGTTGGAGTTGTCTCACCTCATACGAAGCTTTGAGCTTACGTGTCCTCCATCGGAATTTAGACTACCGCCATGGAACACGGTTCGCGTCCTTTGGTCTCTGAAGGGTGCCCCCTACGAACCATTACACTGTAGTAGTTTGTGGACTGGGGCCAGAGGTAGCACCTAAACTGCCTAGTCTCCGAATGCCGGCCACACTCCAACGTTCACTACATAAAAAAGGTAAAACGGTGAAATACCCAAAAATCTAGGTAACAGGTCAAGAGAACTGGGTACCACCCCTTGATTTTATACTGGGTGAGGGGACCCAGATAGGACTGTCATTGCTTAATATTATTCAGAGATAAGCCATTTTCAGGTTATTTAAGTACTGAATATTAGTAGAGAAAACAAAATAAAAGGGAAAAAAAACAGTGATATTAAGGAAAAAAAAGACAAAATTAGTGGCTGACGTTTACAGGGGAAGGAAACACTTCCAGTTTATAAGATAAAGGAAAAACAAGTTTATTTCATTCATGAGAGCAAAAAAATATGATAAAAGAGACTTATTGGAAACAGATTTAATAAGAAAAAATTACAAACAATTAGGTCGACAATAATATTTTTTGTCAAATTTTAATAAGCAATACTGTAATGTAAAGGAAACGAGTATCCCTTTACACTCTAGCCTCACAATAGCAAGATAAAAAATTTTTTTTTGAATAACCCCCAAAAAACAAGAAATATTCCTTATACAAGTACAGTATAAATAGAGGCACACCTAACCGTGTATCTCTTTGAGCTAAATTCGAATGTGATTTGATCGAGCTTGTGCAAAGATCAAAGGAATTTTAAAACAAGGTTGCGCATTGAACCGGACTTTACATTCTCACCTCTACATCAGAAAGACGACAAAGAATGCTTACAGTCCTCGGTGATACACAATATATCAGGGTTATTCTACACCCATGAAAATGGATAAGAGTTGAGACCAATTATAGTAGTGATTTTTGAGGCCCCTCCTCTTGATTGCAAAGTCACACCCACAAAAAATTAGATTCATTACAAATAATTTCTTTAACATAAAGGATGCTATTCACAATTTATGCGCCAAAACTAGAATCTCCAAGCAAACCTGCATTTAACAGTCTTCACCAGGCTGACTAGCAACATAAACAGGTCCAGGATTATGCAATATTACTCCTATTCTAGTACCTCTACTTGTCTCCCTACTGGGGGTAGGGTCTTGCTGTCATTACCTGTTAAAAGAAAAGGGATTTTGACGAAGGAAAAATCTATTTCTGGGGAGAGACCTGTGACGCCCGGTGAAATGGGTCCTTCTTTACACTTTTCTAATATAAATCTTCCAAATATACTAGAGAAAGATAAAAGCATGGAATGCAGAGGTTACTACCCTCGCGCGATCACCTTGTGGGTGTCGTGTATACAACAAGGGCGTGTGAAAACCACTATTCACAGGCTGTCTTCCATTTAGATAATCCCTTCATCAAAGGGGAGGGCCGTGACAGGCCCTAGAGAACACAGTTGGACTACCCCACCGACACCTACTACTCGCCCCCTCCAGGTCATCCTTCTGCAAGAACATATGGCTTGGCAAGGAAAGGGTGGGTCCGTACAAAATTAACCGGGAAGGGTTTCACCGGGCGCCACAGGTCTCTCCCCAGAAATAGATTTTTCCTTCGTCAAAATCCCTTTCCTGGGTCGACCTGTGACGGCCAGTGAAAATGTACCAGAGAATGCCTTCCAAGCCCAATAAAGTAATAACATAATGCGGAGAATACAATCACCATGTACGACAATAATATAATATAATAATGTAAGAAACGTCCAATTACCAACTAGCCAAATCACATAGGGGACGTAAGGCTAAATAACTAAGACGACAAGGAATCAACTGAGTGTCGAATCGCAAAAGGCATCAAACCTTACATGTCTAAGCATATCTAAACATTAAAGGAACGGTAACTACAATAACAGTTAAACCATAGGAATTAAACATGGTAAATATCATAGGGCTAACGAACTACCCAGGAGAGTCGCGACGTGGTGTGAGTGGCGGGTAGGAGGGAGAAGAGAAGAGATGGAAGAAAGGAAGAAGTAGAGATTAATGGGGAGGGAAAAAGGCTCCCCGCTGCCATTCCCAGGGCCTGGTTCAGGGATATAGTAGGGAGCTGCGAGGAAGTAGGTCTAGAGGACCCTTTCGCTACAGGGGAAGTGGTCGAGTCTCTGGAAGGGGCCTGGAATCCCGTGGGAGCCGTGGTGGCAGGCCATATTTGTTTCAGAAGAATTGGACCTTCAGCAGTTGGGCACGCGGCATAGTTTCCAACGGGCTAGGGTGGAGTTGGATTCGGGGACCCCCTCCACCGGTCGCTTTTTATCAGAGTCCAACGACGGAACTCACCGATTTCGCCCGAGATCTTCTTCTCAAAGATGCAGTTCAACAGGTCAGGCGCTTAAAATTTCAAGGTCGCTTGTTTAGCGTGCCAAAGAAAGACTCCGCCAAACGAAGGGTCATTTTAGACCTGTCTCGTTTGAATACCTTCATTCAATGCGACAAGTTCCATATGCTGACCGCTTCGCAGGTACGGACCTTGCTTCCTTGTGGGGCCATCACCACCTCTATCGATCTTACAGACGCTTACTATCATGTTCCGGTAGCGCATCATTTTCGTCCGTTTCTGGGATTCAAGCTAGCCAATCGGGCATTTGCTTTCAAGGTGATGCCTTTCGGTCTCAACATAGCTCCCAGGGTGTTCACGAAGTTAGCGGACTCGGTAGTCCAAGAGTTGAGAACTTAGGGCATACAGTTGGTGGCCTATCTGGATGATTGGCTTATTTGGGCCAACAACAACGAAGAATGCCGAGAGGCAACAGACAAAGTCATCAAGTTTCTGGAACACTTAGGGTTCCGAATAAATTTTAAAAAGTCCCGCCTGGTTCTGGCGTCGTTCTTCCAATGGTTAGGTCTCCAATGGAATCTGGACACTCACAAGTTGTCGATTCCCCCAAGAAAGAGGAAGGAGATGGCAAGAGCCACAAGAAAGTTTCTAGGAGCCAAATTTACGTCTCGGAGGAACCAGGAGAGGGTCTTGGGGTCTCTCCAGTTTGCTTCCGTCACGGATGTTCTGTTGAAAGCCAAGTTGAAGGACATCAACCGGGTGTGGCGGTCCAGAGCGAACGACAGTCTCCGGGACAATGTTTCAACAATTCCAGCTATTCTCAAGAAAAGGCTTCTCCCATGGACGAAGGTCAAGAATTTGATAAAGTCGGTACCCCTTCAGTACCCTCCGCCAGCGTTTGTAGTCCATACGGACGCCTCCCTCACCGGGTGGGGGGATTATTCCCCGTTCAAGGAAGTACAGGGCTTGTGGTCAACGACCTTTCGTCAGATGCATATCAATATTCTGGAAGCCATGGCCGTCTTCCTGACCCTGAAGAGGCTCTCCCCGTCCCAGAATCAACATATCAGTTTAGTTCTGGACAGTGCAGTGGTAGTTCATTGCATCAACAGGGAAGGCTCCAAGTCCGGTCACATCAATCACGTGATGATTGCCATCTTTTCCTTGGCGACAAAGAACCATTGGCATTTGTCAGCAGTTCACCTAGAGGGCGTCAGAAACGTCGTGGTCGATGCCCTATCTCGGATGACTCCCCTGGAATCGGAATGGTCCCTGGACCGTCAGTTGTTCCGTTGGATTTGCAAGCAGGTTCCAGGTCTTCAGGTGGACCTCTTCGCCACGAATTCCAACCACAAACTCCAGTGTTACGTAGCCCCCAACTTGGACCCTCTGGCCTATGCCACGGATGCCATGTCACTCGACTGGAACACCTGGCAGAGGATCTACCTGTTTCCTCCGGTCAACATGTTGATGAGAGTTTTGGACAGGCTTCGGTCCTTCCATGGTCAGGTTGCCCTCGTGGCTCCCAACTGGCCGAAGAGCAATTGGTTTCCTCTCCTGGCGGAGCTAGATCTCCAGCCTCGACGGCTTCCCAACCCATTGCTGACTCAAACAGTACAAACTTGCAGTGTGTCAGCTTCCTCAGGAATTCTGAATGCCCTAACTTTATGGACTTCATGAAATTTGCTGCTCAGAAAGATGCTGCTATCGATCCTCTTAACATTTTGTTCCTGGAATCGGATAAGAGGGATTCTACCCTTCGGCAGTATGATTCTGCTGTTAAGAAGTTGGCAAAGTTTCTGAGAGATTCGGATGTCAAGACAATAACTCCTAATCTGGCAGTTACCTTTTTTCGAACTTTGTTTGAAGGGGGTTTAGCTGAAAGTACCATTACCACGATTAAATCTGCTTTGAAGAGGGTATTTCAATTCGGGTTCAATATTGATCTTACGGATTTGTACTTCGTATCCATTCCCAAAGCTTGTGCTAGACTGATACCAGCAACACGTCCTACCGCAGTTTCTTGGTTTCTCAACGATGTCCTTAAATTGGCTTCTGACACTGATAATGATTCTTGCTCCTACATAACGCTTCTTCGGAAAACGTTATTTTTGTTGAGTTTGGCTTCCGGAGCCAGAATATCTGAGCTATCAGCTTTATCGAGAGAACCGGGCCACATTGATTTTCTTCCGTCTGGGGAGGTCTTGCTCTCACCGGATAGATGGTTCTTGGCTAAAAATGAGGATCCCCAGTCTAAACGGACCCCGTGGAAAATTGTTCCACTTTCTCAGTATCCCTCCTTGTGTCCTGTTTACACTCTCAAAGCTTATTTGCATAGAACTTCTATTACATCTTCAGGCCCTTTGTTTATTCGGGAACGTGGTGGAACTCTTTCCCTAAAGGGGATTAGGCAGCAAATGCTTTATTTTATTAAACAAGCCAATCCTCTTTCAGTTCCTCTTGCCCATGATGTCCGGGCAGTGGCGACTTTTGAAGATTTGAAACGGTACACTGGTTGGAAATCTCCTACAATCTTTAAACGTCACTATTTAAAATCCTTGGAGGCCCTTAAATTTGCCACAGTGGCAGTTGGGAGTATAGTTCCTCCGGATATAGAAGAACCATTGTAACTAGGTCCTATTTTCTTTCAACTCCCCTTTTCTTTTTGATCTTGTCTCCTTATAAGGAGCGGGTTTATCCTGCCTTGCCTACTCCCCCTACCGTCCTTTTGTTGTAATTTTGATTTGCATCCTACCCTCTGTTTACATTGTATAATTTGCATTTGTAATTTTATTTGTTGGAATTACATTTTTGATTTTGAGAGTTTACCCAGTATATCTGACTGTATTGTATACTTTGTGTTTTATGATAGTTTATGTTTTTGTGTTATTAAACTCTCTTTTTTCATAATCTGTTTTTGGTTTCAGTTCCTTATGTTTAACTTTTCCCAAGCTTGGGACCATTTCTCTGTTATGATTTCACGGAGCGACACAGGTTGAGCCCAGAAAAGGGATTTTGACGAAGGAAAAATCTATTTCCGGGCGAGGAACCTGTGTCCCCCAGTGAACCCACCCTTTTCCTTTTTCCCTCACCATGGCTGGTCCAAGCTTGGAGTGCTGGGAGGAATGAGTTAAGGGGATGGGGACGTGTAATTTGGGGAAGGATAGTCGTAGTAGGAGGCAGCAGATGGGGGATGTTGATGAGGGAGAGGTCTAATTGGTGAGGGACCTATGGTTGTGGTTCTATCACGCCCCAGTTTACTATACCGATACTCAAAGAGTGAGGAAGCTGGGTTTATTCCTGGCTTTCCATGCATCCTTTTTTCTCTGGTATATTTAGTAATAACTATGCCTTAGAAATGGTGCTAGAGGAGCATTTCATTGAGCACAGGTTCCTCGCCTAGAAATAGATTTTTCCTTCGTCAAAATCCCTTTTTTGGGTGATATGACCATGTCGTCCTGATGGACCCTCCCTTCTTTTAAAAGAGAGTATACAACTATGTAACGAAAGTCCCCACCCGAAACTACTCTATCTGCAGCCATCCATGCTTAATTGCAACAAGGAATAGTTACGTCATAGTAGTACTTGGAGGGGATCCACAGGGTAACCTTGATAACGGCTCCCCTTCAATTTCGCCACTCTTCCCCCTCAAAGCGTAAAATCTATTCGGGGTGAAGATTGCCATGTGTTGTATCAAGAAATACGTCCCCTGATATTATGCGATATCCTTAAAAGTTATATTAAGGATACTCGTGCCAGGAGTTAGAATTCTGGAAACCTGTGGTTAATTCTCTGGGAGTATCACTGTAGCCAAATCATACATACATATGCCAAGGCAATTCCCCAATTTTGGGAGGTAGCCGACATCAACAAATGAAACAAAACAAAAAGGGGACCTCTAAACTCTACATTCCTCCCAGCAGGACAAGGGACTCAACCGAGTTCAGCTGGTACTGCTAGGGTGCCACAGCCCACCCTACCCCGTTATCCACCACAGATGAAGCTTCATAATGCTGAATCCCCTACTGCTGCTACCTCCGCGGTCATCTAAGGCACCGGAGGAAGCAGCAGGGCCTACCGGAACTGCGTCACAATCGCTCGCTATTCATTCCTATTTCTAGCACGCTCTCTTGCCTCTCTCACATCTATCCTATCACCCAGCGCTTTCTTCACTCCATCCATCCACCCAAACCTTGGCCTTCCTCTTGTACTTCTCCCATCAACTCTTGCATTCATCACCTTCTTTAGCAGACAGCCATTTTCCATTCTCTCAACATGGCCAAACCACCTCAACACATTCATATCCACTCTAGCTGCTAACTCATTTCTTACACCCGTTCTCACCCTCACCACTTCGTTCCTAACCCTATCTACTCGAGATACACCAGCCATACTCCTTAGACACTTCATCTCAAACACATTCAATTTCTGTCTCTCCATCACTTTCATTCCCCACAACTCCGATCCATACATCACAGTTGGTACAATCACTTTCTCATATAGAACTCTCTTTACATTCATGCTCAACCCTCTATTTTTTACTACTCCCTTAACTGCCCCCAACACTTTGCAACCTTCATTCACTCTCTAACGTACATCTGCTTCCACTCCACCATTTGCTGCAACAACAGACCCCAAGTACTTAAACTGATCCACCTCCTCAAGTAACTCTCCATTCAACATGATATTCAACCTTGCACCACCTTCCCTTCTCGTACATCTCATAACCTTACTCTTACCCACATTAACTCTCAACTTCCTTCTCTCACACACCCTTCCAAATTCTGTCACTAGTCGGTCAAGCTTCTCTTCCATGTTTGCAACCAGTACAGTATCATCCACAAACAACAACTGATTTACCTCCCATTCATGGTCATTCTCGTCTACCAGTTTTAATCCTCGTCCAAGCACTCGAGCATTCACCTCTCTCACCACTCCATCAACGTACAAGTTAAACAACCACGGCGACATCACACATCCCTGTCTCAGCCCCACTCTCACTGGAAACCAATCACTCACTTCATTCCCTAACACATGCTTTACTACCTTTGTGGAAACTTTTCACTGCTTGCAACAACCTTCCACCAACTCCATATAACCTCATCACATTCCACATTGCTTCCGTATCAACTCTATCATATGCTTTCTCCAAATCCATAAACGCAACATACACCTCCTTACCTTTTGCTAAATATTTCTCGCATATCTGCCTAACTGTAAAAATCTGATTCATACAACCCCTACCTCTTCTAAAACCACCCTGTACTTCTATGATTGCATTCTCTGTTTTATCCTTAATCCTGTTAATCATTACTCTACCATACATTTTTCCAACTACACTCAATAAACTAATACTTATTGAATTACAACTCTCATGCACATCTCCCTTACCCTTATATAGTGGTACAATACATGCACAAACCCAATCTACTGGTACCATTGACAACACAAAACACATATTAAACAATCTCACCTACCATTCAAGTACAGTCACACCCCCTTCCTTCAACATCTCAGCTCTCACACCATCCATACCAGATGCTTTTCCTACTCTCGTTTCATCTAGTGCTCTCCTCACTTCCTCTATTGTAATCTCTCTCTCATTCTCATCTCCCATCACCAGCACCTCAGCACCTGCAACATCAATTATATCTGCGTCCTTATTATCCTCTACATTCAGTAAACTTTCAAAATATTCCACCCACCTTTTCCTTGCCTCCTCTCCTTTTAACAACCTTCCATTTCCATCTTTCACTGTCTCTTCAATTCTTGAGCCAGTCTTCCTTACTCTCTTCACTTCTTTCCAAAACTTCTTATTCTCTTCATATGACTGACCCAATCCCTGACCCCACCTCAGGTCAGCTGCCCTCTTTGCCTCACGTACCTTGCGCTTTACTTCCACCATTTTCTCTCTATATTTTTCATACTTCTCTATACTATTACTCTGCAGCCATTCTTCAAAAGCCCTCTTTTTCTCTTCCACTTTTACTTTCACTCCTTCATTCCACCATTCACTCCTTCATTCCACCATTCACTGCCCTTCCTCATGCTGCCTCCAACAAACTTCTTGCCACACACATTACTTGCAATCCCAACAAAATTTTCTTTTACCAACTTCCACTCCTCCTCTAAATTACCAGCTTCTCTTACTCTCACTTCGTCATGTGCCATTTTCAACCTTTCCTTTTATTTACTTTTTACCCCCGGTTTTATTAGCTCTTCAACCCTCACTAGCTCCCTTTTACATCCACCTACTCTATTCCCCCACCCTTTTGCTACAAGTAATTTTCCTTCCACTAAAAAATGATCAGACACACCGTTAGCCATACCCCTAAACACGTGCACGTCTTTCAATCTTCTAAACATTCTTTTAGTTATCAACACATAATCCATTAAAGCCCTTTCTACTACTCTTCCATTTGCCACTCTTACCCATGTATACTTGTTTTTATCTTTCTTTTTGAAAAAACTAGCACTTATTACCATCTCTTGTTCAACACACATATCTACCAGTCCCTCACCACTCTCATTTTCACCTGGTACACCATACTTCCCAATGACACCTTCTACCTCTCCAGCGCCCATTCTAGCATTCAAGTCACCCATGACAACTACATAATTCCTTCTACCTAGTCCTTCTACACACCTAGTTAATTCATTCCAGAACTCATTCTACTCTTCTTCACTTTTCTCACTACCTGGCCCATACGCACTGACAAACGCCCAACATTCCCTACCCAATCTAACCCTTACCCACATTATCCTAGATGATATCTCCTTCCATTCCACTACTTTACCTGTCATCCATTCACTCAGCAATAAAGCCACACCTTCTCTCGCTCTTCCCCTTTCAATCCCAGACACTCTACCAGACATTTCACCAAACATCACTTCACCCTTTCCTTTCATCCTTTCATCTTTGTCTCACACAAGGCTAATACATCCATCCTTCTATTCCTAAACATACTTCCAATCTCACATCTTTTACTCTCTATCGTAATATATCCACGCACATTCAAACACCCCAAAACTAGAGTGCGGGGAGCAGTCACTCTCCCCCCAGCTCCATCTCTTTGTTGATGTCTCGCAGGATTATATACAGGAGAGGGGGTTCCCAGCCCCCTCGTCCCGTCCCTTTTAGTCACCTCTTACGACATGCAGGGATAACGTTGGCGCTATTCTAAATGTTTTTATGCCCCCGCGGCCACTGTAATCAAATATCCCTTAGAAAGCTGCCTTTAGGAACATTTCATCAGGACAACATGGCCATATCACCCAAAAATAAATTTTTCGCTTTGCTCAAAATCCGTTTTCTAGTACGCTCTCTTGCCTCTGTCACATCTATCCTCCTATCACCCAGAGCTTCCTTCACTCCATCCATCCACCCAAACCTTGACCTTCCTCATGTACCTCTCCCATCAACTCTTGCATTCATCACCTTCTTTAGTAGACAGCCATTTTCCATTCTCTCAACATGGCCAAACCACCTCAACACATTCCTATCCACTCTAGCTGCTAACTCATTTCTTACACCCATTCTCACCCTCACTACTTCGTTCCTAGCCCTATATACTCGAGATACACCAGCGATACTCCTTAGACATTTCATCTCAAACACATTCAATTTGTCTCTCCATCACTTTCATTTGCCACAACTCCGATCCATTCATCACAGTTGGTACAATCACTTTCTCATACAGAACTCTCTTTACATTCATGCCCAACCCTCTTATTTTTTACTACTCCCTGATTCATACAACCCCTACCTCTTCTAAAACCACCCTGTATTTCTAAGATTGCATTCTCTGTTTTATCCTTAATCCTATTAATCATTACTCTATCATACACTTTTCCAACTATACTCAACAAACTAATACCCCTTGAATTACAACACTCATGCACATCTCCCTTACCCTTATGTAGTGGTACAATACACGCACAAACCCAATCTACTGGTACCATTGACAACACAAAACACATATTAAACAATCTCACCTACCATTCAAGTACAGTCACACCCCCTTCCTTCAACATCTCAGCTCTCACACCATCCATACCAGATGCTTTTCCTACTCTCGTTTCATCTAGTGCTCTCCTCACTTCCTCTCTTGTAATATCTCTCTCATTCTCATCTCTCATCACCAGCACCTCAACACCTGCAATAGCAATTATATCTGCCTCCTTATTATCCTCAACATTCAGTAAACTTTCAAAATATTCTGCCCACCTTTTCCTTGCCTCCTCTCCTTTTAGCAACCTTCCACTTCCATCTTCCACTGTCTCTTCAATTCTTGAACCAGCCTTCCTTACTGTCTTCACTTCTTTTGAAAACTTCTTATTCTATTCATATGAATAACCCAATCCCTGACCCCACCTCAGGTCAGCTGCCCTCTTTGCCTCACGTACCTTGCGCTTTACTTCCACATTTTTCTCTATATTTTTCATACTTCTCTACACTATTACTCTGCAGCCATTCTTCAAAAGCCCTCTTTTTCTCTTCCACTTTTACCTTCACTCCTTCATTCCACCATTCACTGCCCTTTCTCATGCTGCCTCCAACAACCTTCTTGCCACACACATCACTTGCAATCCCAACAAAATTTTCTTTTACTAACTTCCACTCCTCTAAATTACCAGTTTCTCTTACTTTCACTTCATCATATGCCATTTTCAACCTTTCTTGATATTTACTTTTTACCCCCGGTTTTATTAGCTCTTCAACCCTCACTAGCTCCTGTTTACATCCACCTACTCTATTCTCCCACTCTTTTGCCACAACTAATTTTCCTTCCACCAAAAAATTATCAGACATACCGCTAGCCATAACCCTAAACACGTGCACGTCTTTCAATCTTCCAAACTTTCTTTTAGTTATCAACACATAATCCATTAAAGCCCTTTCTACCACTCATCCATTTACCACTTTTACCCATGTATACATGTTTTTATCTTTCTTTTTGAAAAAGCTAGAACTTATCACCATCTCTTGCTCAATACACATATCTACCAGTCTCTCACCACTCGCATTTTCACCTGGTATGCCATACATCCCAATGACACCTTCTAACTCTCCACTCTAGCATTTAAGTCACCCATAACAACTACATAATTCCTTCTGCCCAGTCCTTCTACACACCTAGTTAATTCATTCCAGTACTCATTCCGCTCTTCTTCACTTTTCTCACAACCTGGCCCATACGCACTGACAAAAGCCCAACATTCCCTACCCAACCTAACCCTCACCCACATTAACCTAGATGACATCTCCTTCCATTCCACAACTTTACCTGTCATCCATTCACTCAGCAATAAAGCCACACCTTCTCTTGCTCTTCCCCTTTCAATCCTAAACACTCTACCACTCACCAAACATCACTTCACCTTTCCCTTTTATCTTTGTCTCACACAAAGCCAATATATCTATCCATCTATTCCTAAAAATACTTCCAATCTCACATCTTTTACTCTCTATCGTACTACATCCACGCATATTCAAACACCAAAAAATATTGTGATGCATAGTTAATTACTGACAGTCAAGTCTCCTCAGCTTTTGCATTCCATCTTCTTCTTCTTCTTCATTGTCTGCATCCTTTCCCACTTCTATGCGGGGTCGATGTTTCTGGCCAGCTTTTCATCATAATCCTTAATTGTTCTGACGCAATATACAAACCTTGTAATCATTTGATATAGGAATTCGCTTCAGCTCAGCTGAAACAGCCGAAGAGAAAGGAAATCAGGCAGTTGTGCTGATTGGCTGGCTGGCAGTATGGGGCGGAGCTTAGCTACCCCCACCCCCAGCCCGCTTTCCTCATTCATTCGCTTCTGCTCAATGTGGATAGGTGCGCTACTCTCCGCTCTCTACGCTGCAGCCCTTCACTTTCTCTTGTGCTTGTGTACTAGTGATTGTGTCATTGTTATGAAGGAGAAAGTTACTCTTTAAGATGCGATGTTGTGCAGGCCGTGGCGAGCGTTGTAGTGGATGGCTTTCGTCACCTTATGTAGACCCGCACGCTCTGCTCGACATGCAGGGAAAAACCTTGCTCTCAAGGTTCTCCTTGCCATAGTATGAATCCTGGCCGCCATTTTGGGAAGCCCAGATTCACAGCCTGTTGGGGTTTTCTCGGGTTTTGCCGGGGGAGCAGGTGACCTTAGCGCTCCTGCTATTTTTGCGATCCCGAGAGACACCCGACAGATTGTTGGACCGTCTGATACCAATGATGACACATTACCTGGTAAGAAGGGGGAACTTTGGGCGTCTCTCGGATTATCAGGTAAGCTTGACTCAAATGTGTTAAGACGCCGTTTAAATCAGGCGGACGAGCTTCAACAACGTCATTTGAATGATACAATTGTTGATGAACACATGAATGTAATCGAGGTTGTAACAGGGTTGCCAGGTTGGCCTTTTTCAGCTAAAGACATCAAATTTGGACTTTTTTTATTTTAAATTGGTTAGGCTTTAGCGATATCATAAAAGGTTGGCCTTAAAAGCTATACCTTTGGCCTCTTTTAACTTCTTAAAGCTGCAGTTCATCAAAAGTTGGCCTTTTCTCACATAGGAAACCTGGCAACCCTGGGTTGTAAATTTATCGACTCCCATGTTCACTGATGCTCCTGTTATTGTTGACGATGTACCTGATAAAGCATTGGGCAAAAATGGAGTTTTTATGATAAAACAAAGTTTTATGAATACTTACCTGGCAGTTATATATATATATATAGCTGATATCTTTAAATCGGCAGAATTTTTCAAAACGAGGCAACCGCCTTGTGGTGGTTGGGAGGTAGGTGGTCACACCCGTCACAGGGTGGTACAAGGAATCATTCCTGTGTCCAAGACTTCAGTTCATCTATGCCCGACCTGTCTCCTGAGGGGAGGTGGGTGGGCCTTCAAATATATATATATAACTGCCAGGTAAGTATTCATAAAACTTTGTTTTATCATAAAAACTCCATTTTTATGAATAGTACTTACCTGGCAGTTATATATATATATATAGCTGATTCACACATTTGGAGGAGGGAAACAGACAGTAAACATCGTTGGGGAAACAACAAAAGAGTTGTAGGAGATAAAAACACCTTGATTCCTTGCCTGCTAAGGTAGCTGATTTCAAAGGTACAGCCTCTAGAGTGGCTTTCCCTTAGGAGTGTTTATCCAGGAGTAAGCCTGCAATGCTGCAAAAAAACTCAATCGAGTCTGTCAAAGGGATAAGACCAACAACTTGACTAGACTTCGAAAACTACCTTCGCCCCATATAATAAAAACTGCAACCTTACTAAAACTAACCACCTAACCCTGCAACATAGACATAAACTATCTATCTAGACTGAGGGAACCGTACCACAAGACGAAGTCCTCAGACTAACATAAAACACAAACCCTCATACATGCATATAAACTGAGGTTTAGTGGGGTTATTAACTCCTTTGCCTAATACAGAAACCGCAGCTGTGTATGGGCCCAAGGTATAGCACTTGCCAAAGTCTACTCTCACCTCTCTAAGTTAATGAGAAGCGAAGACAGAGTTGCTCCTCCAGAAAATTGCATCCATGAATAGCCTAACTAACATATATTCCTGATATGCCAGAGAGGTAGCAATGGCTCTCACTTCGTGAGCCCGTAATTTCAACAGGGCGAAGTGTTCCTCCTCACATAAGAGGTGGGCTTCCCTAATTTTTCCCCCCAGGAAAAAGGACAAAGCATTCTTAGACAGGGGTTATTGGTGGATCTTTCACTGAACACCATAACAAGTTGGATGCACAGCTCACGTTCATAGTGTGAGCCAAAAAAGCTTTGAGGGACCTAACTGGGCAGAGGAGTCTTTTCTTCTCTTGACCCATTAGGTTCGTGAGGTTAATGACATCAAACGTCGTAGGACAGGGTTACGAAGGGTTCTTGTTCTTTACGAGAAAGATGAACCTTAAAGCACAAACTGCCCTATCCTAATTGAAGCTCACCCTCTTCTCAATCGCCTGGACTTCGCTGACCTTTTGGCATTCGCTAGAGTCAAAAGGAAGAGGGTTTTCTTCGTTACAACTCGAAGAGAGGCTAGCGAGATAGGTTCAAATTTCTTGGAGCACAGAAACTTAAACACCACATCCAGGTTTAAGAGTACCTATTACGTCGTCTGCAAAGACCCAATGAAGTCCTGCAAATCCTAATTTGGGACAACTCTAGGCCTCTATGCCTAAAGACGGCCGAGAGCATACTGCTGTATCCATTGATGGTAGATACAGCCAGCTTTAGCATCCTGTCTGAGGTACAAGAAGAAGTCTGCAATCTGGCTCAGAGAGGTAGTGGTTGAGGAAAACTTGTGCCGCCTGCACCAAGCTCTAAAGGTCTCCCAACTCGGATATTGAAAAACATTACAAATTACATTACTGTGGAGATGATGAAAACTAAGTATAATGCTTTGGTGGACACCGGAAGTGATTATTCTTTAGTTTCTGAGGATATCATGAGTGATGCTCAGAAATCTCTTGTCAGCTCGAGTAATATTACAGCTTGCGGAGCAAGCAGTGAAGAACTTCAAATTGAGGGAGAAATTCTGATGGATGTAAAGTTAGGCAAAACCATAGTGAGACAACATAGGTTCGTTGTGGTATCTAAACTTGTTACTAGAGTGATACTTGGGATGGACTTGTAGATAAAACTTGGCACAGTCACTCTAGATTTGACAAAAGGGAGGTTGCGAGTGGATTCAATAAATTTATCATTGCCCTTGAATACTGGGGAAAGGACACAATCACATAAATCATGCTCTGATGGAGTGGTGAAGCTCATTGTTAGAGCTGAGAATGCAGTTGTGATACCTCCTAGGACAGAATTATTTATATGCTGCTCAGCTGATGGGATGGTTCCAGATGAGCAGTATCTGTTGTGTCCCCGACGCCCTGAGGGTTCTCCGGTTGCCCCCCCTCATTGCTGCATCCAAGGTTCAATCAAGAAGAAAATGTATGTGAGAGTTGCAAATGTATCGGATAAACGCGAAACTGTGCAGAGTGGAGAAGAGATCGGGGAACTAGAGCCCAGTGTGGTAGGATACGATGGCAACCATAGCCTTTCGAGTTCAATTGAGGGGAAAAGAGGAAATTTCATCGTTGGAGAGTCGCTTACTTTTGAGCAGAAAGAGGAAATGGACAAGGTACTTCATGAGTTCAAGAATGTTTTCTATAATGGAGGCCCACTGCCGCTGGTACAGGTAGGGGTGGAACACACAATCAGAGTTAACCCAGATTCAGCACCAATAACAAATAGACCGCGGCGGTTGTCACCTGCTTTGGAGGCAGAAGTCAAGAAGGAGCTAAGCAAACTTCAGGATATGGGTGTAATAAAGAAATCATGTAGCCCTTGGGCAGCTCCTATTGTTTGCGCTCGTCGAGCCGATGGAAGCCTTCGGTTGGCTATTGATTATAGGGGAGTAAATAGCGTGTCCCAGCCAGCAACATTGCATCCAATTCCTGTCGTCGAGGACCTTCTTGATAGACTTGGTCAGGCAAAATACTTTTCAGTGCTTGATGCAAAGTCTGGATACCATCAGATGCCTCTTCGGAGGGAGGATTGTGAGGTCTCAGCCTTTGTAGTCCCATGGGGGCAGTTTGAATGGCATGGTAGAACTCCTTTTGGTCTGAAAGGGGCAGGTTATACGTTTCAACGGATGATGGCTACAATACTCAGTGATTGCAACTATACGGATGCATTGTGTTATCTCGACGACATACTGGTCTGGGGTTCAACATGGAAAGAACACATAGCAAGGCTCAGAAATGTGTTGAGCAGGATTCGTGATGCTGGGCTTGCGCTAGCCCCGAATAAGTGTAAATTTGGGGTGCGTGAAGTGGGGTATCTGGGTTCTGTGGTTGATGATGGCATGCTTTGCATTAGTGAGCAAAGAGTTCATCAACTGAGGGATCTTCCTAGGCCTTTGACTGTCAGGCAGTTGCGTCAGGCCATTGGGGCATTTTCTTATGTGCAAAAATGGATTCCAGGGATGTCACAGACTGCTAAGCCCCTGTATGAGGCTTTGAAAAAAAACCCACACCAGAAATTGCATTGGTCGGTCGAGATGGTTGAGGCTTTTGAGAGGCTTAAAAACCAGGTATCAAATGCTGTGGCACTCCATCTTCCTGACTATAGTAAACAGTTTGTTTTGATCACTGATGCAAGTGATGTTGGAGCAGGAGCAATGTTAGCCAACAAGTCTGCATCCAAGGAACTGTTACCAATTGCCTTTTACCACCATACATTCTCCAAATCCGAGCAGAGGTATTCAACGACAGAAAAGGAATTACTTGCGGTTATCCTGGCGATAAAGAGATTTCGGATGTACCTCTCCTCTGCACCGTTTGATCTGATAACGGACCATCAGGCATTAAGATGGCTAAACACCCTGGATATTAGAGAAGAGAGAGGGCGCCGAGGGAGATGGATTGAAACAATTCAGCAGTTTGACATAAATCCAATTCATAAAAGTGGTCGCAGTGCTGTGATGTCCATGGCTGATTATCTGTCGAGAGTTGGTGCTGATGGAAATCTGGTATAGCATATTGCAAGTATAGCAGTAGGATCTTCTCAGCAGTGGGCCACAGTATTTGTAGATCCCAATGAAATGTTAGAAAAACAGCATTGCGATGAAGGGATCAGGGAAGTAGTGAACTTTATGAAAAATACAAGTTCACCGGGGTGTGTGTCAGAGGAGAATGAGCTTTCCAAATATGGTAACCGTTTGGGTATTACTAAAAATGGAATTTTGTGTTATATAAATTATAAAGGAAGACGCTCACAAGAACATCCCTATGGCGTGAAAGAAGAGTGGCTACCTGTAATACCTAAGGATATGAGACTCTATGCACTTCAAATGATTCATGACAGTCCAATGAGTGGTCACATGGGTCGTGATCGAACATGGGAAAGAGCTCGGAAGAGTTTCTGGTGGCCTCGCATGAAGGCAGATGTCCATGCACATGTCAGTAAATGTGAAGCATGTGGGAGTAACAAAAGATCGAAGCATCCAGGGAAGGCCCCTTTTCAGAACCGCGAGCTCCCGGAATACATGAATGAACAGGTGCAAGTTGATTTCATGGGTCCGTTTCCCATTTCATCCTCACATCCATATCGTTATATCCTTCAAATGCAAGATATTTTGACTCGCTATGTTGTTTTGGTCCCTCTTGAGGATTGTTCAGCAAAAACAGCAGTGGATACTCTAGTTGAAAGATGGATTTGCATGTTTGGGGTGCCCCGTGTCATAATGTCGGACAGAGGATCACATTTTACAGCTGATATCTTCAAGGCAATGTGTAACATGTTTGGAATTAAGCAGGATTTTGGTTCTCCTTACCATCCAAGAAGTCAGGCCCAGGTAGAACGTCAAAATCAATTATTGGACAACGTTCGTTGCATGTGTCACAATAATATGGATCTTTGGCCTGAAATGATACCCAGGGTACAGTTCTCTCACAATACAGCTGTAAATACTACGACTACATTTACTCCACATGAGCTCGTCTATGGGACTCCGGCTCGACGTCCAGAGGAGATTCTAAAAAAGGAAACTTCCAAAGATGAGGATTATCAACCGGGCTCTTTGGGTAATGCAGCAATCGCAGAAAGATTTGTGAGAGAGAAAGTAGATAAAATTGAGAAAACTATTAAGGTCGCACGGAACAAGACTGCAATGGCACAACAGATTAGGAATAACCAGCGGAAGTCTTACGGCAAAGCTTTCAAAGTTGGAGATTTGGTTCGATTGAAGTTATCGACAGCTGAGAGACGCCGTTGTGGAGGTGGTAAACTTGCACCATATCTTTCGAAGAAATATAGAGTTACAGAAATACTTCGTGGTGGCTGGACGTATAAGTTAACCCCAGCAGAGACATTAACAGACGAAGTAAAGATAAGACATTTTGACGAACTGGAGAAGGCCCCTGTAAGCAATTATTCTTGGGAAACCGCATTGGCTGATCTTTCAGACGAAGAAGTCATCAGAATAGAGTCAGGGATTGGAAGGAATTCAGGAGGAATACGTCGGTCTACTCGGGAGCGCCATCCCCCAAGTCGTTTGCAGGTAGATCCCAGTAAAAGATCCTATGAATCGGCAGAGGAGGAATTATGGGATGAATGTTCTAACAGCGAGAATGAGTTAGAAGACGATCAGAATTGCTGTTTGGCTGGAGAGCACATGCCGATATCTCGTTTGACCCTTCACCTTTGGCTGTACCAAAGCCACAGTGCGTTGGAAAGCGGAAGTAGGATTAAATTGTACAGACTGCTCCAAGCTCCCGTGTGGAGCAGTCCTCACTGAAAATTTCTTCCTTGAACCTGGGGAGGGTACCAAGCAGGATTTTCATCTCTCCTTCGTGCACATGCTTTCCATCCACCCGCATGTGTCATTTTACAATAATAACACTTAAATTTACGAGAAGTATAGGATTCCCTCTTCTTGCTGCCCCATGATCCAGCATTAGCATTTCCTCGTACAGTTGCAACCTCCATAGTTTCCGGTATGTCCTCCATCAAACAGACATTGGACGTACCCTCAATTTGATTCACATGGACACTGGGATTCCTAGGTCCTGTAGCTTTAGTTGCTCGTTTAGTAGACAACGCTGCCAATGCAATTTTTACCACCTCATTATACGACTTGGCAGTCTCCTCTGACTCCATCCACTTCTCTCTAATCAATTGGGATCGAACATCTGCATCGTGCAACCCCGAGAGAAATCGCCATACAACACGCTTCCGTACAATATCAGTTGGTTCTTTAGCAAATGCTTGACCTGCCAACAGTTGCAGACGAGTCATATAATCACTCAGACTCTCCCCCTGCAACTGTATAGATTCCTCAAACCTCAGAATCCTTACTTCAATTGCATCTGCCGTGAGAATCCGCTGCGCAAGTCTGTCCATAATTGCGACATCGTCCTTACCCCACTCAGGGTCCTGTAACGACTATGGCTCAACATAGTTGGCTGTTGGTCCCCTAAATTGTAATCTCAGCATGAGGGCCCTATATCCTGCGTCGCGCCAAGACGGTACTCCTCGTAGTAAGTTTGCTTGCTTGACTAACGAGAAATGCGCTGAAAAGGACTGCCAAGACATTGGAGACACATCATCCCCAAAAGACACACTCAGCATAATCTCCTTTGCAACAGCGTTATGTTCGGTAGGCGTGGATTCTGACATGCCACCAGTCATGGTTTGACAAACACAGCGGTTCCTTTCAGTATTTATTATCCAAAACTCACGGTACAAGATACAGTTCAGTACTGAATACTGAGAATAGTATATACAGGAAGTAAACAATGATTATGATAGTTAACAGCAATAGAAGTTAAGAACTATTACAGCAATAATTAGCTTAACAGTTATATGAATATTACTAAGGAG
Organism: Palaemon carinicauda; assembly: GCF_036898095.1. NCBI lineage: Eukaryota > Metazoa > Arthropoda > Malacostraca > Decapoda > Palaemonidae > Palaemon > Palaemon carinicauda. The sequence goes on from NC_090736.1 coordinate 93,291,425, forward strand.
AATAACAATCGTTAGACAGTTAAGTATACAAACTATCTCAATTGGTAGACTCTATGTGGAGAGATCCTCCTTGCTCTGGCGATAGCTTTCGCCGCTTGTGCCGAAAAACCTCGAGATCTGACAAGCTTCTAGTCAGTCTGAAGGAAGTCAGTTTGAGAGCAAGGGGGGTTTGAAGATATCTCTCGAAGTGGGGCTGTCTGAGAAGATCTGGACTTGCCGGGAGTCTTCTAGGGAAGTCTATCAGCATGCCCACCACTTCCGTGAACCATTCCCTTGCAGGCCAGAATGGAGCCGCTAGGATCATTCGCCCCGAATCGAGGAGAGCGAATTTCCTGAAGACCAGATTGAAGATCTCGAACGGGGGCAACGCAAACATGTCCACCCCCGTCCAATCCATCAAGAAGGAGTCCACTGCTACAGCTTCCTCGTCCGGGACTAGGGAGCAGCAGTAGGGGATCCTCTTCTTCCAGTTGGAGGCAAAAAGGTCTGTTACAGGTCTGCCCCACAACATCCAGAGACTGACAGACTTGCGGGTTGAGAGATCATTCTGAGGGAAAAACAAGTCTCTTCCTGCTGAGCATGTTTGCCCCGATGTTTCTTGCCCTCGAACAAACCTCCTTTCTAGATCCAAGAGATCAGAACGAAGGCGTCCTTGATCTCGACATACGATTCAACTAGTGTCATCACGAAGTCCTAGATTCTCATGTTCAAAGTCATGCCTCATGCTAGAACTTCGACGTCGAGCGTCCTGAAAGACGAGGCGCCGATCGTCCTGTAAGACGTGGCGCCGATAGTCCTGTAAGACGTGGTGCCGAAAGTCCTGTAAGACGTGGAGCCTGTAAGAGGTGGAGCCGAGAGGTTAACAGAGCAAGACGCTGAACGTTCTAAAAGACGTGGTGCTGAGCGTCCTGGTGTCAGAAGAGACTCTTCTTGTTGACAGGAAGACCTAATTATTTGATAGGCTCAACGTTATCTAAAAATCCAGATACAGGGACGCTCTGATTTCTCTTGAGTGCAGTATTCTGCTACATTAAGCAAAAGTTACGTGAACATTAGAGGGGCAGAGCCGAGACCAAAACACACGGCCCGAAACTGACCCATTCTACACCCGCTCTTTCTTGTAAACAAACCTCAGACAAAGATTGATTGCATAGCCTGCCACTTAGACTCCTCTCTAGAACTGGGAGAGAGAATCGTTGTAGCTAAAAACTAAAGGAGGTTTCCCTATAAAAGGAAAAAGTAATCCTCCTTCAGAAGAAGTACTGACCAAAGGTCTGCTCCCCTCTTCTACAAAGATTTTGATGTCTCCATGGAGAACTTTGACTTCTGAGCGAAGGCGTAAAGAGCATTTACGTCCAGGACCGGACAAAAGACTCCTTCTTCCAAAAGAGAGACATTGAAGTTGCAAAGTCGGTTAGGCAGAAAATTCTTATCGGAGTAACTAACAAAGGAGGATTCACTAGGAAAAAGATTTCGCATCCATCCTTAGTAAAAAAAAAAACGGACCAAAGGTCTGCTCTCTCCTCTCCCAGGCTCGCCAGAAGTAGCTAAGTCTGGCTCCTACTGTTGTTAATTCGGTTAGAGAAAAAGCATGTAGAAAATTTCTTGCTGATTAAGACACCAAAACCTGTCTTTGACCAACTCTTGAGGGAGAAGAGAGAAAGAAAAAAGGAGAAGTACGTACCTTAATTATGACCTCTGATTTCAAAATTATCCAGCCTCATTGCCTGTATTCCTTAAGAGACTCAGCAATCCACCAAGGGGGCCGTAAAAAATCTCTGTGGGGCTGCCACAAGGTCTTCGACCTAAACGTGGCTAGACCTCCACCTTTGCTATCCTGGCCTATCTGATAAGGAAGCTGGCATCATAGGTTTCTGTTTTAAGAAATAAAAATTAATATATTCTTAAATCTCCATTAATGACCACGAGAAAACTCAGAGGGTGGGGAACATGGAGCAACAGAACTTAGGATCTTCTCCTTCTGTTAACCTCAAATAATTCAACAGGAGAAAAGAGATCACTAAAGTCATCCTTTGACAAAGATCTTATAAGACGTTGCATCGCCCTGAAAAAATGAGGAGGCGATCGTCCTATCGTCCTGAAAGACGAGGCTGCATTCGCCCTGAAAGACGAGGCTGCATTCATCCTGAAAGACGAGGCTGCCCTCGTCCTGAAAGACGAGGCTGCCCTCGTCCTGAAAGACGAGGCTGCCCTCGTCCTGAAAGACGAGGCTGCCCTCGTCCTGAAAGACGAGGCTGCCCTCGTCCTGAAAGACGAGGCTGCCCTCGTCCTGAAAGACGAGGCTGCCCTCGTTCTGAAAGACGAGGCTGCCCTCGCCCTGAAAGACGAGGCTGCACTCGCCCTGAAAGACGAGGCTGCATTCGTCCTGAAAGACGAGGCTGCATTCGTCCTGAAAGACGAGGCTGCATTCAACCTGAAAGCCGAGGCTGCATTCGCCCTGAAAGACGAGGCTGCATTCGCCCTGAAAGACGAGGCAGCATTCGCCCTGAAAGACGAGGCTGCATTCGCCCTGAAAGACGAGGCTGCATTCGCCCTGAAAGACGAGGCTGCAGACGAGAAGGCGATCGTCCTGAAAGACGAGGCGCCGATCATCCTGTCTTGAAAGACTTAGCGCCGAGCGTTAAGGCAAAATGATATTCATTATGCCGCTCGGCGCGTTCGGTTCCGACCAGAGGGTTCATAAGGCCGACTGGCGCTCTGGGACAAAAACCGAGTCAATGATGGTTTGTAAGCTTTGATATTATCAGCGAATATCTATGACTTATAGTATTGCCATTAAAATCAAAAGTGATGCAATGCGAAACTCTAAAAGCAGTGTAAGAAACTTAACATCCAACGCTCTTTGCTTTCCCATGGCAAGGGCGAGCATTCTTAGGAACGTTAACAGGAACGCTCGCGAGGGCGTTTGCTCGTGAGCTAACGCCTCTCGTTTCCTTTCACCGATCGACGTTCCTTCTCCCATGGGCCGGGGAGCTTGGAAGAGGTCTAAGGCTAGGAAAAACGACGTCCACTGTGCTGAATGAATCCAATGCCTAATTTAGCACTGAAACTTGCACTATTAAACTCTTACACAAAAGACCATAATTAGTCCTGCCCGTTGTGAGAGAACTTATTCTGCTGCCACGGGCTTGAATGAGAAAGCAATATCGACTCTAGTACTTGCTATATAAACTAACAAAATATTTTTATAAAATATTAAACTGACATTTCCATAATAAAATAAACTTTCAAACATACTTACCCGGCAGTCACAGAAAGAAAAACCACCGGGCAAGAGTTGAGATTAAAAATAAATGTTGAACACACTCACCCGGTAGTTACATATAACCACCGGTAAAATTAAATGTCATAAATACCTACCCGGTAGTTACATACAAACGCCGGGAAAGTTATACGTTAAAGATTAAAATGAACAGAAAAAGGGAAAACAAATGTAATCCACAATTAAATCAAAGGGTTTTCAAAAAGCAAGAACAGACGTTATATATATAAAAAAAATATATATAATATATATATATATATATATATATATATATATATATATATATATATATATATACAGTATATATATATAAATGTAAACAATAGGAACATATAAATGAAAATACTACTAAAACTAGAATTCCCATAACGTTGTTGTTGGAGTATTATAGGCAACACTTTAATTCCCATATCGAAAAGCATGCTACCAAGGCATGTTGGGACTGCATCGATAGAAACAAGAACTAACAGCGTAAATTAACCATACGCTAGTTCTATTTGATTTATGAAATTAGATCGATGATTTAAAGAACGAATACTAAATGGACAAATATTTCTTTAAAATTTTACATTAAAAGTTAAAAATCTTATATAAGTGGAATTCCTCCCATTCTTTACATGAAAAAACAAATAAAGAGAATTTGCAAGTCATACAATGAAGATTACGTCACACGACTGTGACGTCATAGAGTTGGCGGAACGTATTTCCGTCATCAGGATTAAAAACTTTGCACCTAAAATATAGTGCACAAACAAAACCTTTGCATACAAACTGTGAGGATCAACCGACACTTTCGGTAACCTCACCTTGCATACATCACTCGCACAAACACGAAAATTAAGTTTTCACTCATGATAAACAAAGTAAATAGTACAATAATAATAACAAAACACGATTGCCAAATCCCTAAATCAGTGTACTTCACCAAACGAAGTCCATAAAAGCGAAGAAGGGAAAATGATTAGAAAAACTCTCAATGGTGGACCGACGATGTTTTCGATCCAGCCGGCAGAGGTGAACTGAAGTCTTGGACACGGGAATGATTCCTTGTACCACCCTGTGACGGGTGTGACCACCTACCTCCCAACCACCACAAGGCGGTTGCCTCGTTTTGAAAAATTCTGCCAATTTAGAGATATCAGCTATATATATATAACTGCTAGGTAAGTACTATTCATAAAATGGAAACTTTTTCCAAGGGTAAAATAATTGCAGGTCTCCCTGTTAAAACAAGGGAGAGTAAGGTTTTAATCACTGAGATTTATTTAACCCTTTACAGCTTTGCCCGCAAGTCAGTTAAAATTAAAATCTGCCAAATCTCCTGCTGATAAGCAGCTAAAATTAAAATCTGCCAAACTCCTGCTGATACCATATGTTTTTCAGGTTCACCATGTTCACCGACCATGGCTCTTTCTACAGACATGGCTCAGGTTGTTCATCCTCGTCCAGTATCGTCTGCTGTTGCCTCGACCAACGTTCCAGTACCTCGGAGGGGGCACAAGAAGAGGAAGCGTGGGCGGTATTCCTCTTCTAGTTCCTCCTCCTCTTCATTTTCATTTTCTGACTCTGACTCTTCTCCCCCAGGGGAAAGAGGAAGGGGAAGAAGAGGAAAGCGAAGAGGGCCAGGAAAGCCAGTCGCAGTCGAAGGGACATGGCGCCCCGAGACACCTCTTCTCCTCCGGAGAATGAGGGTGACATGCTAGATTCCTGAGTTCCCCGCACTAGTGGGATTGTTCACGGCGAATCTCGCGCAAGGCCTCCATTCACGACAACCTAGCTTGAGGGCGTAGGTATCTTCTCCCAGAGCATGGTGACGGGTCCTCGGGCCCCCGATCTACTTCCCAGACTCGAATTGAACTGCTCTTGACCTGGAAAAGGAGAGTCCTGGCTTCGGCACGAGAAATCTCAGCTGTGGTCTCTCGTGAAGAGTCCGCGGTACGCACGACTACCTCCACGGGGGTAGCCATGCGGACCGACTCGTGTCGCGTGAGCAGGCCCAGACACCCGCGCACTCAACCCGCGCGACTCGGGCCCGGCATGGAGCCACCTCGCGGCTCGGCCCGTGACATGGGGGCCGGTCTTGCATGACCAGGCTAGGTCTCGCGCATACCAGCCACGCGAGATGCAGCCAACCCCCATGCTTTCTGGCCATGTAAGAGGTGAGGCCGCGCACACCACTCGCACGACTAACCTGTCTACACCTCCTGGCGTGAGCGCTGCAGTTCCCAGCGATCCCACTCGCGCTCGAGCTTCTTCGGGAGCTCCGTGGGGCTCGCAGCAACTAGTCACGCACTCGGTCACAGTGGGAACCTCGATTCATTCTGTCTGGGATGAACCCTGCCAGGGTCCTTGACTTCTGAATACACGCCTGGTTCGGTCATAGGACCAGAGCGAGGGTATTCATGGGGGATGTCATCACCCGTGCAACATGTCGCTTTCCTTACACCTACAGATGTAGCGGGACCGAGGGATCAGCCACTTCCACGGCCTTCACCAGCCATGGAAACGAAGATCCCAAGGTGGAGTTGCTGTTCCTAGAGGTCATTAACCTCATGTGTGAGATTAATGGCCTCAGGGCTGCTCCTGAGGTAGTGTCTGAGATAAGTGTACAGCCTTGTAGATCCTATGGGAGCTCCCAAAGGTAGTTCACGGCCCCTCACACTACCCTGGTCAAGACAGGCTGCTCGAGCATTGGACCGAGTGAGTGACCAGATCGCAGGACCAGGTGACTCGCTTAGGAGCCAAGGTTCGAACAAGCTTCTCCCTCAACCACTCCAGCGACAGAAGAGGTACTATGTCACAGTCTTTTGTGTCTTGTCCTCTCCCTCTCGACCCTGCAGTCGGAGCGCTTGCTGGGGGTTCCTCGGTCAAGAGCTTGAAATCCCAGAGAGTGGCCTTCTCGGCCTCTGAGATTTCAACCATGGAGTCCATCTCTGTAGCTGCTCTCAAGGCTGCTTCGTGGCTCGACCACTGGTGTGGTACGGCCACAATGTTCGAGCAGGACACCAAGCTCGCTACCCCCAAACACATGGAGCAGCACAGGAGCCTGGCTTTGTCTGGTGGGAAAGCTGTTGCTTTTCTCTTGGACCAGCTTGCTACCCAGTATGCCAATCTGAACCTCAAAAAACGCGAGGCAGTAGCCGCTCGTTTGGCAAGACAGATTGGTTCAGGAGAGGCCCTGGCTCTCAGGAACACTTCTATTAGAGTTGCAACTTCTCTCTTTCCACCAGAGGAAGTTCGGGCCGCACCGGATAAATGGCTTGAAGGACTCCATTATCCACCAGGCGCAGGCTGCGAGTTTCAAGGGACCTGGTCCTGCAAAACCATCCGCAGTCAGGCCGAATCAGGCCAAGCCCACGGGAGGTAGCAGGGGTACCGCTGGTCGTGCTCCTGCTGTTCCTGTGCACCCGAGACCTGCTCCTGTTCAGAAGGGTTCTGCCTCCCAAACAGACCTTTCAGCCTCCCTCGGGAGCTCCTCCACGTCGGGGACAGAACAGGGGCAAGCAAGGGAAAGGGAAATGCTGAGACTGGTTTTCCCCTTCCCATGCTGCCAAAGGTAGGGGGATGCCTATCGCGCCATTGGCCGATGTGGAAGCACCTTGGGGCCGAGGAATGGGTAGTGTTGACACTTCGCGAAGGGTACAAGCTCCCATTTGCGCTTCATCGCCCCCCCCCCCCTATCTTCCACTCCAATAGCATTCCACACATTTGCTCCAACATCTCTGAAGGCTCTGGCCTTGGAGACAGAGGTCCAAGAAATGTTGGAGAAGGATGCGCTAGAAGTCGTACACGATCAGTCACCAGGGTTCTACTGTCGTGTCTTCCTTGTCGAGAAGGCGACCGGAGGTTGGAGACCGATCATCGACCTTTCGCCATTGAACAAGTTCGTTAAGCAAACTGCGTTCAAGATGCTATCAGTTCGCACTATGCTGTTAGCCATCAGGTAGTACGACTTCATGCTTTCGATAGACTTTAAGGACGTGTACTTTCAAGTACCAGTTCATCGGTCGTCTAGAAAGCACCTCCGATTCACCTTCCAGGGCATGGTGTACCAGTTCAAAGTCCTGTGCTTCGGACCTTGCACAGCTCCCCAAGTGTTCACGCGAGTGTTCACGACAGTAGCAGCTTGGGCCCACTTGAGGGGCATCCTCCTATTGATGTACCTCGACGACTGGCTGATTCTTGCTCCCTCGCAGGAGCAGTGGATTCAGGATCGAGACTCTCTTCTGGCAGTTTGTTGCGATCTAGGGATCGTGGTGAACTGCGAGAAGTCGAACCTCATTCCCAAGCAGAAGGTGTAGTATCTGGGAATGCTGATCGACTTGGCAGCAGCTCACGTTCTTCCCTCGGAAAAACGGATTAGCAGACTCAGAGAGGTTGCGCAGCCGTTGCTGTCGCAGGAACAACTTCCAGCCCTCCAGTGGCAAGCTCTTCTAGGTCACCTCTCCTCGCTGGAGAAGCTGGTTCCTTTCGTGCGGATCCATCTCCGCTCCCTTCAGTGGTGTCTGAAAGACCAGTGGTTGGCAGCCACCGATCCTCCCTCTCGTCTGGTCCTCATGGAACACGAGGTAAGGGAGGATCTCCTTTGGTGTCTAAACGAGGAGAACCTCTTGAGAGGGTTTTCCCATAAACCCTCCTCCCCCTCAGTTCCGTCTGTTCACAGACGCGTCCACGGAAGGTTGGGGTGCACACCTGGACGACTTGGTCGTGTCAGGTGTGTGGTCGGAAGAGGAGAAACACCTGCACATCAACGTGCTGGAAATGATGGCACTCTTTCATTTCCAGGCCCGTTTGAGAGAGCACTTGGTAGTGCTGACGAGCAACAACACGTCCGTGGTCGCGTGCGTCAACAAGCAAGGGGCATGCTCCCACGTCGCTTGCAGCAGTTTACGAGGCAGGTGTTTCTGTGGGCAGAGAGTCAACATAACCTGGTCAGCCAGGTACATTCCAGGCAATAGAAATGTTCTGGCAGACGCCCTAAGTCACAGAAACCAGGTAATAGGGTCAGAATGGTCTTTTCACCCTTGGGTCGCGAGTCGAGTACTCGACCTCTGAGGAGAACCATGCATCGACCTTTCGCAACACGGCACAACGCCTAGCTTCCCTGTATTTTGCTCTCTAGTGCCAGATTCCGCGGCTGCGATCCAGGACGCACTGCAACATCCTTGGGATCTACTGGATTGCTCCGCGCAGTCCTCTCCCGGGTCCTAGTAACTCCAGGACTCAGGATGACTCTCATTGCTCCACTATGGCCACACATGGAGTGATTTCCCGATCTGTTGTCGCTCCTGGTCAAAGCACCGAGAGAGCTACCATACGGGCCCAGTCTCTTTCGGCAACCCTTGTAGAACAGGTACCACCAGGCGGTGCAGTCGCTCAGACTTCACGCGTGGAGACTATCCGGCATCTCCTCAGAATGTGAGGCTTTTCGCGACTTGCTGCGAGAGAGATGTCAGGGTACCTTAGAAGATCCTCCTCCTCAGTCTACCAGGGGAAGTGGTTGGTCTTCTGCGATTGGTATAGTGGAAGGGCTATCTCTTCAGTCGGAGCCCCTCTGACTCAGATCACAGACTTTCTAGTCTTTCTTCGCAGAGATAAGCTCCTTTTGGTTTCTGCCATTAAAGGGTAGAGGTCTGTCCTTGCAATGGTGTTCTGTCTGAAGGGCATAGATATCTCCAACGTCCTGGGGATTTCTATGCTCATCAAGAGCTTCGAACAGTTGTGTCCCCCGAGGGAACTTCGAGTTCCCCAGTGGGATGTCACCTTAGTTCTCGGGTCTCTTACTCGTGCTCCGTATGAACCCTTGAGCTGTGTCTCAGACAGGCACTTCACCTTTAAAACTGTTTTTTCTGCTAGCTTTAGCATCGGCAAAGAGGGTCGGGGAGTTACACAGCCTCTCTTGTATGTCACTCACGCAGAGGGTTGGAAGGAGATCTCCTTGAGTTCTGTGCCAGAGTTTGTGGCCAAGACTCAGAACCCAGCGATCCACGATCCAAGGTTCGAGGCTTTCACTATTCCTTCCGTACCGGATGCAGCGAGTGGCGGTTCACTGAGAGGCTTCCCTGTCTCGTCAGGTGTCTCCGGCGCTATCTTAAGCGAACTGGCATCTCAGACCTGAATGTCGACGACTTTGTTAGCACCGGCAGAGCCATGAGGAAGGTGTCGAGGAACACGATATCCTTCTGGATCCGTGAAACCATAAGCAAGGCGTATGAGACTTCCTCAAGAATCCAAGCCCCAGCGAGGGTTAAAGCTCACGAGATCAGGGGCATTGCTCCCTCACACGCTTTCAAGAGAAATCTTTCGGTGGGCCAAGTGCTGAAGGCTGGCATTTGGAAACGCCAGACCACTTTTACGGCCTTTTACTTGAGGGAGTTTACAGTACACACAAGTCCTTGGACACCTTTGTTCTTGGCCCTGTGGTAGCGGCTCAAGGTATTGTTCGACCTCTCCAGTTCCTCCGGGACAGGGAAGTCTCTTGTCTTGATTTTATGGTATGTTTGGCAGTGTGAAAGCAGCCCGCAGGTGATCCGCCTTTCTACCTGTTTACAGGTATTCTCACCCCCCCTCCCCCCCATCTTCTGCTAGGCAGGGAAGACGGTGGATGCATAAACCCTTTGCCTTTTGGTTTTGGAGGCTCATCCAGTCACTGTGACCTTAGGGTCAAGTGTCTCTTATGTTCACGCTCTCAGGTCACGCGATGCTCTTACACATCACGCGGCGGCTCCCAGTCTCTCAGACTCCACCATCATCATGTCGGGGTAGGTGGATTTAGTCCTCTGCTCTCAGGTCTATATCCGGGCAGTTAGCTGTTCACAAGCAGCAAAGGCAGACCTCCCACCAACCAGTGAGTCTTCCTATATTAAATGATTACGAGGTTTGTATATCGCCTCGGAACAAATGACAATTTCTCCTAAGTTGTATTTATCCTAGCTATACAAACCCGTAATCATTTAATATAAATGCACGCCTCTACCACCCCTCTCATGTTCCACATTGAGCCTAAAGCGTTTGAATGAGGAAAGCGGGCTGGCAGTGGTGGGGGGGGGGAGGTGGCGGAGCTAAGCTCCTCCCATATACCGCCAGCCAACCAATCAGCACAACTGCCTGGTTTTCTTTCTCTTGGGCTTTTCAGCTGAGCTGAAGCGAATTCCCATATTAAATGATTACGGGTTTATATAGCTAGGAAAAATACGATTTAGGACAAATTGTCATTTTTGGGCTCAGGCCATGTCGTCCTGATGGAAGGTTCCTTTAAGTAGCTTCCTGGGGTATATTTGACTACAGTGATATTCCCAGAGAATTTAACTTAAGGTCTCCAGAATTCTAACTCATGGCGCGAATATCCTTAAAGTTTCCTTAAAGGATATCGCATAATATCAGGGGACATATTCTTGAGACGCCATATAGCAATCTTCACCCCGCATAGCATTTACGCTTCGAGGGGGAAAGTGGCAAAAATAAAAGAGGAGCCGTTATTAAGGTTCCCTTCCTCCGTTACTATTTAAATATCTAGATGGCGCCATCGTCGCCGCCATGTTTTTTCCTTTATCCGTAGCGGTTTCGCTCGGTGATTTTCCCGGTTGCTCTCTCGTTGCTTTTGGAATTTTTGGATTTATCATGCAATCTCCAGCCTCTTCTGCCTCTGTCGTTTGTAATGCATGAGTTATTTAGTTAGGCAGAACGACTTTCCCGGTATAAATAGCATAAATAAAGATAGCTATTTTCTGGGTCGACCTGTGGCGGCCGGTGAAAAGAGTCCTTCTAATATACCTTTTCTGATAAAACCTTCCAATTATACCAAAGAAAAATAAAAGCATGGAATGCAGAGGTTACAACCCTCGCGCGAGCACCTTGTGGGTGTCGTGTATAAAGCAAAGGCGCCTGAAATCCACTATTCACAGGTTGTCTTCCATTTAGTTAATTCCTTCGTCAAAGGGATGGGCCGATACAAATGCCCTAGCCAACCTACCAGAGCCACGCCACCCACGCCCCGACGCGAGCGCCATCTGAACAACATCCTTCTTTTTGGACTGCGACATTGTGGAATTTTTTTGTGGTGCTCTCGGCTATTTTCACACTCGTGGATTTATTTCGTCATGTCCGAAGCTCCATCTTCACCCATTCCAATGTTAAGTACCATAGTTTGTTTTGACAGCTTTTTGTAGTACCGGGCTTTTGTTTTATATCCAGTATAGTCTGTTTTATCATTCCCGGCTGGCCCTTCCACGGCGGCCATTGTTTGTTCCCTTGTCTTGGGGAATTCATCTTAGTCTGCCCGTTTAGTACTCTGTCACTTAGGTTCTTGGTTAAGTCCCTGGCCTTATGCCTTTTGAACCGTTATTATTTTTACCCTTATTATGCTCATGGTACTTTTTGCTAGCAAGTCCAGCCTACGAACAAGATTAGCGTCCTAGCTTTGTTATTGTTTAGTCACTCGACTTTGCTATTTATTTAGGTTTTAGCAGATGCTATTCTTCGTTCGTAGTCTTATCTTGATGTACAGTTTTATTTTATATGTTTATAATAGTGTTGTGTGCTTATTAGTCCTGATTTTGTGTCCAAGAGAGTGAGAGCTTGGGGTTCCCGTTTTCTGTTCGCAGTCACGAGTTACCCCTTTCTCTCGTTTTCTTTCTTAGCTCCGGTGGGTGAGCGGATTTCCCGTTTTCCATTTTGTTCGTTCAACGGGTTCTCCCTCCCTCACCTCTCCCCCTACGGGTGTATGATAACTTACGAGTTATTTAATTTTGGTTACTTTTCAATAGTTAGCGCTATTTTTAGGTCCGAGTTCCGTCCTCTCCCCGTTACGGCTTGGGAGTAGTTATGAACTTTTTTCCACTCCGCCTTGAGTTCTACTCCGCCATGAGGGATTCTCAATGACTTTAGTTCTATTGTTATATTTATATATTGTTTACTTACATGGGACGGGCTTCATATTGTTTAGATACGACCCTCCGGTGGCCCTTACTACGGTCTCAGGCCACGGCTATATCCACACAATAGCCATTGTTATTACAATAGAGTTATTATTCACAATATAATTATTCAGGACCTTTCATCTCCCTCCGGCTTCACCGGAGATCGTAAATACGCTTTACTATTATCTAAGCCTTAGCCTTTAGCTGCGGCTTGTGTTTTATAAATTTCACAATTGAATTATTAGCCACAATTGAATTATTCAGGACATCTCACCACCCTCCGGTGAACGGAGGTCGCCCATACACTTCACACTTATATTTGCCTTGCCTTTAGCTAAGGCTTGTGTTTTATATTTATTTTAAGGGCCTGTCACTGCTTCCCCGACCCTCAGAGGTCGGCAGATTGCTTTAGGTTATTTATTCTTCTGTCATTAACAGACATTAGGTAAATACAAACAATTGAATATAAAAGCACCAGCAATGGTATGGGGCTGTATCATCTTAAAAAGTGATATTCAGATATTAGTTAAATGCAATATTGGAGCTTAGGGGATTCAGTGAGTGCCGGAGCTCTATAATAATAGGGTTTTTTAACCCCTTATCAGAGTTTCAAGGAACACCAGACTCATGTCTCCTTTCTTTTACAGAAGGTCCGTTGTACTGCCGAAGAATGCCCTGCCTCGTTCAACGACCCCGTTGGGCATGACCTCTGTCGGTCCCATACGCACTGCTCCATCCCCTTTATCCGGGAACCGGGACAGGCCCAATATATGGTCTGGTTCCCGGATTTGTGCTCGCTCTGTTACGAGCTATCGTCAATTCTACTGAACGATGATCTTGCCTTTTCACGTGTTGTTTTCTGTGTTCCGTAATCATGGGTCCTAAAAAGCTTAGTTTCGGTTTAGGAAGTAGTAGCAGTGGTGAGAAAAAGAGGAAGTCTATGCTTTCATTAGAATTAAAGCAGGAAATCATAGAAAAGCATGAGCGAGGTGTACGTGTTAGCGATCTGGCTAAACAATATGGCCGGAATATGTCGACGATCTCGACGATCATAAAACAGAAGTCAGCCATTAAAGCAGTGAAACCTTCGAAGGGGATCACGATTGTTTCTAAACGTCATAGCCCTACCCTTGAAGAGATGGAATGACTTTTGTTAATATGGATCAAAGACAAGGAGATTGTTGGCGATACGATCACGGAAACGATCATTTGTGAGAAGGCCAGTGCTATCTGCAGTGACTTGAAGGCGGCGCGCTCTCGATGTGATGCGGGGGAGAGTTCAGCCGATCCTACGACGGAGGAATTCAAGGCGTCTCGAGGTTGGTTCGAGAAATTTAGGAAACGGACCGTGATTCATTCAGTTGTTCGTCATGGAGAAGCTTCGAGTTCAGACACTAAGGCTGCTAAAGACTTTGTTAAAAAGTTCGAAAGCATCGTGGCGGAGGAAGGTTACGTAGAGCAGCAGGTTTTCAACTGTGATGAAACCGGTCTGTTTTGGAAAAAGATGCCTAGTGGAACGTACATTACCGCTGAAGAGAAGAAAATGCATGGACATAGGCCAATGAAGGATCGGTTGACTCTTGCACTTTGTGCCAACGCCAGCGGGGACTGCAAAATTAAGCCTCTGTTAGTTTACCATTCCGAAAACCCTAGGGCATTTAAAGCACATAGAATTAATAAAGACCTGCTACATGTTCTATGACGTTATAATTCTAAGGCTTGGGTTACTAGGCATATCTTTGTGGAATGGGTAAACGTAGTTTTCGGCCCTGCTGTCAAGAAGTATCTTCAGGAGAGGAATTTGCCTTTGAAGTGCTTGCTTTGTTTGGACAATGCACCCGCTCACCCCCCGGACTCGAAGATGATATCATCGACGAATGCAAATTCATCAAGGTGTTGTATCTTCCACCGAATACCACCCCTATCCTCCAGCCCATGGACCAGCAAGTCATCTCTAATTTTAAGAAGCTGTATACCAAGCACTTATTTAAGCAGTGCTTTAATGTCACGCAAAGCACCAACTTAACTTTGCGTGAATTTTGGAGGAGCCACTTCAATATCGTGCACTGCTTAAAGATCATTGATCAGGCTTGGGAGGGAGTAACTCATCGGACCCTGAATTCCGCTTGGAAGAAGCTTTGGCCTGATGCTGTTGCTCCCAGAGATTTCGAAGGTTTTGGCCCCGAGAATGAACCTGTGCTTGCCGCCGAGGAAGACGTCGAAGAGATTGTATCCCTTGGCAAGTCCATGGGTCTGGAGGTGGATGAAGGTGACATCACCGAACTCGTCGATGAGCATCACGAAGAGCTCACCACCGAGGAACTCAAGGAGCTGCAAGCCATGCAGCATGATGAGTTCCAAGCGCAGTTGAGTGAGTCGGAGGAGATCGAGGAGGTAGGCAAAATCTTAGGTACGGCGGAAATGAAACAGATGTTGGCATATCATCAACACGTTGTTAATTTCATCGACAAGCATCACCCACAGAAACTTCAGGTTTGCCGTGTTTTTGCGCAGTTCGATGATGTTTGCTTAACGCATTTTAGAAAAATCCTTAAAAGCCGTACAAAGCAACTTTCACTCGATAGTTTCTTTAAAAAATCTCTACTAAAACGGTCTAGTGATCATGATGGAAAGAAAGAAAGTGAAGCAAAGAAAAGGAAGACCAAATAAAGTGAGAGTGATGAAAATTAAAAATAAGAAAAGAAAAATGTAAAAAAAAAAAAAATATAAAATTATAAAAATGAAAAAAAAATAATCTAAGTCGAGTTAAAGTTCACATAGTAGTGTAAGTTAGTGTAAGTTATCGTACACGTTATCGTACAAAGTCATCGTCTCTACCTCCTCGCTGATCTTCCGTCTCCTCCTGCGTAGAAGTCCCTACACCTGCGCTGGCCTGTTGCTAAGGTAAAGTGTTACATTACAACCCGTTTTTTATTTATTATTTCATTTCTGAGCTCCACCTGTGCCGCTCCGTGAAATGCTCCTTTTGCATCATTTCTAAGGTATATAACTGCTATGAATTACCAGAGAAAAAAGTTGCATAGGAATACCAGGGTTGAACCCAGCTCGCTCACCTATATAAGGTGTCGGTATAATACTGGGGCGTGATAAAACACAACCAGAGGTCTCGCGCCATTTAGATATCTCCTCTTCAATATCCCCGTCACAGCGAGGTGCCGTTCAACGCCCACCACTGAATGCTACTACCACCATCTCAACCCACGCCAACTACGTCACTCCTTTCATAGCATCATCACCGTCTGTTTGTTGTGCTTTTTTGGCTGTGGTTTTCTCCTGCTCTAGTGCAAGATGTCGGATTCCCAAGTTTCCTCATCCAAGTTAAGTACTAGATCTATGAGTTTTGAGCTTTTGGAGGTAGCATTGCCCTTATTTTTACTTTTATTAGAGTTTTCGTTTTTTCTCAGTTCCGATGGCCCCGCTCCGCGGTGGCCATGTTGGCTTGCTACCTCCTTTGCTCGTTCTTAACGCCTTGCAATTAGTCTTCTATACAAATTGTTACTCGTTTTGAACCTGTTACGCTGGAGCTTTTTACCGATTAACACTTTGCTATTCTGATATTATGTTACCTATCATAGCTTTAAACTTCAGGTTTTGGCTTGCTTGCTACCCTTCGAGGCGCGTACCTGGAAGGTTTTGTTACCGCGTTATGGTGTTTTTTATTTTAGTTTTTATTTCATATTCCACCTAGTTAAGGTTTGACGCCTTTAGTTCGAGTGGGACTCTCGCTTGGCAGTTTTTATTCTAGTTTTGTTATCCTACCGATCGGCATCTACCCGATTTAGAAGTTGTGTTGGCCCCCCCTGTCCAGCTCGGTACCTACCCGCGCTGGAGGGCTCGGCTTTGTTATTCATTCATTTCCCTGCCATTCCCCCTGCATCCCTCTCTTACTACCTTAATTTAGCTTGTGCATGCCTTATAACCTAGTTCTTCATGTTACATTATTTTACTTTATTTCTATTATCCGTATATGATCATTCCGTTTTGTTACCTCGTGGTTCGGTTTGGACAGGTTGGTACTCCTGTCCTTCCTCGGTCTCACGCGATCGCCTCGAGCCACCATTGGCTAGTTCTCGCTGGCTCCTCCCTCTCCCTCTATTGGTGTATGGCACCCCATACCCTTATCCCCCTCCAGGGATACCTCACGTCTCTCAGAGACTTAGGAGTCAGCTGTTTTGCTTTACGGGGTCGAGTCCTCTCGTTCCCCAGCCTCCCCCCCCCTACTCATCCCTCCCCCGGGATACCTACTGACTCCTTCCCTCAGTCTGAGCCGAGAACAGCTGTCGAGGTTATAGTCAAGTACGCTCACTTACATGCCTTGTCGTAGCCCTTTTTCCCCCGCCGCTCTGATTGGCCATCGGTCGGCTGGGGGGATTTCAGTTGTGTATTGGGTATTCTTCAGCGTGATTCCCTTCGTTACGTACCGTATCCCTCTTGGGTCTCTACTATTATGTAGACTATTTGTTAGTAGGGGAATCACGTTATTAGAGCTTTTATTTATTGGTTTTTATTATATATATTTATTGTCTCTGTTCGTTAAGGTCCTTGTGGCTGGCGGGGAGTCATTAGCTCCTCCCTCCCTCCCTTTTCGACTCTCCTACCCTGGTAGGCTGGTTGTGACCCCCAGGTCCACCTCAGTTGTCTCCCCGGAGCCAACAGAATAAGCATGTCACTATTATTTTAATTTTATTGTATACTTCCCCGGTACCGACGGGATAGTATATCTCCCCTTTGTGATAATACTCTTATTGAATGATCATAACTAATTACGGATTTGTTTTAACACTTTCATTAATTACTACTTATGCTAAGGTTTTTCCACCCCGATTACTATACCGGTTCGGATTGTTATTCTTAGTATTTATCCCGGTTCTATACCGGTTTAATTTTAGTACCCGGAGCACCCGGGTTCCCCTTGGGATACTAACCTACTATGGGATACTTATGTATCTTTATTATTACAGGTGGTCCGCTGTCAGATGACAGCCTGTGCGGCTCCTACCCTGGTAGGCTGGTTGTGACCCCCGGGTCCACCTCAGTTGTCTCCCCGGAGCCAACAGAATAAGCATGTCACTATTATTTTAATTTTATTGTATACTTCCCCGGTACCGACGGGATAGTATATCTCCCCTTTGTGATAATACTCTTATTGAATGATCATAACTAATTACGGATTTGTTTTAACACTTTCATTAATTACTACTTATGCTAAGTTTTTTCCACCCCGATTACTATACCGGTTCGGATTGTTATTCTTAGTATTTATCCCGGTTCTATACCGGTTAAATTTTAGTACCCGGAGCACCCGGGTTCCCCTTGGGATACTAACCTACTAAGGGATACTTATGTATCTTTATTATTACAGGTGGTCCGCTGTCAGATGACAGCCTGTGCGGCCGTGCTTCAACAAGCGTGCGGCCACGATGTTTGCAGATCGCATGCTCACTGCGCTGTCCAGGTGGATGATCTGATCGTCTGGCATCCAGACAACTGCGTGGTCTGCTACGGGCTTGTCTCCACGCTTACCGCGGATTCGGTAGGTGTCCCTGTCGTTACTATCTAGATTTACTTCGGATTTAATCTCTGGATTTTCCTTGTTATTTGATTGTAATCTCTGATCGAATTAAAACATTTAATCTCGGTCTACATGTTTGTTACACTTCCTTCGACGAAGTCACTTTGTTATTAGTAACGGTTTATTCTCTTTCAGAGCTCTCAGCCTTCTAAGACTTCTGCCTTGGCGACCCTTAAGGTCTGGGTCGGCGGGTTTGCCCGCAACATCAAGGCGAAGAAACCCTACGTCTTGTCCGAACAAATGTGTGCCCTGATATACCCTAACGCCAAGAACTCAGCTGCGGTCCCCAAGGACGTGGCGGACCCCATCATTACGAAGATCAGCGAGGCTCTGCTCTTGTCTGAGGACCACGAAGTGATGGGAGAAGCGATTGTGGAGGACGTCGCGGCTATCAACCTCGACATTGAACCTATGGCTCTCGATGAGCCAGAGCTAGGTAGGGAGGTAGGTGAGGCAGGGTCCCGGGCTAAGATTCCTCTCCTTAGCCCGACTTTTTCTACCTCTTCTGCTAATTCTTCTTTTCAGGGGTTCTCAGGGAAGCACGAGGCTGATATCAGGCCACGTCCTGTTGTCCCTAAGGTTAAGTCTCTCCGTAGACCCTTATTGAAGACCCGCAAGTCTTCCAAATCCCCTAAACCTGTTAAAACTTCGTCTGCCAGAGTCCCCAAAGACTCAGCTGTAGCTTCTTCTTCCTCTCATGGGTCGAGAGCGAAGACAGGCTCATAAAACTAAGACCCCGGAGGCTTCCTTCGATCCGTACGCCTTCTCGAGCAAGTTACTGGAACAAATTGGTTCCCTGATGACGTCCCTCACTGAGAGGGTACAAAACCAGGAGAGTCTCGTTGAGAGCCTCATGCGTTCGGGACTGCCGCAACAACAACAATATGTTATCCCGGATGCCTCTAAGCTCCCGGAGTTCGTCAAGAGCAACCCGTGGAGAATGGCCTTGCACTCCCCTTTCAAGGATGGTATGTTAACCATCGAGGGATGTGGCACCCGGCCTATTGAAGATTTTGAATTCTACCCGCCGGGTCTCCAATTCCCCTTCCCCGGTTTTGCTCGTCTAACCGAGGAGGCTCTTGTACGATTGGATAAAGTTCCTACGGAAACCGTGATCTACCCGAAGGAACAGGCTCAGTCCACCTGGGTCCGGACCCTAAACGAATGGGAGTGTGTTAACACTATGCTAACACCCCATAAAAGCTCCTACACGATGTTTGTGGTAGATGAGCAAACCCCCACTCCGTGTGTCACAAAGATGATGGACCTTGTTCATCAAGCTATTAACAAGGACAAGCCGTTACCACAACTGCGGGAAACGGACCTGACTTTCCTCCTGTTCCCAGGAGATCACGAGTGCTGGACTAACGCCCCAGCCACGTTCACAGCGGGTAAGCTAAGCGCTGACTGTGCTTCCACACAGTTCAGTGAACGACTTCCCAGGCTTCCTGAGTCCTTGATATGTCTCGAGTTTGAAGCTCGGGACCGGTTGAGTAGATCCATCAACTCAGCTACAATGGCTGAAATGACCTCTCTAATGTACGAAGAGGAACCCCTTTTTAAGGTCCTGACTAAGTTATTGCTTCAGACCTTGCTGTCTGATGCCTACGACTTCCTTGCGGCCAGACGTCGTTGCCGTAAACACGTCCTGTCTGAGGCCACTATCAGACATGAGCCTAACAAGCTCATTAAAGCCCCAATCTGGGGCCCTGACTTATTCCCGAGGATCTCATCAATAACGTCCTCAGCGAGGCTGCCAGAGTCAATCAGAGCCTCAAGGTTTGGTGGGGCCTAGTCACCAAACGCAAGTTCGAACCTGCCAGCAACCAATCTCGAGGTAGGAAGAGGCTGAGACCTTTCCAATCCTTCCAAAACCGGCAGTTGCAACAACTAGTTCAGACTATCCCGGTAACGTCCACTTCAAAAGGACAACCTCAACAGCAATATGTGTTGGTTCCTCAGGCCCAGGTAGCAACTACCTCTTATGCTACTTCCCCTGCCTTTAACCCCAACTATGAAACCCAGGGTGCGTTCCAGGGTTACCCAGGGTGCGTTCCAGGGTTACCCAGGGTGCGTTCCAGGGTTACCAACGCGCCAGAGGCTCTGGTGCGAGAAGGACTTTTCGCAACAGAGGTAGCGGAAGGACCCTTTCTCGAGGCCGAGGATTCCGCAGAAGCCGAGGAGGTAAATCCGCAGGGAATTATTGAGAACTCTCGGTTAGGAGGAAGACTCTACACCTTTCGAAACCGTTGGACGTTCAGCAATTGGGCTTTCAGCATAATTTCCAAAGGTCTGGGGTGGAGTTGGATAGAAGGGCCCCTTCCACCAACCAGTTTCCATCAACTTCCAACGGAGGAGCTAGTCTTATATGCAAACGATCTATTACAAAAGAATGCAATCAAAGAAGTAAAATACTTGAAATTTCAAGGTCGCTTGTTCAGCGTGCCAAAGGAAGACTCAGACAAGCGAAGAGTAATCTTGGACCTGTCTCATCTGAATTCTTACATTCGATGCGACAAGTTCCACATGCTAACCGTCTCTCAGGTGCGGACCTTATTTCCCCGTGTGGCCATCACCACCTCTATAGATCTTACCGATGCTTACTATCACGTTCCGATAGCCAGGCATTTTCGTCCGTTTCTAGGCTTCAAACTAGACAACCAAGCTTATGCATTCAAAGTAATGCCATTCTAACTCAACCTAGCACCCAGGATATTCACCAAACTAGCGGAGACGGTAATCCAAGAGTTACGAACCCAAGGAATTCAAATAGTAGCTTACCTAGACGACTGACTCATTTGGTCAAACAGTGTCGAGAACTGCCTCTCGGCAACAAACAAAGTGATAAAATTCCTACAACAGTTGGGGTTCCAGATCAACTTCGAGAAATCTCGCCTAGTCCCAAAGACCAAGTTTCAATGGCTGGGATTACAATGGGATCTGCGTTCCCACACGCTACGTCTCCCAACAGCCAAGAGGACAGAAATAGCAAAGAACACAAGACGTTTTCTCAAGGACAAATTGACGTCCAGGAGAAATCAAGAGAGAATCTTGGGTGCCCTCCAGTTTGCCTCGGTAACAGATATAGTACTGAAGGCCAGACTGAAAGATATAAACAGAGTATGGCGCTCCAGGGCAAACGAGAAATATCGAGACAAAAGAGCTCGACTTCCGCCAATTCTGAGGAAAAGACTTCAGCCATGGACAAAGGTAAAAAATCTGGCAAAATCCGTTCCTTTACAATATCCACCTCCAAAACTGGTCATTCACACAGACGCCTCCTTAACAGGCTGGGGGGGGGGGGATACTCCCAGTACAGGAAAGTCCAAGGACTATGGTCGACAGTATTCCACCAACTCCATATCAATGTCTTAGAGGCCATGGCGGTATTCCTAACCCTAAAACGACTGGCTCCAGCCAGGAACCAACATATCAGATTGGTTCTAGACAGTGAAGTCATAGTCCACTGCATAAACAGAGGGGGTTCCAAGTCAAGTCACATCAACCATGTGATGTTAGCAATATTTTCCATGGCAGCATCGAACCAGTGGCATCTGTCAGCAGTCCATCTAGCGGGAGTACGAAATGTAGTGGCGGACTCACTTTCGAGGACGACTCCGCTGGAGTCGGAGTGGTCACTGGACCGGAAATCATTCAAATGGATCCTGTCTCAGGTCCCGGGTCTCCAGATAGACCTATTTGCAACAGTCCAACCACAAACTAGAGTGCTACGTAGCCCCCAACCTGGACCCTCGGGCTTACGCCACAGACGCAATGTCATTGGACTGGAACACTTGGGAGGGAATTTATTTATTCCCACCAATAAATCTGTTGATGAAAGTGTTAGACAAACTCAGAACTTTCAAGAGCCGGGTTGCTCTAGTAGCCCCCAACTGGCCCAAGAGCAACTGGTTTCCCCTGCTGGTGGAACTGGGTCTCCACCCTCGACAGATACCCAATCCAATACTAACACAAGTAGTACAAACTCGCAATGTGTTAGCTTCCTCTAAAATTCAGAGTGCCCTAACTTTATGGACTTCATGAAATTTACAGCACAGAGAGGTGCAGATATCGATCCTCAAAATACCCCATTTTTAGAATCGGATAAAAGGGAGTCCACCCTTCGACAGTATGATTCGGCTGTTAAGAAACTTGCCAATTTTTAAGGGACTCAAAGGTTGAGATGATGACTATGAATCTGACCGTAACCTTCTTTAGAATTCTATTTGAATCAGGCCTAGTGGCCAGTACTATTACTACAATTAAATCAGCCTTGAAACAGATTTTCCAAATTGTTTTTAATATTGACCTTACAGATTCATACTTCTCATCAATCCCGAGAGCCTGCGTCAGATTGAAACCATCAACTCGCCCTAGCTCAGTTTCCTGGTTTCTGAATGATGTACTTAAGTTGGCTTCTGATACTCTTAACGAGTCTTGTAATTACATTCCATTATTAAGGAAAACCTTGTTCCTAATGAGCCTAGCTTCTGGTGCCAGAATATCAGAACTTTCAGCCTTGACTAGAGATCCAGGTCATATTGAATTTCTCTCGTCAGGGGAAGTCCTACTTTCCCCTGACAAAAGGTTCTTAGCAAAAAATGAGGACCCCCAGAACAGATGGTCCCCCTGGAAGATTGTTCCACTTCCTCAGGATCCATCTTTATGTCCAGTAAACACTCTGAAAGCCTATTTAAATATAACTTCCATTAAGTCCTCAGGGCCCTTATTCATTAGAGAAAATGGAGGAACCATCACCCTGAAAGGAATCAGACAGCAGATTCTGTATTTCATTAAACAGGCTAACCCTGAATCATTCCCTCACGTTCATGATATACGAGCCGTAGCTACATCTATTAATTACTTTCACCACATGAACTTTGATGAACTTACCAAATATACAGGCTGTAAGTCTCCAACAGTTTTTAAACGCCACTACTTAAAACCTTTGGAAGCCCTAATATTTGCTACAGTGGCAGCAGGGAATGTGGTTCCTCCTGAAAGTAATGATTCCTAATCAGGTCTTGCTCTATCCTACTTCCTTCTACCTGCCTTACTTATTGTCCCTACTTTAGTTTTGGTTTTGTTTTACACCTGGGATGCACCCTCAAGGTGCACTCTTATTTTATCATGTCTGTAAATAGCCTTACTCTCCCACGAGTTGAATTTTGTTTGTATTTACCTTCAGGATCGTAAATTACCATTTGATCTCACAGCTTTTTATTGTACATTGCATTTTCCTTGTCCTTCCATAGTTTGGAAGTTTTTTGCTGTATTTGTTACTTATCCCTCTATCCTTCCTTATAAGGAATGGTGGAATGGTTCATTCACTGGGACCGCTATTGAGAAAATAGCGTTGGAGAGAGGGTAATTTTACAATTTTTAGTGATGCAAGGAGTGTCCTTAAAGCTATAGAAGTTTTTAATTCTAATAACCCTCTAGTTTTAAAGATTTTAGAATGGCTTTTTATTATTGGACGGAGAGGTATAACAGTTCAATTTTGTTGGGTTCCAGCACATGTAGGTGTGTCTGGGAATGAGAAGGCAGATTCACTGGCTAAGAAGGCTGCATCCGAGTTGCTGCCAAAAAGGTATCCCATTCCCTGTAATGATTTCTTACCTGACATCAAGAAATTGGTTTGCAATAAATGGCAACAGCAATGGGATAGCCAAGATGGGAATAAAATGTGAGAGGTAACAAATGTCATATCTCCTTGGAGGTATAATATGATGCCCCAAAAATGGGAGACGTCTCTTTGTCGTCTCTGTATTGGTCACACTCGGTTGACACATGAGTTTCTGCTGAAGGGCCAACACCAACCGTATTGTGACGGCTGTTTAGTACCTCTAACAGTGAGGCATTTGTTGACCGAATGCCCCAATTATAACAACTTAAGGAATAGATATTTTTTTGAGGCTCGAGGTGAGGGTGGCAGGTTCATCCTTGCCAAGATTCTTGGAAATGATGTGTCCTACTATGCAAGTGGCATTTTTAGATTTATTTCAGAAGCAGGTCTTCTGAAAACTATTTAACTTTTATGACATTCAACTTTTATGATTTTAATTGAATACTCTTTTATTTTTTATTTTTTAAATTTTTCATTTTTGTATACATAAATTAAATGTTACCAGCGTCAATGACCTTAGATGTCAGGATGCCTGAAAACTTTAAATCAATCAATCATTCACTGGGTTTCAGTATTCCTATTTACTTTTGTATTAAACCATGTTTTTTTATATTTTGTCTTTAATTTACTTTCCCCTCAGGTGTTAGTTCCAAGTTTTGGGACCATTTCTCTTGTACTATTTCACAGAGCGGCACAGGTGGAGCCCAGAAAAGGGATTTTGACAAAGGAAAAATCTATTTCTGGGCGAGAGACCTGTGCCGCCCAGTGAACCCTCCCTCTACTTCCCTCCCAGAATGGGCCCAAACTTGGGTGCTATGAGGAGTGACGTAGTTGGCGTGGGTTGAGATGGTGGTAGTAGCATTCAGTGGTGGGTGTTGAACGGCACCTCACTGTGACGGGGATATTGAAGAGGAGATATCTAAATGGCGCGAGACTTCTGGTTGTGTTTTATCACACCCCAGTATTACAGTGATCCCACGCTACTTCACGGTTCGACCATCGCGGATTCACCACTTCGTGGATTTTTTTCATAACGCATGTATATAAATATATCGCGGATTTTCCGGAAATTTCGAAAATACCGTGATGTGACCGATGGTGCGAGATTGGAGAAAGTAAGGAAAATTGAATCATGATTGATTTTCAATATAAATGAAACTCTGAGGAGCAACAAAGATATCATTTGTTAGAGAGATAGAGAGAGGTAAGGAATGGGAGGTAGTGAAAAGTAGCCCAGAGAGAGAGAGAGAGAGAGAGAGAGAGAGAGAGAGAGAGAGAGTGTGTGTGTGTGTGTGTGTTGTTTTAAATGTAATAAACAAAAAAATTTGATAGGTTATAACACATTGGTGCTTATGTAATATCAACTGTATAGACGGTTTGAATAAGTCTAGAATAAAATGATGTTTCCCAAAAAATAGTGGTTTGCTGATGAAATCGGATGCCGTATTTTTAGCTACGATTGAAATGGATGTAGACTCGGCATAATTTTTTCGTTTTGTATTTAATTGACACTAAGAAAACTAATTTTAGTTTCTTCATCTATATGTAAGTATTGTATAACACGAGAGAGAGAGAGAGAGAGAGAGAGAGAGAGAGAGAGAGAGAGAGAGAGCGAGTGTGCGTGTGTGTGTTGTTTTAAATATAATAAGAGAGAGAGAGAGTGTGTGTGTGTTGTTTTAAATGTAATAAACAAAAAAATTTGATAGGTTATAACACATTGGTGCTTATGTAATATCAACTGTATAGACAGTTTGAATAAGTTAAGAAATGGTATAAACGATACTTTGTTAGTGTATTCGTACGCTCTCAAGAGCGGCAGCTAGACGTCAGCTGATCTGATCACACCCAAAAGTAAAATAAAAAGAAGTCAACAATACTCGATCTTTAAAACACACCCGAAATTTAAAAACAAAAGTACACGCTTTCTTAATGTGCATTTAACTATTTAAAGAGTAGCAATGTTCTAGAATAAAATGATGTTTCCCAAAAAATAGTGGTTTGCTGATGAAAGGATGCCGTATTTTTAGCAACGATTGAAATGGATGTAAACTCGGCATAATTTTTTCGTTTCGTATTTAATTGACACTAAGAAAACTAATTTTAGTTTCTTCATCTATATGTAAGTATTGTATAACACAAGAGAGAGAGAGAGAGAGAGAGAGAGAGAGAGAGAGAGAGAGAGAGAGAGAGAGAGAGAGAGAGAGAGAGAATGAATCGGCTGTTGTAATCGAATGCCATGTTTTTGTTTAGTGAGAATTTCATCGCCACGACTAACAACAACATACTGTACTGAACTTTACAGTATTATACAGACTACTGTAATATGATAAAGTAAAATATTTGTAATAACCTATTTTATATGAAATGGGGCTATTTTTTTGTTTAAAATTTACATTTACGTACGTAAAACATCTCTCTCTCTCTCTCTCTCTCTCTCTCTCTCTCTCTCTCTCTCTCTCTCTCTCGTAAATTGTTTTCCTGCTTTGCTACGTATGTATGATTTTATATAGATACGGTAAATAATATTTGTAATAACATATTTTCTAAAAGCTTTTACTGTAATATCATTATTTATCACTTTCATCATGCGCGTTAAATGCCTTCGTTTGTTTATTACGATCGAAGATGAAGCGTACTTTATGACGTCGCCATAAAGAAAAACATTTCATTTGGAAGTCCTAAGAAAAATTAAGTAAAACATTGGTAATAACAAAATCAACATACTGTATAATCAATATAATCGATGCAAAAACTAACCTATACACAGATGTGTACACTAAATGCGTTTGTTTCTTCATTATGATCAGAGATAAACGTAAACAAAACATTGGTTGCCATTTTTTATCGTGCTTTTTGGCGTGTTTAGGAAACGCATGATATAAAATCGCCTTTAATATTTGTGCCTGTCTTAGTTTAGGGTACTGTAGTACATGCATTAAGTGTTCTGTACATTAAAGGGTAGTTTGTTAACAGTACTACGTACAAGGGAAGGTTCTAAAAGTCTGAATATACATGTTAAATAAATACGTAAATATGGTGTCACTACTTCGCGGATTTTCACTTATCGCGGTCTGGTCTGGAACCTATCTACCGCGATAAACGAGGGCTCACTGTATACCGACACCTTATATAGGTGAGCGAGCTGGATTCAACCCTGGCATTCCTATGCAACTTTTTTCTCTGGTAATTCATAGCAGTTATATACCTTAGAAATGATGCAAAAGGAGCATTTCATTGGGCGGCACAGGTCTCTCGCCCAAAAATAGATATTTCCTTCGTCAAAATTCCTTTATTATTATTCTTTTTTTTGGTTTGTAATATGTATTTATTATACAGGCATTGTATTAATGTATTGTGTAATTATGTGTAGCCATTTATTAAGGATTTATTATGGGTTTTTAGGCTGAGGAACGAATTAAATCAATTACCATGTATTCTTATGGGAATATTTGCTCCAACATACGATCGTTTCAACATACGAAGTAGTTTCTGGAACGAATTAAGATCGTATGTAGAGGTATCACTGTATTGTTCTACTGTCTGGTATTCAGCTGCTGATTCTCATCTTAATTTGTTGGACAGAAGCTTATGGTCTATTAAATTTCTTATTTCTGATCTAGATATTATTCTTTGGCACCGTCGTTCAATTAGTTCATTATGCGTGTTGCATAAGATAATTTCATAACTCTGACCATCCTTTACATTCAGATCTCCCTGGACAATTCTACCCTGTTCGTAATACTAGGCAGGCAGTTAATTCTAATAGCCAGGCCTTCTCCATCATGAGGCTCAATACTACACAGTATTCTAGAAGTTTTATTCCAGCTATTACCAAGTTGTGGAATGATCTTCCTAATCGTGTAGTTGAATCAGTAGAACTTCAAAAGTTCAAAGTTGGATCAAATGTTTTTATGTTGACCAGGCTGACATGAGTCTTTTTATAGTTTATATATGACATATCTGCTTTTTACTTTGTTAATAGTTTTTTTGGGCTCAGGCCATGTCGTCCTGATTGAAGGTTCCTTTCAGTAGCTTCCTAGGTTATATTTGACTACAGTGATATTCCCAGAGAATTTATCTAAAGGTCTCCAGAATTCTAACTCTTGGTGCGAATATCCTTAAAGTTTCCTTTTAGGATATCGCATAATATCAGGGGACGTATTCTTGACACGCCACATAGCAATCTGCACCCTGCATAGCGTTCACGCTTCGAGAGGAAAAGGGGCAAAATTAAAGATGAGCCGTTACAAAATTCTCCTCCTCTGTTACAGTTTGAGTACTCAGATGGGGCCACAATTGTTGGCCATCTTTATTCCTTTCTCTGTAGCGCATCAGCTCGGTGATTTTTCCCAGTGCTCTTTCGCTATTTTGGATTATAATGCATTCTCCAGCATCCTCTGCTTCTGGAAAGTAAAGTAAAGATTTAACTCGAAATTAACTATGTTTTTGTCAAAGCTATTGCCTGGACCGGAGGCGCCTTCGGCGCTGTCGTTCGTAACGCATGTGTTATTTAGTTAGCCAGAACGACTTTCTCGGTATAATAGCTTAAATATGTATATTTAGCTATATAGTCTTCATTGCTAGGAATTAATTATATTATGCCGATAGTATTCTTTAGTTTCAGCGAATTAGGTAGCCGATCTTGTTGACGCTAGGCTTGCTAGCCTAGGTGTTTTAGATTACTCTCTTGCATGATATAATAGGCGTTCCTGGTGTTATTAAATTTAAATGAAGATTTTAGGCAATTTATACATGTAAGATATATATATAGATTGCATAATAATTTCCTCTTCCAAGATAGTATTGTATATGAAAGAGCTTCGATGAGTCAGGTAGTTGATCTCACTGTCACTAGGCTAATAGCCTAGTGGCTTTAGTATACTTTCATACAATCTCCCCGGTTACCTTTATACATAAGGTAATCCCTTTTTCCCTCTGAGTGTAGCCTATGGCTACGATCCTAGCCGGTCTTGCCTTGAATTGTGATTCTGGTAAGGTTAAGCTAGGGTTTTTCTGCCCCTTTACCAAGCCATTGTTGATGAGCTTTGGGTTTAGGTCGGAACCTCAGAGTACTTGTCGTGTGCCGGCAGCTGTCCAATAGGGTGAATGTACTCCCCTGTTGGACGTAGTTGGTTGGCATAGGAGGCCTTGCCCTCTAGACTGCACTTGGAGGGGTCATGGGATCCC
The DNA here is from genome assembly GCF_036898095.1 of Palaemon carinicauda. Taxonomy (NCBI): domain Eukaryota; kingdom Metazoa; phylum Arthropoda; class Malacostraca; order Decapoda; family Palaemonidae; genus Palaemon; species Palaemon carinicauda. Next base: position 93,320,032 of record NC_090736.1, read on the forward strand.
CTTCTCCCTGCAGGCTAGCGACTAGTCCTGTGCCGGCAGACCCTAGGCTGTAGAATAGTGATTATTCTTTGGCCTAGGATGGCACAAGCATGGGAACTCTGTTTCTCTTTGTGTTAGGGACGGCTTGATGATACCGGTCCCTTTACTGTATCGGTAGACCCTAGGCTGGAGAATGTACTCTCCTTATGCCTAGGATGATACTGATACTGAAACAGAGTTTCCTTTTGGGTGGGGTAGGGACGGCATGCTGCCGGCCCCTCTCACACCTTATACAGGACCCTTTTTCCCCGTCCCTTTCTGTCCTTTGGTGATGGCCTAGCTATTACATCTCTGTGTCCGTCGTCCTACAATCTTACCGATTGCCGGCGGGTTGTAGGGCGGCTCAGTCTTCTGCCTGTATGGCCTAGTCGTTCAGCTTCCCTATAGGACATGATGTTTTGGGATAGCTGTTTCGGCAGGTCTAGCTGCCGGTAGGAGACCCATTTGCCTTAGAGTGTTCTTCAGTCCTCCCTTGGGCTGCCATCTGCTGTCTTTGCCGACTGATACCGACATGGCTGCGGATGGGTGGAAGCTTGAGCATGATATGTTCTCCCCTTCCATTAGAACCCTCATTCAGGAGTAGGGTAGTGATATAGTGGCTAGTGCTGCCACCCTGTCATCACCCTTCACTCCTTGCTTTCTCTCTCTCTATTGGCTAGTGCTGCCAACTACTAATCTATCTGGCGGCTGCCGGCTACTAACTTTGCTGGCAAGATGCAGGCTAGGCTTGTGGTCCGACAGCACACTGTCACCCTGACTCTGCCGTCGAGAGCCGGCAGTGTCTATACTTGGCCACTACCCAGTCACATTGAATGATGGCTGGGATGGTGTGCCTTCAGTCGGTGACCCGCCGGCAGCTGGCGAGTCTATCATTGACCACTACCCAGTCACATTGAATGATGGCTGGGATGGTGTGCTTCAGCGGATATACATGTACTGAATTTTGTGACAGTGAATTAATTCTAAGCACTACTCTTGCCAGCAGATTGCCGGCAGTAACTGTTGTATATGAATATACAAAAGCCAGTACATCTGTAGTATAGAGCATACTGCAGATAGAAAACTATGGTATCTACTTATACAATAGTCAAAAGTTTCCAAAATACTCTGTGTGTCTAGGTGCAGTCTATTGTTGAGACCTAATAGAATTGGGAAAGGAATTCCCTTTTCTTTACACTGATTGTTCATCAGTGTCTTTAATCCTCACTATTAACTCTTTTGGAAGTGGGTGTTGTTTACACTACTCTATCCTTATGGGCTAGAATCTTCCACTGGGCCTCTGATAGAGGATACCTTAGAATTAATAGTGAGGAAGGTCACAGCAATTGGTTGGGCGGGAACCACATGTATGTGTCTTTCCTATTTCATTTCAGCTTACCTAAGCTATATGCAATAAATAAAATGGAAATTGTTATTATAATACTTATTATAATATTTATTAGTCTAATGAGATAGACTGCAATATACTCATTTTATTTTCCTCTCTTTACAGGAGGACTATGTCAAGTGTGACAGCGTGTTCTGCAGTATTCGCCGCAAGAACTTTTATGGCCATCTGGGGTGTAGGACACACTCCCGCTGTTCCATCACCAAGGGACCTCTAAAATACTGGGACCCACAGGTATGTACAGTGTGCAAGAACCTGTTGAATGAGGCATTTGAAAATCCCAAGACAGCAGAGTCAAGGGATGTAGCTCGGGAGAAGATACGCAAATGGGTTCGTGATTTGAAAAAGAACTCCACGGGGCCTTACCTCCCTAGTGAGCGTATGAGAGCCCTGCTATTCCCCAAAGCATCTGCGGATGCTGTTATTCCTCAGCCTCACCCTGAGATCCCTTGCATCCAGCTATCTGTCGATACGGATGTCTCGGATGCGATGAAGGACATCCATCTAGATGATGAGAGGATGTCAGAGGTGTCTGAGGACACCGAAAAGGGCCTTCTGGCCGAAGGTCGAGAAGAGGAGTCAACGGTGGCTCCTGAGACGGAAGAGGAAGAGGTCGAAACAATCTCTGTTTCGTCGGTTCCTGCCCCAGAACCTGTACCCCCTACGTCCTCCGCTCCTCAGCCTACGAAATCGGACGACACTCTGGCTGCCATCAAAGCTATGATGGAAATGTACGACAAGAATATTGAGCAGAGGGAAGCCGAACTCAAGAAGGAGATTCTTAGGCTTACACTTTCTCGTGGACCTCAACGGAGGCTCAATGTTAAGGATCTTCCCTCGTGTTCCCAGGTTAATTCATGGAGGCATGCCGAGTACATGCCAATAACCAATGGCAAGATCTTTGTGTCAGAAAAGCTGGGCGCTGTCCCCATTGAGGACGAGTTCTGGCCCAGCTTTGAGTCCTATCCAGACTGCTTCGTTCGTCTTAAGACTGAACCGGTTTCTAAGGAGGAAACAGAGCCTAAGGAGGTCATAGTGCTTGACCACTCGAAGGCTCAGGCTTTGTTCCCCAGCAGCCTGAAGGACAAGGGCTTCACCAACTCTAAGGTGCCAGGCCTGAGCAAGAAGCATACCTCTTTTCTTGCTCCCACAACTATGGTTTTCCCCTTCGTGGGGAAATCATTCAGGGCAGTGGTTAAGGCAGTGGAAGCAGGGAAACCTTGCCCTACACTAGATGAGTGTAGGCCCCTCTCCCTGGCCTTACCATCAGATAGTAATGACTGGAAGGACATTCAGCCAACCTTCTCAGTCGGGAAGTTGGAGGCTGACATCGCTGGACGTCAGTTCAACGAGAACCTCCCCAAGTTGTCTGAGTTTCTCCTTTATCGAGAACAGATACAAAGGAGAGGCTTGCTGCCTATCTGTCCCTCCAGGTGTCCATGGAGGCAATGGCCAGTGAACAAAGAACCCCAGACATGTTCATGGTCTTGGCCAAGACACATTTGGCAACCCTTAAGAAGGATTTCTACAGTTTCGTTAAGGCAAGAAGGGCTTGTAGAGAATTCGTGTTTGCTTCGGCTGCAGTCAAACACGAGCCCAGGAAGTTGATATCTTCCAACATCTAGGGGAAAGATCTGTTTCCGAACGATCTAGTTAAGGAAATTGTTGACAAGGCTGCCACAGAGAATAGAAACCTTCTCCAGAAGTGGGGCATGTCAGCAAAAAGGAAGTCTTTTCCGGATGAGGGTCCCCAACCGAAGAGAAAGACAAAAAGGCCAAGAGTGCCAGCTCGCCCTGCTAAGAAACAACTTCCCATGACCGCGGCGCCACAGATGGTGGCACAGCCCCAACCTACCTACCAGTTAGTACCCCAGCCAGTGATGACTCAGTCACCAGCTTTTACTCCCACCTATGAGAGGCAGACCACTACCTTTCGCCATAGAGGTAAAGGCTCAGGTAGAGATTCCTCTAGACGGCCCTCTAGAGGAAGAAGAGGTAGGGGAGCAAGCGTTCGAGGAGGCAAGCCCTCCGGAAACCAGAAGCAATGAGATGCTTCCGGTAGGAGGAAGACTCTGACATTTCAGGGACTGTTGGACCTTCGATCCCTGGGCCCACAGCATAATCAAGAATGGACTAGGATGGAGCTAGAAGACAGTTCCACCAGCATTTCCTCAGTTCTTCCAACACTCCACCCCTGTTCTGGAAGAATACGTCCGGAAGCTCTTGAGCAAACGGGTGATCAAGAGGGCAAAGTCCATCAAATTCCAAGGAAGGCTGTTTTGTGTTCCAAAGAAGGACTCAGAGTCATTCTGGATTTGTCCCCTCTCAACAAGTTCATAGAGAACAACAAGTTCAAGATGTTAACCCTTCAACACATAAGGGCCCTATTGCCCAAAAGGGCATACACAGTCTCCATAGACATGGCGGATGCCTATTGGCACATTCCGATGAATCGCTAGATCTCCTCCTACCTAGGATTCAGGCTACAAAAAAGAAAGTACGTTTTCAAAGCCATGCACTTCGGACTAAACATAGCCCCAAGGATCTTCACGAAGCTTGCAGAAGCAGTCGTTCAACAACTACGCCTACAAGGTTTCCAGGTGGTGTCATATCTGGACGATTCGCTGGTGTGGGCAGCATCGGAAGCGGAATGCTTGCAAGCATCCAAGAAGGTGATCCAGTTCCTCGAACATCTAGGATTCAAAATCAACACCAAAAAGTCTCGACTATCTCCAGCTCAGAAGTTCCAATGGCTAGGCATACATTGGGACTTACAGTCACATCGCCTCTCCATTCCATTAAAGAAGAGGAGAGAGATAGTGGACTAATGCCCCAGCCACGTTCACAGCGGGTAAGCTAAGCGCTGACTGTGCTTCCACACAGTTCAGTGAACGACTTCCCAGGCTTCCTGAGTCCTTGATATGTCTCGAGTTTGAAGCTCGGGACCGGTTGAGTAGATCCATCAACTCAGCTACAATGGCTGAAATGACCTCTCTAATGTACGAAGAGGAACCCCTTTTTAAGGTCCTGACTAAGTTATTGCTTCAGACCTTGCTGTCTGATGCCTACGACTTCCTTGCGGCCAGACGTCGTTGCCGTAAACACGTCCTGTCTGAGGCCACTATCAGACATGAGCCTAACAAGCTCATTAAAGCCCCAATCTGGGGCCCTGACTTAATCCCGAGGATCTCATCAATAACGTCCTCAGCGAGGCTGCCAGAGTCAATCAGAGCCTCAAGGTTTGGTGGGGCCTAGTCACCAAACGCAAGTTCGAACCTGCCAGCAACCAATCTCGAGGTAGGAAGAGGCTGAGACCTTTCCAATCCTTCCAAAACCGGCAGTTGCAACAACTAGTTCAGACTATCCCGGTAACGTCCACTTCAAAAGGACAACCTCAACAGCAATATGTGTTGGTTCTTCAGGCCCAGGTAGCAACTACCTCTTATGCTACTTCCCCTGCCTTTAACCCCAACTATGAAACCCAGGGTGCGTTCCAGGGTTACCCAGGGTGCGTTCCAGGGTTACCAACGCGCCAGAGGCTCTGGTGCGAGAGGGACTTTTCGCAACAGAGGTAGCGGAAGGACCCTTTCTCGAGGCCGAGGATTCTGCAGAAGCCGAGGAGGTAAATCCGCAGGGAATTATTGAGAACTCTCGGTTAGGAGGAAGACTCTACACCTTTCGAAACCGTTGGACGTTCAGCAATTGGGCTTTCAGCATAATTTCCAAAGGTCTGGGGTGGAGTTGGATAGAAGGGCCCCTTCCACCAACCAGTTTCCATCAACTTCCAACGGAGGAGCTAGTCTTATATGCAAACGATCTATTACAAAAGAATGCAATCAAAGAGGTAAAACACTTGAAATTTCAAGGTCGCTTGTTCAGCGTGCCAAAGGAAGACTCAGACAAGCGAAGAGTAATCTTGGACCTGTCTCATCTGAATTCTTACATTCGATGCGACAAGTTCCACATGCTAACCGTCTCTCAGGTGCGGACCTTATTTCCCCGTGTGGCCATCACCACCTCTATAGATCTTACCGATGCTTACTATCACGTTCCGATAGCAAGGCATTTTCGTCCGTTTCTAGGCTTCAAACTAGGCAACCAAGCTTATGCATTCAAAGTAATGCCATTCTAACTCAACCTAGCACCCAGGATATTCACCAAACTAGCGGAGACGGTAATCCAAGAGTTACGAACCCAAAGAATTCAAATAGTAGCTTACCTAGACGACTGACTCATTTGGTCAAACAGTGTCGAGAACTGCCTCTCGGCAACAAACAAAGTGATAAAATTCCTACAACAGTTGGGGTTCCAGATCAACTTCGAGAAATCTCGCCTAGTCCCAAAGACCAAGTTTCAATGGCTGGGATTACAATGGGATCTGCGTTCCTACACGCTACGTCTCCCAACAGCCAAGAGGACAGAAATAGCAAAGAACACAAGACGTTTTCTCAAGGACAAATTGATGTCCAGGAGAAATCAAGAGAGAATCTTGGGTGCCCTCCAGTTTGCCTCGGTAACAGATATAGTACTGAAGGCCAGACTGAAAGATATAAACAGAGTATGGCGCTCCAGGGCAAACGAGAAATATCGAGACAAAAGAGCTCGACTTCCGCCAATTCTGAGGAAAAGACTTCAGCCATGGACAAAGGTAAAAAATCTGGCAAAATCCGTTCCTTTACAATATCCACCTCCAAAACTGGTCATTCACACAGACGCCTCCTTAACAGGCTGGGGGGGGGGGATACTCCCAGTACAGGAAAGTCCAAGGACTATGGTCGACAGTATTCCACCAACTCCATATCAATGTCTTAGAGGCCATGGCAGTATTCCTAACCCTAAAACGACTGGCTCCAGCCAGGAACCAACATATCAGATTGGTTCTAGACAGCGAAGTCATAGTCCACTGCATAAACAGAGGGGGTTCCAAGTCAAGTCACATCAACCATGTGATGTTAGCAATATTTTCCATGGCAGCATCGAACCAGTGGCATCTGTCAGCAGTCCATCTAGCGGGAGTACGAAATGTAGTGGCGGACTCACTTTCGAGGACGACTCCGCTGGAGTCGGAGTGGTCACTGGACCGGAAATCAATCAAATGGATCCTGTCTCAGTCCCGGGTCTCCAGATAGACCTATTTGCAACAGTCCAACCACAAACTAGAGTGCTACGTAGCCCCCAACCTGGACCCTCGGGCTTACGCCACAGACGCAATGTCATTGGACTGGAACACTTGGGAGGGAATTTATTTATTCCCACCAATAAATCTGTTGATGAAAGTGTTAGACAAACTCAGAACTTTCAAGAGCCGGGTTGCTCTAGTAGCCCCCAACTGGCCCAAGAGCAACTGGTTTCCCCTGCTGGTGGAACTGGGTCTCCACCCTCGACAGATACCCAATTCAATACTAACACAAGTAGTACAAACTCGCAATGTGTTAGCTTCCTCAAAAATTCAGAGTGCCCTAACTTTATGGACTTCATGAAATTTACAGCACAGAGAGGTGCAGATATCGATCCTCAAAATACCCCATTTTTAGAATCGGATAAAAGGGAGTCCACCCTTCGACAGTATGATTCGGCTGTTAAGAAACTTGCCAATTTTTAAGGGACTCAAAGGTTGAGATGATGACTATGAATCTGACCGTAACCTCCTTTAGAATTCTATTTGAATCAGGCCTAGTGGCCAGTACTATTACTACAATTAAATCAGCCTTGAAACAGATTTTCCAAATTGTTTTTAATATTGACCTTACAGATTCATACTTCTCATCAATCCCGAGAGCCTGCGTCAGATTGAAACCATCAACTCGCCCTAGCTCAGTTTCCTGGTTTCTGAATGATGTACTTAAGTTGGCTTCTGATACTCTTAACGAGTCTTGTAATTACATTCCATTATTAAGGAAAACCTTGTTCCTAATGAGCCTAGCTTCTGGTGCCAGAATATCAGAACTTTCAGCCTTGACTAGAGATCCAGGTCATATTGAATTTCTCTCGTCAGGGGAAGTCCTACTTTCCCCTGACAAAAGGTTCTTAGCAAAAAATGAGGACCCCCAGAACAGATGGTCCCCCTGGAAGATTGTTCCACTTCCTCAGGATCCATCTTTATGTCCAGTAAACACTCTGAAAGCCTATTTAAATATAACTTCCATTAAGTCCTCAGGGCCCTTATTCATTAGAGAAAATGGAGGAACCATCACCCTGAAAGGAATCAGACAGCAGATTCTGTATTTCATTAAACAGGCTAACCCTGAATCATTCCCTCACGTTCATGATATACGAGCCGTAGCTACATCTATTAATTACTTTCACCACATGAACTTTGATGAACTTACCAAATATACAGGCTGTAAGTCTCCAACAGTTTTTAAACGCCACTACTTAAAACCTTTGGAAGCCCTAAAATTTGCTACAGTGGCAGCAGGGAATGTGGTTCCTCCTGAAAGTAATGATTCCTAATCAGGTCTTGCTCTATCCTACTTCCTTCTACCTGCCTTACTTATTGTCCCTACTTTAGTTTTGGTTTTGTTTTACACCTGGGATGCACCCTCAAGGTGCACTCTTATTTTATCATGTCTGTAAATAGCCTTACTCTCCCACGAGTTGAATTTTGTTTGTATTTACCTTCAGGATCGTAAATTACCATTTGATCTCACAGCTTTTTATTGTACATTGCATTTTCCTTGTCCTTCCATAGTTTGGAAGTTTTTTGCTGTATTTGTTACTTATCCCTCTATCCTTCCTTATAAGGAATGGTGGAATGGTTCATTCACTGGGACCGCTATTGAGAAAATAGCGTTGGAGAGAGGGTAATTTTACAATTTTTAGTGATGTAAGGAGTGTCCTTAAAGCTATAGAAGTTTTTAATTCTAATAACCATCTAGTTTTAAAGATTTTAGAATGGCTTTTTATTATTGGACGGAGAGGTATAACAGTTCAATTTTGTTGGGTTCCAGCACATGTAGGTGTGTCTGGGAATGAGAAGGCAGATTCACTGGCTAAGAAGGCTGCATCCGAGTTGCTGCCAAAAAGGTATCCCATTCCCTGTAATGATTTCTTACCTGACATCAAGAAATTGGTTTGCAATAAATGGCAACAGCAATGGGATAGCCAAGATGGGAATAAAATGCGAGAGGTAACAAATGTCATATCTCCTTGGAGGTATAATATGATGCCCCGAAAATGGGAGACGTCTCTTTGTCGTCTCCGTATTGGTCACTCTCGGTTGACACACGAGTTTCTGCTGAAGGGCCAACACCAACCGTATTGTGACGGCTGTTTAGTACCTCTAACAGTGAGGCATTTGTTGACCGAATGCCCCAATTATAACAACTTAAGGAATAGATATTTGTTTGAGGCTCGAGGTGAGGGTGGCAGGTTCATCCTTGCCAAGATTCTTGGAAATGATGTGTCCTACTATGCAAGTGACATTTTTAGATTTATTTCAGAAGCAGGTCTTCTGAAAACTATTTAACTTTTATGACATTCAACTTTTATGATTTTAATTGAATACTCTTTTATTTTTTATTTTTTAAATTTTTCATTTTTGTATACATAAATTAAATGTTACCGGCGTCAATGACCTTAGATGTCAGGATGCCTGAAAACTTTAAATCAATCAATCATTCACTGGGTTTCAGTATTCCTATTTACTTTTGTATTAAACAATGTTTTTTTATATTTTGTCTTTAATTTACTTTCCCCTCAGGTGTTAGTTCCAAGTTTTGGGACCATTTCTCTTGTACTATTTCACAGAGCGGCACAGGTGGAGCCCAGAAAAGGTATTTTGACAAAGGAAAAATCTATTTCTGGGCGAGAGACCTGTGCCGCCCAGTGAACCCTCCCTCTACTTCCCTCCCAGAATGGGCCCAAACTTGGGTGCTATGAGGAGTGACGTAGTTGGCGTGGGTTGAGATGGTGGTATTAGCATTCAGTGGTGGGTGTTGAACGGCACCTCGCTGTGACGGGGATATTGAAGAGGAGATATCTAAATGGCGCGAGACTTCTGGTTGTGTTTTATCACACCCCAGTATTACAGTGATCCCACGCTACTTCACGGTTCGACCATCGCGGATTCACCACTTCGTGGATTTTTTTCATAACGCATGTATATAAATATATCGCGGATTTTCCGGAAATTTCGAAAATACCGTGATGTGACCGATGGTGCGAGATTGGAGAAAGTAAGGAAAATTGAATCATGATTGATTTTCAATATAAATGAAACTCTGAGGAGCAACAAAGATATCATTTGTTAGAGAGATAGAGAGAGGTAAGGAATGGGAGGTAGTGAAAAGTAGCCCACAGAGAGAGAGAGAGAGAGAGAGAGAGAGAGAGAGAGAGAGAGAGAGAGAGAGAGAGAGAGTGTGTGTGTGTTGTTTTAAATGTAATAAACAAAAAAATTTGATAGGTTATAACACATTGGTGCTTATGTAATATCAACTGTATAGACGGTTTGAATAAGTCTAGAATAAAATGATGTTTCCCAAAAAATAGTGGTTTGCTGATGAAATCGGATGCCGTATTTTTAGCTACGATTGAAATGAATGTAGACTCGGCATAATTTTTTCGTTTCGTATTTAATTGACACTAAGAAAACTAATTTTAGTTTCTTCATCTATATGTAAGTATTGTATAGCACGAGAGAGAGAGAGAGAGAGAGAGAGAGAGAGAGAGAGAGAGAGAGAGAGAGAGAGAGAGAGAGCGAGTGTGTGTGTGTGTGTTTTTTTAAATATAATAAAAGAGAGAGAGAGTGTGTGTGTTGTTTTAAATGTAATAAACAAAAAAATTTGATAGGTTATAACACATTGGTGCTTATATAATATCAACTGTATAGACGGTTTGAATAAGTTAAGAAATGGTATAAACGATACTTTGTTAGTGTATTCGTACGCTCTCAAGAGCGGCAGCTAGACGTCAGCTGATCTGATCACACCCAAAAGTAAAATAAAAAGAAGTCAACAATACTCGATTTTTAAAACACACCCGAAATTTAAAAACAAAAGTACACGCTTTCTTAATGTGCATTTAACTATTTAAAGAGTAGCAATGTTCTAGAATAAAATGATGTTTCCCAAAAAATAGTGGTTTGCTGATGAAATCGGATGCCGTATTTTTAGCAACGATTGAAATGGATGTAAACTCGGCATAATTTTTTCGTTTCGTATATAATTGACACTAAGAAAACTAATTTTAGTTTCTTCATCTATATGTAAGTATTGTATAACACAGAGAGAGAGAGAGAGAGGAGAGAGGAGAGAGAGAGAGAGAGAGAGAGAGAGAGAGAGAGAGAGAGAACGAATCAGCTGTTGTAATCGAATGCCATGTTTTTGTTTAGTGAGAATTTCATTGCCACGACTAACAACAACATACTGTACTGAACTTTACAGTATTATACAGACTACTGTAATATGATAAAGTAAAATATTTGTAATAACCTATTTTATATGAAATGGGGCTATTTTTTTGTTTAAAATTTACATTTACGTACGTAAAACATTCTCTCTCTCTCTCTCTCTCTCTCTCTCTCTCTCTCTCTCTCTCTCTCTCTCTCTCTCTCTCTCTCTCTCTCTCTCTCGTAAATTGTTTTCCTGCTTTGCTACGTATGTATGATTTTATATAGATACGGTAAATAATATTTGTAATAACATATTTTCTAAAAGCTTTTACTGTAATATCATTATTCATCACTTTCATCATGCGCGTTAAATGCCTTCGTTTGTTTATTACGATCGAAGATGAAGCGTACTTTATGACGCCGCCATAAAGAAAAACATTTCATTTGGAAGTCCTAAGAAAAATTAAGTAAAACATTGGTAATAACAAAATCAACATACTGTATAATCAATATAATCGATGCAAAAACTAACCTATACACAGATGTGTACACTAAATGCGTTTGTTTCTTCATTATGATCAGAGATAAACGTAAACAAAACATTGGTTGCCATTTTTTATCGTGCTTTTTGGCGTGTTTAGGAAACGCATGATATAAAATCGCCTTTAATATTTGTGCCTGTCTTAGTTTAGGGTACTGTAGTACATGCATTAAGTGTTCTGTACATTAAAGGGTAGTTTGTTAACAGTACTACGTACAAGGGAAGGTTCTAAAAGTCTGAATATACATGTTAAATAAATACGTAAATATGGTGTCACTACTTCGCGGATTTTCACCTATCGCGGTCTGGTCTGGAACCTATCTACTGCGATAAACGAGGGCTCACTGTATACCGACACCTTATATAGGTGAGCGAGCTGGATTCAACCCTGGCATTCCTATGCAACTTTTTTCTCTGGTAATTCATAGCAGTTATATACCTTAGAAATGATGCAAAAGGAGCATTTCATTGGGCGGCACAGGTCTCTCGCCCAGAAATAGATATTTTTTTTCGTCAAAATTCCTTTATTATTATTCTTTTTTTTGGTTTGTAATATGTATTTATTATACAGGCATTGTATTAATGTATTGTGTAATTATGTGTAGCCATTTATTAAGGATTTATTATGGGTTTTTAGGCTGAGGAACGAATTAAATCAATTACCATGTATTCTTATGGGAATATTTGCTCCAACATACGATCGTTTCAACATACGAAGTAGTTTCTGGAACGACTTAAGATCGTATGTAGAGGTATCACTGTATTGTTCTACTGTCTGGTATTCAGCTGCTGATTCTCATCTTAATTTGTTGGACAGAAGCTTATGGTCTAATAAATTTCTTATTTCTGATCTAGATATTATTCTTTGGCACCGTCGTTCAATTAGTTCATTATGCGTGTTGCATAAGATTTTTCATAACTCTGACCATCCTTTACATTCAGATCTCCCTGGACAATTCTACCCTGTTCGTAATACTAGGCAGGCAGTTAATTCTAATAGCCAGGCCTTCTCCATCATGAGGCTCAATACTACACAGTATTCTAGAAGTTTTATTCCAGCTATTACCAAGTTGTGGAATGATCTTCCTAATCGTGTAGTTGAATCAGTAGAACTTCAAAAGTTCAAAGTTGGATCAAATGTTTTTATGTTGACCAGGCTGACATGAGTCTTTTTATAGTTTATATATGACATATCTGTTTTTGACTTTGTTAATAGTTTTTTTGGGCTCAGGCCATGTCGTCCTGATTGAAGGTTCCTTTCAGTAGCTTCCTAGGTTATATTTGACTACAGTGATATTCCCAGAGAATTTATCTAAAGGTCTCCAGAATTCTAACTCTTGGTGCGAATATCCTTAAAGTTTCCTTTTAGGATATCGCATAATATCAGGGGACGTATTCTTGACACGCCACATAGCAATCTGCACCCTGCATAGCGTTCACGCTTCGAGAGGAAAAGGGGCAAAATTAAAGATGAGCCGTTACAAAATTCTCCTCCTCCGTTACAGTTTGAGTACTCAGATGGCGCCACAATCGTTGGCCATCTTTATTCCTTTCTCTGTAGCGCATCAGCTCGGTGATTTTTCCCAGTGCTCTTTCGCTATTTTGGATTATAATGCAATCTCCAGCATCCTCTGCCTTTGGAAAGTAAAGTAAAGATTTAACTCGAAATTAACTATGTTTTTGGCAAAGCTATTGCCTGGACCGGAGGCGCCTTCGGCGCTGTCGTTCGTAATGCATGTGTTATTTAGTTAGCCAGAACGACTTTCTCGGTATAATAGCTTAACGGATTTTGAGCGAAGCGAAAAATCTATTTTTGGGTAAGATAGCCATGTCGTCCTGATGGAAGTTCCTTAAAGGCAGCTTCCTAGGGTATATTACAACTATGGCGATATTCCCAGAGAATTTACCTTCAGGTACCCAGAATTCTAACTCCTGGAGCGAGTATCCCTAAAAAAGACCTTAGGGATATCGTAAATATCAGTGGACGTATTCTTGACACGCCTCATAGCAATCTATACCCCGAATAGAGTTAACACTTCGTAGGGGTCAAATGGCAAGAAAACGAAAACGATAAGAAAGGGGGGAGCCGTTCGTAAGGCATCTCTCCTCCCCGTTTCGAAAGCATGCCCTGCGCCGCTCGCGGCGCCATCTGTATTCCTTGTAGCGATACACGAGGTGCTACAGATACTGTATGTAGGGAGTGGTCCTACAACCCTTTTCACTCTTTTTTTTTTTTTTTTTTTTTTTTTTTTGAAAAGGAACAGGGCGGGTCCATCAGGACGACATGGCTATCTTACCCAAAAATAGATTTTTCGCTTCGCTCAAAATCCGTTTTTTGGGCTCAAGCCATGTCGTCCTGATGGAAGTATACCAGAGCATTACTGTATCTGTGGATTCTCAATACGTGCCGTACTCCTCAGGAATGTTTCTTAGTCAACTCGACTGAAAGACCTAAGATGTTACCGTTATACATCTTTTCACTAATCATAAGCCATGAAAGCACTTCCTGCCCCCTACAGGGAGGAGTCCTACTAGACTCTAGAAACGAACGAAGAGTACATATACCTATGTATGAATCACTCGCCAGCCAGTACACTATAGTGGTCTCACTCTATATGAAGTAAAGCATAGTCTTACGGGACTACAGCATCCAAGGGAAAAATCCCGACCAGCACCCTGGTCGAAGTAAAATTAGACAAAAAGGTTATATCTGCGTAGGATTAAACTTGCTGCCACCACCGTCCTCAGAGAGGGGTGGAGTCCTTTATGCTAAGGAAAGTATAAACCAGTGCAACAAGGCTTTGCATTAAGGAATAGGCTATTATAGATATCCCCGATTAATATACATAGGCTAAATGCTCAATAAATAACATGAAATCAATATAGGTGAAGGAGACGCAAGGTTCCCGAGAACAAGTTTATTGAGTAACAATAAATAGACATGGTCACCATAAATATGTACATATGATAGGTGGATGACCAACAATTTACACAAGTACCGTAGTGCATGGATGAATGGTTATCTGAAAGAAAACAAATAGGTCACTTGCTGCATACCCAGGTATCAAAGTTAACGTCCATGTTACTACTTTGCTGACATTAGCGTTAGCAAACGCTTGGCACACCTGTCTGTACTTGTGCTACCATCACCATAACGCTGGAACAGTCACTGTGGGCTCTCAGAGCCTTCACTACTAGTTATATCAACGCATATAACTAACCACTCACCCAAGAATCAAAGTCCCAAATGATTCCACTGTTCCTCGCAGAGTTAAACAGCAGGGTTAACGACGCAACCAACTGCTACCACAGACCTCTTTAGCTGCTCCACTTGCTTAGCATAGTGGCGGAAGAATACCCTGGAAGACTTCCAGCCAGTGTATGAACGAAGGTGTTCAAAATCCATAAAGTTAAAGAAGTTTAAGGATGAAGCAACTTTCCTCGGATCATGACCTGCGGGTGAACTGTCAGGATCCGCTCTGCGAATAAAATATGTAATTTTCGCCCTAAGCTGATTTAAAGATAAATTCGAGCCCGATGTTTCTCCTCTGAAGTTCTACGAAGATAGACCTTTAGGCATTCTACGGGACATAGAGATGCATCTTCTTTCAGAGGGCAGATTCTCCAGGGACCCCACCTGTTGGTGGGCAACTCGTTCTTAGCGAGAAACGTAGGGTCCGGAAACAGGTTCAGTTCTCCCCCATCCAGGAACTGAACTCGGCCCTCCTCTCTCGAGAGGGCCACAATCTCACTAACTCTGGCCCCAGAAGCAAGGGCAAAAAGGAAGATCACTTTTTGAGTCAGGTCCTTCAATGCACATTCCTCATTATCCAGTAATGAGGCAAAATGAAGGACTTTGTCTAACGACCACGAAATAGGCTTTGGAGAAGCTGATGGTCTAAGCCTAGCACAGGCCTTCGGGATCTTATTAAACATCTCGTTAGCGAGGTCTACCTGGAAGGCATATAGAATGGGTCTTGTCAGAGCTGACTTACATGTAGAAATTGTGTTAGCCACCAGCCCCTGTCCGTGGAGGTGAATGATGAAGGATAGGCAGAACTCCGTAGAGATCTCTTGTGGGTTCTTGTCTTTGACAAAGGCTACCCATTTCTTCCATGCAGATTCGTACTGCCTCCTAGTAGACTTACACTTGTATTCTTCCAGGAAGTCGATGCTATCTTTCGAGATTCCGAACCGTTTCTTCACCGCTAGGGAGAGAAAATCATGAGCTGCAGGGTTCGGGTTTTCTGTAATGAAGCGTAGACAGTCGACTTCTGGACTTGCTGGGACAGAACTGGGTCCGGGAGTGGTAGAAACTTCAGTCGTAGTTCCAGAGCTAGAGGGAACCACACTGTTCGGCCACTTGTGGGCCACTATTGCTGCTACTCCCTTGAAGGATCTCAGTTTGTTGAGGACCCTCAACATCAGATTGTTAGGGGGAAACAGGTAGATCCTGGACCATCTGTTCCAATCGAGGGACATCGCATCTACTGCTTCCGCCAAGGGGTCCACGTATGGGGACACATATTTCGGCAGCTTCTTGTAGTCCTTCGTCGCGAAGAGGTCTATCTGCAGTTCTGGGACTTGTCTCAAGATGAAGGAGAATGATCCTGCGTCTAGGGACCATTCTGACTCTATCGGTGTAACCCTGGATAGAGCGTCCGCGGTCACATTCCGGACTCCTTGAAGGTGAACTGCTGACAGGTGCCACTTCTTCTTCTCCGCCAGTCGGAATATGGCTAACATTACCTGGTTGAGAGGTGGGGATCTCGATCCCCGCCGATTCAGACATTTCACTACCACCTCGCTGTCCAGTACCAACCTTACATGGATCGAGTGACGTGGGGATACTTTCTTCAGGGTAAGAAGCACTGCCATAGCTTCTAGAAAGTTTATGTGAAAAGTCCCAAATAGCTTGGACCAGGTCCCTTGCACTTTTTTCCGATGGGAGTGACCCCCCCACCCTACCTTTGAGGCGTCTGTGTGGATTGTCACTGACGGGGGGGGATGGCTGAAGAGGTAGAGACCTCTTTAGACGACTGGCTTGAGACCACGGTCTGAGAAGAGAACGTAGTCGAAGTGGGACCGGTCTCTTCAAGTCCCTTCGCTCTTTCGATGCAAAGGTTCTCCATACTCCCGCTGCATCTTTTAGCTGTGCTCTTAGCACTGGGTCTGTTACTGATGCAAACTGAAGAGAGCCCAAAACCCTCTCTTGTTCGCGTCTTGATATCCTCTCGGAACCTAGAAGTCTCCTGACAGACCCCGCTATTTCCTTCCTCTTTGACATCGGAATGGAAAAACGGTGTGACACTAGATCCCAGTGAATTCCCAACCACTGGAACCTCTGAGCTGGAGAAAGACGAGACTTCTTTCTGTTGATCATGAAACCTAGATATTCCAGGAACTGAATCACTTGTAGGGAAGCTTGCAAGCATTCTGCTCTGGATGCTGCCCACACCAACCAATCGTCCAGGTAGGCTACTACTTGGAACCCTTTTAGGCGTAACTGTTTGAGCGCTGCGCTCGCAAGCTTCGTAAAGATCCTTGGGGCTATGTTTAGCCCGAAGGGCATCGCTCTGAAAGCATAAAGTTTTTGTTGTAGCTTGAATCCTAGGTAGGGGGAGAGACGGCGACTTATTGGAACGTGCCAATATGCGTCTGACAAATCTATGGAGACGGTATATGCCCTCTTGGGCAGTAAGGCCCTTATGTGTTGTAACGTTAACATCTTGAACTTGTGGTTCACTATGAACTTGTTGAGTGGTGACAAGTCCAGAATGACTCTGAGTTTCCCCGAGCCTTTCTTGGGAACACAAAACAGCCTCCCTTGAAACTTGATGGACTTTACCCTCCGGATCACCTTTTTCTCCAACAGATCTTGGATGTACTCCTCCAAAACAGGGGTGGAGTGTTGGAAAAATTGAGGGCACTGGGGCGGAGTACTGTACCAACTCCAACCCAGTCCATTTTTGAGAAGGCTGTGGGCCCAGGGATCGAAGGTCCAGCGATCCCGGAAATACTGAAGTCTCCTACCTACCGGCGACACTTCACTTTGACTGCCCTGCAGTCTTGCCTCCCTGGCCGCGACCACCTCTGAATCCTCGTCCCCTAGAGGGGCGTCTCGCCGAACCTCTGGCTGCCCCTCTGGGTCTTGCACGAAACGTGGTTGATTGTCCCTCGAACACGGGATTGAATGCCGGGGAAGCTGATGACATGGCTTGGGGTACCCATTGGAAGGTGGTCAGGGTCTGGGCTACCAGTTGTGGTACCGGAGGCAAAGCTGGCTGCTGCTGCTGCTGTTTTTGTGGTTTGAAAGGCTTGGCTGGACGGGAGGAAAACCTTGATTTCTTCGCCTTTCCTTTCGGCTGAGGGCCCTCATCCGGAGAAGACTTCCTCTTAAGGGACAGGCCCCACTTCAGGAGAAGATTACGGTTCTCAGTGGCTGCCTTGTCCACGACCTCTTTGACCACGTCGTTGGGAAAGAGATCTTTACCCCAGATGCTGGATGAAATGAGCCTCTTGGGTTCATGCCTCACTGTGGCCGAGGCGAACACAAACTCCCTACAGGCCCTCCTTGCTTTAACAAAGCAATAGAGGTCCTTAGTCACCGTGGCCAGATGGATCTTGGCCATTACCATGAACATCTCCGGCATCTTGGGGTCGCTAGCCATCGTCTCCATGTTGGTCTGGAGAGACATCGAGGCTGCCAGGCGCTCCTTTGTGTCCAATTCCCTCCGTAGGAGGAATTCCGACAACTTGGGAAGGTTTTCGCCGAACTGCTGACCTGCAATGTCGGCGTCCAACTTCCCAACCGAGAAAGTGAGGTGCACCTCCTTCCAGTCCTTATTGTCCAGCGGCAAGGCCAACGACAGAGGTTTGCATTCCTCCAGAGATGGACACGGTTTGCCAGCTTCAACCGCCTTCAAGACGGCCGCGAACCCCTTTTGCATAAAGGGGAAGGCCCTAGCCGGGGAGGATACAAAGGAGGGGTGCTTCTTACTCAAAGCGGCAACTTTAGAGTTTGAGAACCCCCTCTCCTTCAATGCAGCTGTTAAAGTGGCTTGAGCCTTGGAGTGATCCAGGATAATCACCTCCTTTGGTTCCGTCTCCTCCTTCGAGGCCGGCTCCTTCTTCAAACGGACATAACAGTCCGGGTAGGCCCCTCTACTGGGCCAGAATTCCACCTCCTCAAGGGGAACTGAGCCCAGTTTCTCCGACATGACGATCTTCCCAATCGTCATCGGCATGTGCTCGGCATATCTCCACGGGTTGGCATCCGAGCACAGAGGAAGGTCCTTCACGTTGAGCTTCTTCGGAGGTCCACGTGATGCTGTGATCTTCTGCATCTGGAGCTCCAAAGTAGCGGCCTTCTGATTATTCTCCCTCTGCATCTGTTGGATCATACCAACGATGGAAGAGAGAGCCTGTCCTAGCTCTGCTGGAAGAGCGGACGAGGTAGAGGGGATAGGTTCAGGGACCTGAACCGGCACGTCTGAAGATACGGGAACCTCTTCCTCCACGGCAATAGGATCTCGATCCTCCTCCTCGCCTTCTGCGAGGAGATCCTGTTCCGCACGATCGGACAAGTCAGACATCTTGTCGTCCAACTGGATGTCCTGCATGGCATCAGCAACATCCTCCTCCACTAGGATCTGGACGAGAGGGATCTCCGGCCGAGGCTGGGGAACAACAGCGTCAGTGGAAGCCTTGGGAAAAAGGTATGCCCTCATCATCTCATTAGGAAG
Organism: Palaemon carinicauda; assembly: GCF_036898095.1. Lineage (NCBI taxonomy): Eukaryota > Metazoa > Arthropoda > Malacostraca > Decapoda > Palaemonidae > Palaemon > Palaemon carinicauda. The sequence continues at coordinate 93,339,075 of NC_090736.1, forward strand.
ATAAGGTCCAGTGGTGTTTTTCTGAAAACCCCTTACCCATAAGCGAAGCTTCTCCCTCGCTGCATCTCTTGACTCCGCCGACCTAGGGGATTCAAAAGCCTCTGATAGCAGGTTAGTACATACAGCACATACCTGCGGATCCCAGTAACGATGGTCATCATTGGAGGCTGCGCAAGCCGCGTGCCTCCTACACGAGACATGTCCGCAAAAGTTCTTACTGCGGACATTGCAGAAGACACTATCACACTTCGGATGCTCCTCCTGTAAAAGAAGAAAAATTTCCATGAATATCAAGTGAATTTCAATTCACATGTAGAAAATGAGTATTCACCAAGAATAAGGGAAAGACACCTACTTGTGAAACCCACACAAACACCCGTGGAAGCCCACCAGCCAAAGTCACATAGTTAGTCTTTACTAGAATAACCAGAGAGCATATTTCCAAAGGAAATTAGGTGTAGCTCACACCTAAGGTAAAATTTTACCATTCCGGCCAGGGATGAAAAGAATTCTCTTTTATCCTTGTAAGGCGACACCAAGTGATTGCACAAGTAACATAGAAAAGACAGTGTTGTAACCTACTATATCATGGACTCCCTTGGTTGAATACACCACCAAAGAAAGGACCCCCCCCCCCCGTTTTTTGAAAGGTAGATCTCAAGTACACCACATCAGATCACCCCTATTGGGGAGAACTCCAGATCCCATGCCTGAACCGGCCGGCAGTGGTTGCCGGTCCGCAGCCACCCGGTTTGCACTGCATTGCCGGCCATCATTCTTAGTGGCCGGCTAACCGGGCAGTGTAGCAGGCCGGCCGGCAGCAGTAAGCAAACCTTGCCGGCTGGCCTCCACACCAGGCAGTGCTCGGCTGCCGGCCCCACTTATAGTGGCCGGCAGATGAGCAAGAGACCGGCCGGCAAAGGTATATAACCATCGCCGACCGACAGCAAGAGAACTGGAGAACACCCCTCCCCACCGACGGCCGGCCTGTAGGCCGGCAGACGGCAAGGACAACACATACGAAGACAACAGAATGAGTGCCGGGCTAAGAGGCTATGAGCCTCTGTGCCCGGCACCCGAAAGAGTGCCAAAAGGAAGGGGAGACACTAAATCAGGCTTCCTAACCGCTGCTTACTGAATCTACAGACGGCAGCGATGGAGGGACCAAGAAAGGACCGGGCAGCACTCGAAGGAAGGGTCTCTGCCGGTCGGCACACTCTGCCGGCCGACAGGAGACCACGTCAGTTCCCCATCCTAACCTAGGCTAGGTACGGATGCGGACGACTGACACAAAGGAACGGAAAATAGAAGGGAAGGACAGAGGGTCCTATCCAACCTTGCCTTGGTTAAGGGTCATTCCCAACTAAGACAGCTCATCTCAGCCAGAGAAAGACCCGAGGGGGAGGCCGGCACTACTGGCTGCCTCCCTAAAACCACGGCAAGGAAGGAATTGCTATTCCAGAAAAGGGAACATATCCCGAATCCGGAACGGCAAGAGGACAAGTCTGAGGGGTCACCGAGCGAAGGGATCACTACTGGAACCCAACAAGGTGGACCAAGTGGGATAAACCCCTTATGCCCGTGTCAGTCAGCAAGGGAGACTCTGCCCCATGCCAGACCAACCCGGACTCAGACTAAACACTGTTGTACTGTCCCCCTCTGAACCAATTCAGATGGAACGGGAAGGTACAGTACTACTCCAGCATAGATATATTTGAAAATTAATTCAAACAAACCACTAGAGTTAAGCCTAGGGCTTAAACAGAGGGAAAGGGTTTGCCCCTTCCCCGAAGAGAAGGGAGCAAACGGGGAAACAGATAATATTATAATGACCTAAGACAACCTAGCCTAGGCACTAAGAGAATCGATTACCTAATTCACCGAAACTCACACCAATACTATCTTGGAAGGTACTCGAAAAGGGCTTATATGTATAACGTTGCCTAACGCTTAAAGCAATAAAATCACACTTGGAAGACTAATTATCATGCAGGAAGTACATAGGCCAACCGCTAGCCTACGAAGACTAGTGTTGGCAGCCTAGGCAAAACTTCGCCAGGCACACTACTAACGCATCATAACAGAATTCCTAAATAAGCTAAGTAGCTAATATTTAAGCGCAAAGGGGCTGGGAACGTCGCTCTTGCTAACAAATAAATCCTATTCTAGCGAGCGACAGCATCCATGATGCCTCCAGCAGGCAACAGCTCTTGTATCAAAGATAACTCTTTTAATTACTTTAATTTTAACCAAGAGCCTACATTTATACATAAAAGAAATAGTACTCAACTTATCCGAGGCAGAAGAAGTTGGAGAAAGCATTATTACACGAGAAATTCCAAGATTTAGTAGAAAACAGGGAACAAAACACCGAGTCGTAGAGCTACGCAAAAAGGAATGGAGATGGCGCCGCGAGCGGCGCAGGGCACGCTTTCGAAACAGGGAGGAGAGATGCCTTACGAACGGCTCCCCCCTTTCTTATCGTTTTCGTTTTCTTGCCATTTGACCCCTACGAAGTGTTAACTCTATTCGGGGTATAGATTGCTATGAGGCGTGTCAAGAATACGTCCACTGATATTTACGATATCCCTAAGGTCTTTTTTAGGGATACTCGCTCCAG